>NW_028270181.1:40693974-41016506 GCF_037043375.1 Chiloscyllium plagiosum | reverse complement strand
GGGAAGGAATGGGGGAAGGTGTGGGGGCTTGGAGAGGAGTGCGAAAGGAGAGGGTGGAATGGAGAGGGGGAAGGAGATGGAGGAAGGAGAGGGGGAGGGAGTTGGAGAGGGGGAGGGGGGAAGGAGAGGGGGAAGGAGAGGGGGAAGGGAAGGGGGAAGGAGAGGGGGCGAAGCAGAGGGGGAGAAGCAGAAGGAAAGGGGTGAAGGAGAAGGGGTGGTAGGAGATGGGGGGAAAGGAGAGGAAGCAGAGAGGGGGAAGGTGAAGGAGATGGTGAAGGAGAGAGGGGAGGGAAGGAGAGGGGGGGAAGGAGAGGGGGCGAAGAAGGGGGAAGGAGAGGGGGAAGGAGAAGGGAAAGGAAGGGGGGAAGGTGGGGGGGGCTTGGAGAGCAGTGCGAAAGGAGGGGGGTGGAATGGAGAGGGGAAGGAGATGGAGGAAAGGCGAGGGGAAGGGAGAGAGGAAGGGAAGGAGCGGGGGGAAAGAAAAATGTTGGAAGAAGACGGGGGAAGGAGAGGGGAGGGAGTTGGAGGGGGAGGGGTGAAGGAGGAGGGGAAGGAGAAGGAGAAGGAGAGGGGAAGGAGAGGGGGAGAGGGGGAGAGGGGGAAGGAGAGGGGGTGAAGGAGAGGGGGAAGGTGGGGGGAGGGGAAGGAGAAGGGGTGGTAGGAGATGGGGAGAAGGAGAGGGGGGGAAGGTGAAGGAGATGGTGAAGGAGAGAGAGGGAGAGGGGGAAGGAGGAGGAAAGGAAAGGGGGCAAAGGAGAGGGGGAAGTAGAGGGTGAGGAGGAGGGGAAGGAGATTGGGGAGGAGGGGGGAAGGGGAGGAAGGAGAGGGGGAGGACAGTGGGAAGGAGAGGGGAAGGAGACGGGGAAGAAGGGGAGAAAGAGAAGGGGTAAGAGGGGGAAAGGAGGAGGGCAAGGGGAGGGGAAAGGAGAGGGAGGAAGGAGGGAGAAGAAGGGGTAAAGAGTAGAGGGTAAGGGGGAAAGGAGGGTGAAGGAGAGGGGTAGAAGAAAAGGGGGGAAGGAAAGGGGAGAAGGAGAGGGGGAAGGAGAGGAGAGGAAGGAGAGGGGGAGAGGGGGAAGGAGAGGGGGTGAAGGAGAGGGGGAAGGAGAGGAGAGGAAGGAGAGGGGGGAAGAGTGGGGAGGTGAAGGGGAAATGGGGAAGGAGAAGGGTGATGGAAAAGGGGGAAGGAGAGGGGGGAAAAGAGTGGAGGAGGAAAGACGGGGGAAGTAGTGGGCAGAAGGAGAGGGAGGAAGAAGAGGGGGGAAGGAGGGGGAAGGAGCGAGGGAGGGAAGGAGATGGGAGGAAGGTGAACGAGACATGAAAGGAGAGGGGGCAAAGGAGGGGGGAGGAGAAGCGGGAAGGAGAGGGGGAAGTAGAGGGGGCGAAGGAGGAGTGAGGAGGGGGGAAGTAGAAGGAAAGGGGTAGGGGAAGGAGAGGGAGAGGTGGGGAAGAGAGGGGGGAAAGGGAAAGGAGAGGGGGAAGGATGGGGGAAGGATGGGGAAGGATGGGGGAAGGATGGGGGAAGGATTGGGGAAAATGGGGGGAAGCAGAGGGGAGGAAGGAGAGAGGGAGGGAAGGAGGGGGAGGAAGGTGAACGAGACGGGGAAGGAAAGGGGCAGAAGGAGAGGGGGGAAGGAGAAGAGGGTCGGGATGGGGGGGAAGGAGAGGGGGCGAAGGAGGGGTGAGGAGAGGGGGAGGGGGGAGGAGAGAGAGGGGTAGGGGAAGGAGAGGGGGAGGTGGGGAAGGAGAGGGGACGGGGGAAGAGGGGTAAAGGGATGGAGGGGGAGGGGAAGGGGAAGGAGAGGGGGAAAGGGATAAGGAGAGGGGAGGACGGAGAGGAAGGAGAGAGTGAGGGAAGGGTGGGATGGAGGGGGGAAGTAGAAGGAAAGGGGTAGGGGAAGGAGAGGGAGAGGTGGGGAAGGAGAGGGGGAAAAGGGAAAGGAGAGGGGGAAGGATGGGGGAAGGATGGGGGAAGGAGGGGGAAGGATGGGGGAAGGATTGGGGAAAATGGGGGGAAGCAGAGGGGAGGAAGGAGAGAGGGAGGGAAGGAGGGGGAGGAAGGTGAACGAGACGGGGAAGGAAAGGGGCAGAAGGAGAGGGGGGAAGGAGAAGAGGGTCGGGATGGGGTGGAATGAGGGGGGGAAGGAGAGGGGGCGAAGGAGGGGTGAGGAGAGGGGGAGGGGGAGGGGGGGAGGAGAGAGAGGGGTAGGGGAAGGAGAGGGGGAGGTGGGGAAGGAGAGGGGACGGGGGAAGAGGGGTAAAGGGATGGAGAGGGAGGGGAAGGGGAAGGAGAGGGGGAAAGGGATAAGGAGAGGGGAGGACGGAGAGGAAGGAGAGAATGAGGGAAGGGTGGGATGGAGGGGGGAAGGAGAAGGGGGAAGGAGAGGGAGGGAAGGAGGGGGAAGGGGGAAGGAGAAGGGGAAAGAATGGGGGAAGGTGTGGGGGCTTGGAGAGGGGTGCGAAAGGAGAGGGTGGAACGGAGAGGGAGGGAAGGAGATGGTGGAAAGGCGAGGGGGAGGGAGAGAGGGAGGGAAGGAGCGGGGGGAAGGAGAAAAGGGGGAAGAAGACGGGGAAGGAGAGGGGGAGGGGGGGAAGGAGAGGGGGAGGGGGGGAAGGAGAGGGGGAGGGGGGGAAGGAGAGGGGGAGGGGGGGAAGGAGAGGGGGGGGGAGGAGAGGGGGAGAAGGAGAGGGGGAGGGGGTGAAGGAGAGGGGGGAGGAGAGGGGGAAGGAGAGGGGGAGAGGGGGAAGGAGAGGGGGAGGGGGAAGAAGAGGGGGGGAAGGGGAAGGAGAGGGGGCGAAGGAGAGGGGTGAAGGAGAAGGGGTGGTAGGAGATGGGGAGAAGGAGAGGAAGCAGAGAGGGGAGAAGGTGAAGGAGATGGTGAAGGAGAG
Organism: Chiloscyllium plagiosum; assembly: GCF_037043375.1. Lineage (NCBI taxonomy): Eukaryota > Metazoa > Chordata > Chondrichthyes > Orectolobiformes > Hemiscylliidae > Chiloscyllium > Chiloscyllium plagiosum. Next base: position 41,013,620 of record NW_028270181.1, on the reverse strand, counting down.
AGAGGGATGGAAGGAGAGGGGGAAGGAGGGGGGGAAGGAGAGGGGGGAAGGAGAGGAGGAGGAGAGGGTGGGGGGGATGGAGATTGGGGAGGGGGCAAAAGGGGGGAAGAAGAGGTGGAGGACAATGGGAAGGAGGGGGGAGGAGAGGGGGATGGAGACAGGGAAGGAGGGAGAAGAATGGGAGAAAGAGAAGGGGGTAAGGGGGGAAAGGAGAGTGAAGGAGAGGGGTAGAACAAGAAGGGGGAAGGAGAGGAGAGGAAGGAGAGGGCGGAAGAAAGGGGGAGGTGAAGGGGAAAGGGGGGAAGGAGAAGGGTGATGGATAAGGGGGAACGAGAGGGGGGAAAGAGTGGGGGAGGAAGGGGAGGGGGAAGGAGAGGAAGGAGAGAGGGAAGGAACAAGAGAGGGGGGAATGGGGGATGGAGGACGGGGAAGGAGAGGGGGAGGAGCAGTGGGGGGTGGAGTGGGGGGTTGGGGACGGGGGAAAGGATAAGGGGGAAGGAGAGGTCGTGGGGGGAAGGAGTGGGGGGAAGGAGAGGGGGAGGAGTGGGGATAGAAGGAGAGAGGGGAGAAGGAGAGAGGGGAGAAGGAGAGAGGGGAGGAAGGAGAGGAAGGATAGAGGGAGGGAACGAGATCGGGGGATGGAGGGGGTATGGAGGCGGGGGAAGGAGAGTGGGGAAGGTAAAGGGGGGAAGAGAAGGGGAAGGAGGGAGTGAAGGAGAAGGGGGAAGGAGTTGGGGGGAGGAGTGTGGGTTTGGAGAGGGGTGCGAAAGGAGAGTGTGGAATGGAGAGTGGGAAGGAGAGGAGGAAGGTGAGGGGGAAGGAGAGAGGGAGGAGGAGAGGGGAGAGGAGAGGGGGAAGGAGGGAGGGAAGGAGAGGGGGAAGGAGAGGGGGAAGGAGGGAGGGAAGGAGAGGGGGAAGGAGAGGAGGAAGGAGACGGAGGGGGGGAGGAGGGGGAAGGAGACGGAGGGAAGGAGAAGGGGGGAAGGAGAAGGGGGGAAGGAGACGGGGAAAGGAGAGGGGGAAGGAGAGGGGGAAGGAGATGGAGGGAAGGAGAGGGGGAAGGAGATGGAGGGAAGGAGACAGGGAAAGGAGACAGGGAAAGGAGAGGGGGAAGGAGAGGGGGAAGGAGACAGAGGGAAGGAGAGGGGGAGGAGAGGGGGAAGGAGAGGGAGAGGGGGAAGGAGATGGAGGGAAGGAGAGGGGGAAGGAGAGGGGGAAGGAGAGGGGGGAGGAGAGGGGGAAGGAGAGGGGGAGGAGGGGGTGAAGGAGGGGAGGAAGCAGAGGGGGCAAGCAGAAGGATGGGGGAAGGAGAGGGGAAAGGAGAGGGTGAGTAGAGGGGGAAGGAGAGGTGGAGGAGGGGGGAAGGAAGAAAGCCGAGGGGGCAAGTGGAAGAATGTGGGGAAGGAGAAGGGGTGGTAGGAGACGGGGAGAAGGAGATGGGGAGAAGGAGACGGTGGGGGGGGGGGGAAGGAGAGAGGGGGGAAGGAGAGAGGGAGTGCGGAGGAGAGGAAGACGGGGGTAGGAGGGGGGAAAGGTGTGGGGAAGGAGAGGGGAATGGGGAGGAGAGGTGGAATGGGGAAGGAGAGGGGAGGGTGTAAGGAGCAGGGGAAGGAGAGGAGAAGGAGAGTGGGAGGGGTGAGGAGAGGGGGACGGGGGAAGGAGGGGTGAAAGGTGTGGGGAAGGAGAGAGGGAGGGGGAAGGAGAGGTGGAATGGGGAAGGAGAGAGGGAGGGTGTAAGGAGAGGGGGAAGGAGAATGGGAGATGGGAGGAGAGGGGGACGGGGAATGAGGGGGAAAGGTGGGGAGGGGGAAGGAGGGGGTAGGGGGAAGGAGAGGAGGGCGGAAGGTGAGGGGGGAAGGAGGGAGGAAGGAGAAGATGGAAGGAAAGGGGGAAGGTATGGGGGTGTTGGAGAGGCGTGCGAAAGGTGAGGGGGAAGACGGGAGAAGGGGAGGAAGGAGAAGGGAAGGAGAGGTGGGAGGGGGTGGAAGGAGAGGGAGGCAAGGAGTGGGAAGAAGGGGAGAAAGAGAAGGGAGTAAGATGGGGAAAGAAGGGGGGAAGGAGAGGGAGAGGGGGGAAGGTGAGGGGGGAGGGTCCGGGAGGGGGAGGGGTAAGGAGAAAGGGGAAGTAGAGTGGCAGAAAAGGAGAGGAGGCAAGGAGAGGGGGAGGGGGAGGGGGAAGGAGGAGGGAAGGAGAGGGGTTGGGGTGAAGGATGGGTGGGAGGAGAGGGGGAAAGGTGAGGGGGAGGGAAGAAGGAGGGGGAAAGGTGAGGGTGAGAGGGAAAGGAGGGGGCAAGGGGAGGGTGAAGGAGGGGGCAAGGAGAGGGGGTAAGCAGAGGGGGGAAGTGGAAGGAGAGGGGGAAGGAGAGGGAGGAAGGAGAAGGGGTGGTAGGAGATGAGGAGAAGGAGAGGGGGAGAAGGGGAAGGGGGAAGTAAAGGAGGCATGGAGGGGTAAGGAGTGGGGAGGGTGGAAGGAGAGGGGGGGTAGGGGGAAGGGGAAGGAGGGGGTAGGGGAAGGAGAGGGGGAAAGGGAAGGGGGGAAGGAGAGGGAGGAAGGAGACGGTGAAGGAGAGAGGGAGGGGGAGGAGGGGTGGAAAGAGGGGGAAGATGGGGAGAGGTGGGGAAAGAGAGGGGGACGGAGTAAGGAGGGGAGAAAGTGGGGGATGAGGAAGGAAGGGGTGGGGGATGGAGAGGTGGAAGGGGAAGGAGGGGAGAGGGGTAAGGGGAAGGAGAAGGGGAAGGAGTGGGGGGATGGAGGGGGGAAGGGGGGAAGGAGAAGGGGGAAGGGGTGGTGGGGAAGGAAGGGGTGATGGAGAGGGGGAAAGGAGAAGGGGGAAAAGAGGGGTGAAGGAGAAGGGGAAGGAAAGGGGGAAGGGGTGGGTGGAAGGAGATGGGGGCCGACGGAGATGGGGGAAGGAGATGGGGGAAGGAGATGGGGGAAGGAGATGGGGGTGCGACGGAGATGGGGGGCGACGGAGATGGTGATGTGGGGAAAGGAAATGGAAATGGGGAAAGGTGAAGTGGGAGAATTGGTGCAGGGCAACAATAAGGTAATTTGGAGATTTGATGCAGGGCAGGCCATAATTCGAGAATACCGGTCGTGGAAGCCGACATGGGGGAATTGTTGCAGGGAAACACTAAATGGAAGAAGTGGTGCACAGTGGAACGAAATGAGAGAATTGAGAGACATTGCAGCAGGAAATGGGAGAATTAGAGTATGGCACCCCTAAATGGGGCGAGAATTGGTGGACGTCAGGAAATGGGTTTGGTACACAATGCCATTACATTAGAAAATTGGTGTGGATTGCCAATGGGAGAATAGGGGCAGGGAAACAGTAAAAAAAGGAGAAATGTTGCAAGCATCAGGAAATAGGAGTTTCAGTTCAGCACACCCCAAAATGACCAAATGTGAGGAGGGAACCAATCCGTGTAAGAAGTATATCAGAGAACAGTTACATGGGCATCAATACTTGGAGACTTGCTCGAGAGAGTGTACATGTGAGAGAGAGATTGCGAGTGCGGGAGTGAGAGTGTGCAGGTGTGAGTGAGAGAGAGCGTGCACATACAGGACGTACACAGTTAATGGTCGTGCCCTGGGGAGTGTTGTTGAACAGAGAGACCAAGGGGGGCAGGTACATAGTTCCTTGAAAGTGGTGCCACAGGTAGGCAGGGTCACAGGGTGGTGAAGGAGGCTTTTGGCAGGCTTGCCTTTATCGGGCAGAGCACTGAGCCCAGGAGTTGGGACGCCATGTTACAGCTGTACAAGACATTGGTGAGGCCACATTTGGAGGACTGCGTACCATCATGTTCACCCTGCTATGGGAAAGAGGTTATTAAACTGCAAAGGGTGGGAAACAGACTTATAAGGATGTTACCCAGACTGGAAGTCCTGAGTTATAAGGAGAGGCTGGGACATTTTTCCCTGGAGCACAGGATCCTGAGGGGTGACTCTACAGAGGGTTATAAAATCATAAAGGACATACGTTTAAGGTGAGATGGGAAAGATTTAAAAGGGACCGGGGGGGCAACCTTTTAACTCAGTGTGGTGGTTATATGGAAGGAGAGGAAGTGATAGAGGTGAGTACAATTACAACATTTAAAAGACATTAGGATAGGTGTGAGGGTAGGAAAAGTGAAAATGGGCCTGGCTCAGTTTAGGAAAACTGGTCAGCATGAACCAGTTAGGCCGAATGGCCTGTTTCCTTGCTGTGTTAACGATCTAGATGAAAGAAATGAGGACATTCTGACTAAGTTTGCAGATGATACAAAGATAGGTAGAGGGACAGGTAGCATTGAGGAGGTGGGGAGGCTGCAGAAGGATTTGGACAGGTTAGGAGAGTGGGAAAAGAAGTGGCAGATAGACGACAATGTGGGAAAGTGTGAGGTGGAGGAATAGAGGCAGAGAGGCATGGACTGTTTTCTAAATGGGGAGAAAATTCAGAAATCTGAAATGCAGAGAGACTTGGGAGTTCCCGTCCAGGATTCTCTCAAGGTAAATCTGCAGGTTGAGTCAGGAGTTAGGAAGGCAAATGCAATGATGGCATTTATTTTGAGAGCACTTGATTATAAAAGCAGGGATGTATTTCTGAGGCTCTATAAAGCTCGGGTCAGACCACATTTGGAGAATTGTACACAGTTTTGGGTCCCATATCTCAGGAAGGATGTACTGATCCTGAACGTGTTCAGAGGAGGTTCACGAGAACGGTCCCCGCGATGAAAAGCTTAACACATGAGGAATGTGTGAGGACTCTGGGTCTCTACTCAATGGAGTTCAGAAGGATGAGGGGGTGGGGGATCTAATAGAAACTTACAGAATACTGAATGGCCTGGACAGAGCGGATGTTGGGAAGATGTTTCCATTTGGTCGGAGAGACTGGGACCCAATGGCACAGCCTTAGAGTAAAGGGAAGAGCTCTTAGAACAGAGATAAGGAGAAACTTGTTGAGGCAGAGAGTGGGGACTCTGTGGGATTCATTCCCACTGAAGGCTGGGGAGGCCCAGCTCACTGAGTATATTGAAGACTGAGATCGATAGGTTCTTCATTGTCAATTCCAGAACCTGTTTACAGTGAAAGCCTGAGATAATGTCCCATTCCAGCAGTGTATGGAGCAATTCACTCTGTATCTAACTCCATTTTCTTCCTGTCCTGGGGATTTAAATGGGGACAGTTTAATGGGAGCTTTATTTTGTCTGGAACCCTGTGCTCCCTCTGCCCTGGGAGTGTTTGTTGGGAACACTGTCTAACCTCTGTGATATGGATCCTATGAAGATTGATGGGAGACAGTGTAAATGGAATTGTCAGGGTCCAATTCCTTCACGTGGATGAGAGAAGGTCTCCAATTGGAATTGTGAGAAAAATTAGTGCCCGTGGGACTGAAGGGTCAGTAACAGAATGAAGACACCATTGGCTCAGAGACAGGAGACAGGATAGAGGGTAATGAGGGTTTCAGACTGGAGGGAGCTACAGGCACATACAAGTTGGGAACTGTTTTCAGTGAAAGGCAATTGATCCCAGGTCACTGCAGAGTGTAATAATCTGATGCCTTTCCCTCACTATCCTCCTCCAATCTCTGAGAAGATCTGCTCCCACACCATGTTCCACCCTAACTGTTGACTGTGTTAGATACATTAATACATTGGGGATGGGCAGGGGTGCTTTTAAACCTGGGATCTTGCTGTGTAACTTGCCTTCAAAATACTCTCGCTCCCCATTTCAGCTAATCTTTTCTCTCTTTTATCCTGAAGAACTTTTGTTTGGAAAGCTGCAACGTGAAGATCCAAAATGTTCGAGGCCAGGAAAGAACAACCTCCAGAGGGGGAGCACGGGCCTGAGGCCTGAGGCCTGGTCGACAGGCTGTACCCTGTGGGGGCCCACATGAGTTTTATGTTTATTTACCCCGAGGTTTAATCTCCTCTGGGGAACCCTGGGTTTTAGGGACCTCTGGGTAACTGGCTCTTGTCAGATTGTGGCCCTGTCATTTTTAAAACAGGTTTGAAGCCTGGGACTAAAGTATGTCAATTCCCAGGATCTAAGAGGCAGGACCGCCCTGGGGGGGGGGGGAATTAAAACCCAAATGATGTGACCCTCTCTGAAGACTTCTCATAGAGTCAGAGTGATGTAGGTTATCGAGAGGGCAGGATGATTAAATTCAACAGTGAGAGAAAGAGAGTGAGAGAAACGTTTAAAAAATTGAGTGAGCTGGGGAAACAGAAGGGGATCAAGAGGGAGAGGCATTTTGAGATTGTGAAATCGCTGCAATGTTTGATTCTGGGGTGACAGGAAATAATTAAACTGAAGCAGCATCAGAGAGGGGAGAAATGATCAGTGTAATTAGCTGCTGCTGCATTGTTGCATGTTGGATCTTGCTGTGCACCAGCTCCCCCAATATTATCATTGCAGGCAGTGAGTGTTATAATCAGCTAACCCATCATTTCAAAGTTTTTCCTAATAAAAATGCAGCTCATTGCCCGATATATTTGTGTTTGGATGTTGCTGAGACATTGTGTCACTGAGAGAGGGAAACCTGGGATCTTGCTGTGCAATCATTCTGTAATGATTTTCCTCCTTTCAACTAATGCTGTCTCTTTCCTCCCACAGGCCACTTGAAGATGCAAAGAGAGAAACTTTAGGATCAGGAGACCTTTGAACAACAGCTTTCTCCAGAGGGGACACGGTCTGAGGCCTGGTCGATAGGTTGCACCGTGTGGGTGGGATTCTGTGTTTATTTACCTCAAAGATTAATCTCCTTTTGGGGACCCTGGGTTTTAGGGGCCTCTGGTTAACTGGCTCCTGTCAGATTGTGGCCCTGTTGGTTTTAAAACAGGTTTGAAGAGTGGGGTTAAAATAACCAGGGCCTGGGATTTGACAAAATTACATCAATCCCCAGTGAGTGTCTGACAGACAGACTCCCCAAGGAGGGAATTAAAATCTTAAATGAGAAACTCTATCCAAAGACTTGTTCTAATATCAGAGTAATAGTCCTTGTGGGATCTTGCTTCGTCTCAAACCACCTGCAGAGTGGCCTACATTGCAAGAAGGGTGACCAAATGTGATAATCACATAAATAAGGCCCAGGTTGGCCCAATCCCTGAGTATCTGGGAGGGGATCTCTCTCTCTCTCTGTCCCCTCTCTCACACCCTTTCCAGCTTCTTTTGTTGAATTTTCAAACAAATAAAACCCTCCCACACACAGCAATGTGACTCGTGGGTATTTGAAGTGGGGGAGATGGAAATATTTTGCAGCACAAGGTGATTTTTGAGACAAAGGGGTAAAAAAACACAAGATGAAGACAAAGACAGAGAGTGTGTGTGGGAAGGAGGGAGCGATAGAGGGATAAGATGTGTCTTTGTAGCTGGGCTGGGAAAGGGAGACAGGATCTGGGGGAGGGGGGAGAGAATAGAGCTCTCCAATATCCCATCACCACCCAGCTCCAATCACTTCCTTCTAGAAAGTACCATCCACAAAATTAAATTCTGGGATGGAGGGGGTGAATTTAAAAATAAACAGGAGTCTCAAAGATATCCACAGCCTCTTGTTGGACAGAAAGTGGGATTGGAGCACATTCTGGAGCAGGAAGGGAGTACCCTGTGGGATCTCCCTGTGCATCAATGGCCCACAGCATTGCTGGCACAGAGACTGCTGGGAAACTGTTTATCATGGGAATATTGTCAAATATAAATTTTGCAATCTTTTAAAAGATAAGTTAAAGATGACCATGTACAAGGTTAAATCAGAGAAAGGGAAAAAGGTTAGAGATGGAGAAGGGGAGGGTGGAGAGAGAGAGAGAGAGAGAGAGCAAGCGAGTGCGTAGAGAAGAAAGAAAGTGAGAAGTGGTTTGAATTTGTCAAACAGCAGGATCTTTGTCATGCTGAAGCCAGAATTGAACCCTTAACCAGCATCAGTGAAACACACAATCTGTCTGTGGTCCCACTGCTACTTGTGGGATCTTGCTGTGTCTGAAGGGTCTGAAGGGTCAGTTACTGACTGAATACACCATTGGCTCAGAGACAGGAGACAGGATAGAGGGTAATGAGGGTTTCAGACTGGAGGGAGCTACAGGCACATACAAGCTGGGAACTGTTTTCAGTAAAAGGCAATTGATCCCAGCTCACTGCAGAGTGTAATAATCTGATGACTTTCCCTCACTATCCTCCTCCAATCCCTGGTAAGATCTGCTCCCACACCATGTTCCACTGTTGACTGTGTTAGAAATTTGATACGTTGGGGATGGGCGGGGGGGGATTTTAAGCTTGCCTTCAAAATGCTCTCGCTCCCCCTTTCAACTAATCTTTTATCTCTCTTATCCCAAGGAACTTTTGTTTGGAAAGCTGCAATGTGAAGATCCAAAATGTTCGAGGCCAGGAGAGAAAAACTTCCAGACGGGGAGCATGGGCATGAGGCCTGGTCGACAGGCTGCACACTGTGTGGGCCCACATGAATTGTGTGTTTATTTACCCTCCAATCCAATCCGCAGGAACTGATCCTGAATCTATAGAACATTGGAAAATGATCACCAATGGTTTCTAGAGCCACCTCCTTCAGTACCCTGGCATGTAGACGATCAGGTCCTGGGGACTTACCAGCCTTCAGACCTAACAGTCTCTCCAAAACCAATTCCTCCCTAATATAAATTCCCTTCAGTTCAGGTCCTTCAGCCACTATTACATCTGGGAGATTGCTCGTGCCTTCCCCAGTGAAGACAGATCTAAAGTACCAATTCAACTCTTCTGCCATTTCTTTGTTCCCCGTAATAAATTCACCCGTTTCTATCGTCAAGGGCCCAATTTTAGTCTTAACCATTTTTTTTCTTTTCACATACCTAAAAAAGCCTTTACTATCCTCCTTTATATTTTTGGCCAGTTTACCTTCGTACTTTATTTTTTATTTGCGTATTTCCTTTTTAGTTATCCTCTGTTGTTCTTTAAAAGCTTCCCAGTCCTCCGTTTTCCCACTCATCTTTGCTATGTTATACTTTTTCCCTTTTATCTTTATATGGTCCTTAACTTCCCTCGTCAGCCACGGCCACCCCTGTCTCCCCTTAGGATCTTTCTTCCTTTTTGGAATGAACTGATCCTGCATCTTCTGCATGAGACCCAGAAATACCTGCTGTTCCACTGCCATCCCTGCTAGGGTAGTGCACCATTGAACTTTGGCCTGCTCCTCCCTCACAGCTCCATAGGTCCCCTTATTCAACTGAAATATTGTCACTTCCGATTCTACCCTCTCCCTTTCAAACTGCAGATTAAAGCTCATTGTATTTTGGTCACTACCTCCTAATGGCTCCTTTACTTCGAGGTCCCTGATCAAATCCGGTTCGTTGCACAACACCAGATCCAGAATTGCCTTCTCCCTGGTCGGCTCCAGTACAAGCTGTTCTCAGAATCCATCTTGAAGGCACTCCACAAACTCCCTTTCTTGGGGTCCAGTACCATCCTGATTCTCCCAGTCTACCTGCATGTTGGAATCCCCCATAACAACTGCAGTAATACCTTTGTGACAGGCCAATTTCAGCTCCTTATTCAACTTACACACTACATCGAGGCTACTGTTTGGGGGCCTGTAGATAACTCCCATTAGAGTCTTTCTACCTTTAGAATATCTCAGCTCTATCCGTACTGACTCTACATCCCCTGATTCTAGGTCCCCCTGCGCAAGGGACTGAATATCATTCCTTACCAACAGGGCCACCCCACCCCCTCTGCCAGTCAGTCTGTCCTCACGATAGAGATGTACAGCACAGAAACAGACCCTTCGGTCCAACCCATCCATGCCGACCAGATATCCCAACCCAATCTAGTCCCACCTGCCAGCACCCAGCCCATATCTCTCCAAACCCTTCCTATTCATATACCCATCCAGATGCCTTTTAAATGTTGCAATTGTACCAGCCTCTACCACTTCCTCTGGCAGCTCATTCCATGCACTTACCACTCTGTGTGTGAAACAGTTGCCCCTTAGGTCTCTTTTATATCTTTCCCCTCTCACCCTAAACCTATGCCCTCTTGTTCTGGACTCCCCCACCCCAAGGAAAAGACTTTGCCTATTTATCCTATCCATGCTCCTCATAATTTTGTAAACCTCTATAAGGTCACCCCTCAGCCTCTGACGCTCCAGGGAAAACAGCCCCAGCCTGTTCAGCCTCTCCCTGTAGCTCAGATCCTCCAATCCTGGCAACATTCTTGTAAATATTTTCTGAACCCTTTCAAGTTTCAAAACATCTTTCCGATAGGAAGGAGACCAGAATTGCACGTGATATTCCAACAGTGGCCTAACTGATGTCCTGTACAACCACATGACCTCCCAACTCCTGTACTCAATACTCTGACAAATAAAGGAAAGCATACCAAATGCCTTCTTCACTAGCCTACCTACCTCTGACTCCACTTTCAAGGAGCTATAAACCTGCACTCCAAGGTCTCTTTGCTCAGCAACACTCCCTAAGACCTTACCATTAAGTGTATAAGTCCTGCTAAGATTTGCTTTCCCAAAATGCAGAACCTCACATTTATCTAAATAAAACTCCATCTGCCACTTCTCAGCCCATTGGCCCATCTGGTCCAGATTCTGTTGTAATCGGAGGTAACCCTCTTCGCTGTCCACTACACCTCCAATTTTGGTGTCATCTGCAAACTCACTAACTGTGCCTCGCATCCAAATCAAACCAGAAAGTGCTGGAGGAAGTCAGCAGGTCTGGCAGGAGATGTGGTCAGAGAAACAGAGTGAACCATTCCAGTCCTGTGTGCATCTCCTTCAGAACCCATTGCCCGGGTGGTGCAGTGTCCTGGGTGATAGCTTTATAACAGCTTCGCCCCCAGGTGATCTTTGAAACAAACAGCTGTCTACTTGAATCCTGGAGTTTTCTGCAGGTGACATTTTTAACCAACCTGTTCAGATGTGTCATGTCCCACTTGTGAAGTAGGTGGGCCTTGAGAAGCCAGGCCTTGTTAGTTCGAGGGGAGTTCCTCAGGGTGGAGTCTTGGGGTCAACCATCTTCAGCTGCTTTGTCAATCCCTTTCCCTTCAGAAGCGGGATGTTGGTTGACAATTGGACAATATTCAGCATCATTTTCAACTGCTCCGATACTGATGGAGCTCATATCCATATGTTCAGGTTGTAAGTTTGCTCACTGAGCTGGTAGAACAATCTTACAACCTGAACCTCAACGTAGCTAAAACACCACATATCCATATGTAGCAAGACCTGGCCAGCGTCTAAAATCTGTACAAATGGTAAGTAACAGCCGTATATCATCTGTGCTTGGCAAAGACCATCTTCAATAAGAGAATATCCGAGTATCTCTTGTTGATATTCCACAGCAAGATCATTGTTGAATCCTCCATGAGCAGCATTCCGGGGGTTGTAACATTGAACAGAAACTGAACAGGACTAACCATGCAATTGATACAAGATCAGCGCAGAGGCAAAAAAATCTTACAGCGCTCAACTCCCCTCCTGCCTGCCCACCTTACAAGACGTAAGTCAGGTGTGTTACGGAACCCTCTCCACTTGCCTGGTTGAATGCTGCTTCAACAACACAAGAAGCTCATCAACATGTGGGACAAAACAGCACTCTTGATTGCCTACAACCTTCCCCATTCCCTTTCTTCCCCATTGATGTACAGCAGCAGCAAAGGGGATCATCTCTTGTGTAACATCCTTCTGGATAGGGGGCTGTGCTGTCCACCAGTTGGCGAGGTACATCCCACAACAGGTTTGCACCTCAGGACACACAATGTCTCAGAGATATTGGGGACAACAACCTGATTTATTCAGGAAGGTTCCTTTTTGCTTTTGATGGGGCTTTTTGCACCTTATGATGTGTTTGGGAGGAGGTATAGACGAGAGGAACAATTTCTTTCTGAAATTGGATTTGTTTGTTCAGAGATTTTACCCTCTATGGACCGCAATAATGTTTGAAAATCATTTCACAGAGAAATAGATTGTAAGAATTGAAGATGAGTGAGTCAAAACATACATGGTATAAAGATCCAACTGAGTCACAAAATTCATTTGGACATAAGGGGAACATGTTTATCTGGTATGTCTGGAAGCAAAGGTCTCACAAAGCATTGTGAGCGGTAAAGACACACACACACATACAGGAGTGTGAGTGTTCCACTGAACTGACTGCAGAAATTATTTAACATTATCGAGTTAACATTCTTTAAAAATCCACAGACAGAGAAGCCATAAATATGTTGTGTTTATGGGAAAGGATTCAACAGATTATCCAACTTGGAGATATGTGAGGAGATCAGCACCATGGAAATGTCTGGATTGTGAGAAGGATTGCAAATCCCCAGACCAGCTGGAGACTCACCGACACAGACATTCTGGGGAGAGACTGTTCCCCTGCTCTATGTGTGGGAAGGGATTTACTCTGTCATCCAGCTTCATGTAACACCAGTGGGTTCACACTGACAAGAGACCTTTCCCCTGACTGTGGGGGGATAAAACTTTAAGATGTGTAAAGGTATTAAATTCAATGGTCATAATTTAACATCAACCTGTTGCCATGGGGGAGAAGGTATTCAGCTGTTCCATGTGTGGGAAGGTATTCACTTGGGGATCCAGCCTAATGTCAGACAAACGTCTTCATCATCGGGAGAGAAGCGTTGTCTGCTCTGTTTGGGAAGGAATAAACTTCCCAGTTCAGCCTAATGTCAACCGTTGAGTTGACACTGGAGAGAGACCAATCATCTGCTCTGTGTGTGAGAAGGGATTTATTAAATCAGCAAAGCTTCAAATACACGAGCGTGGCCAGACTACAGAGAGAGAGAGACTGTCCGCCTGCACTGAGTGTAGGAAGGGATCCACTTAGTCATCTGTACTCAGTGAGCACCAGCACATTCACACCTTTTACCTGCTCCTTGTGTGAGAAGGGGTTCACTCGGTTCTCCAATCTCAGCATCTATGGCTTTGTTCACATCAATGAGAGAACATGTCAATGCTCTGACTGTGAGAAGAGCTTTATGATTAGCAATGATTTGATGAAACATCAACAAACACATTGTGGGGAGAGGCTGTTCACCTGCACTGTGTGTAGCAAGGGATTCAATTATTCATCCCCACATGGGACACTCCAGTTAAGGGGAATCAGTTTAGCTGGGTTGGCTGTATTGTTAGTTTACCGAGCAGTGTGATGTGGACAGCGTAGGTTCAATTCCCATTACCAGTTTGAGGTTGCTATGAAGGACTCTTCCCTTGCCTGAGGTCTGGGCCGTTTGGTCAAATCACCATGAGTCGCTTCTCTCTGTAATGAAGAGAGCAGCCCCTGTGGTCTGGGAAGGCTATGGTGACACACACATTCCCGTGGGGTAACGTGATCGTATTCTGCTGTTATTGCATCCAGAACTGGACTGTGTTTATTCGGTCAGCAATAGTTTACTTCATTGGATGTGAATCACCTCTTTAATTGAACTGGTGTTTAATTGATCAGGTATTAACCACATCAAAAACACAGTTTTTACCCACTGATTTCTCTCCGGTGGGATGTGACCGATCGATATCCATTTCCTGCCCTATTCTTGGGTCTTTTATTCATTGCTAAGGTATTTATAAATGTATTTTCACACATTCAGGATTTCTGAATGTGCTTCATAGCAACTGAAGTCCTTGTGAGGTGTAGTCACTGTTGTGGGAGATATAGCAGCTGTACATCTCTAAGGCTCGACTTAGGGCTCCGCTTCCCTGCACCAACTCTCCCATTTACCAATCCCGCACAAATCCGGGAATTGCACCAGGTCTCCCATTTAGTGTTATAATGCCCCAGGTCTCCCACTGAGAATTTAATGGCACCTGCATGAATTCTCCAGTTATTGTTGCCCTGCATCAATTCCTTCCATTTAGTTGTTCCCTGATACACATCCTCAACGTACCGATGCCCTGCTGATTTGTTTTTCATTCAGTGATGCAGTGACCTGAATCTCCAATTTACCAATACTTGCGACATTTCTTCTTTTTATTGATTCCCTGCCCGTATTCCCCAATTTATTCATGCTCTGCTCCAATTTTCCAATATATTAGCACTCCCACCAATTTTCTAATGTAATGGCACTGTGCAACAGATCTCCCAAATGTTGCTTCCACCAAATCTCCCAGTTACCATATCCCTGTACTAATCCTTCCATTTACTGATGCCTTAGCCCGATTCTACCATTTAAGGGTGCGCTACTCTAATTCTCCCATTTACTGTTGCCATGCACCAATTCTATAATTTAGCTCCACTGTGCACCAGCTCTCTCATTTACTGATGGCCCGCACCAATTCTCCAATTCAGCGTTACTTCGCACCATTTCCCCCAATTACTGACGTCCTGAACAAGCTCTCCATTCAGTTTTGTCTTACACCAATCCTCATACTGACTGATGCTCTCGCCCAATTTAGGGGTGCCCTACTCTCATTCTCGCATAAATTATTGTCCTGTCCCAATTCTCCCATTTACTGCTAAACTGAAACTCTCTCATTTGATGCTAACTGCACCAATTTGCCATTATCAGATACCCCGTTCCAAATTCTCTTATTTCGATAAGCCCTTGCCCAATTCTCCCATTTAGTAGTTCCTGGGAATGATTCTCCAATTTCGTGGAGTGCTGCCAGAATTCTAAAATTGAGTCATAGACAAGTTGGACTGAAGTGTCTGTTTCCCTGTTGTACATCTCTATGATTATATGACTCTGTTTATGGCTCCACTGCTCTGCACCATTTCTCCCATTTACCAATCCTGCACAAATCCTGAAACTGCACCAACTCTCCCATTGAGTATTATCCTGCACAATTTAAAGGCACCTGCATGAATTCTCCAATTACTGTTCCCTGCATCAATTCCTTCCATTTAATTGTTCCCTGAAACACATCTTCCACGTACGGGTGCCCTGCTGAATTGTTTCCATTCAGTGATGCACTGAACTGAATCTCCAATTTACCGATGCTTGCAACACTTTTTATTGATTCCCTGCCCCTATTCCCGAATTTAGACATGCTGTGCTCCACTTTTCTAATATATTAACACTCCCACCAGTTTTCCAAAGTAATGGCACTATACACCGAATCTCCCATTTATTGATTCTCGCCAAATCACCCATTTACTCATCCCCCTGTCCTAACTCTTCCATTTACAGATGCCCGAGCCCGATTTACCATTTAAAGGTGCGCTACTCTAATTCTCCCATTTACTGGTGCCATGCACCCATTTTGTATTTTAGCTCCACTGTGCACCAGGTCTTCCATTTTTTATTCCTCTCCAACACTTCTCCAATTTACTAGTTTGCCGCCAGAATTCTCTAATCTTTGCGATCCCTGCATCATATCTACAAATTACCGATCCTACATATATCCTCCCTTTAGTGGTGATCTGCACCAATGCTCCCACTTCGTGGTGCACTATATTGAATCTGGATCACTAATCCTTTGCAACATTTGTCCTATTTACTGATTCACTGCCTGTGTCCTCCCATTTGCTCCAATTCTCGAAGTTATCAGCACCCTGCACCAGCTCTCTCATTTACTGATACCCCACACCAATTCTCCAATTCAGTGTTGCTTAGCATCATTTCCCCCAATTACTGATGCCCTGAACAAGTTCCCCTCACAGTGTTCCCTGACACGACTCCTCATACTGACTGACCCCCTCGCCCAATTTAGGGGTGCCCTACTCCAAATCTCCCATCAAGTATTGTCCTGCCCGACTTCTCCCATTTAGTGTTACACTGCACCAAATCTCCCATTATCTGATGCCCTGTTACATTTCTCCCATTTCCCAATCCTGCACAAATCCTGGAACTGCACCAATTCTCCCATTGAGTGTTATCCTGCCCCAGTTCTCCCACTTCGAATTTAAATGGCACCTGCATGAATTCCCCAATTATTGATGCCCTGCATTTTTTTTTCATTTAGTGATGCACTGATCTGAATCTCCAGTTAACTGATGCTTGCAACACTTCTTTTTATTGAAGGTTGAAGACAGAGGGTGGTGCGGGAGGGTTGCTTTTCAGACTGGAGGCCTGTGACCAGCGATGTGCCACAAGGATCGGTGCTGGGTCCATTGGTGTTTTGTCATTTATATAAATGATTTGGATGTGACCACAGGACGAATGGTTAGTCAGTTTGCAGATGACAGTAAAATTGGAGGTGTGGAGGACAGTGAAGATGGTTACCTCAGAGGACAACAGGATCTTGATCAGATGGGCCAATGGGATTAGGAGTAGCAGATGGAGATTAATTTAGATAAATGTGAGGTGCTGCATTTTGGAAAGGCAAAAGAGAGCAGGACTTATACACTTAATGACAAGGTACGAGGGGGGTTGCTGAACAAGTAGACCTGGAGTGCAGCTTCATAGATCGTTGAAGGTGGACTAACATTTCGATAGGATAGTGAAGAAGGCGTTTGACATTTTTGTCTTTATTGCTCCGTTAATTGTGTAAAGGAGTTGGGAGGTCATGTTGCGGTATTGGTTCAGCCACTATTGGTATATAGGGTGCAATTCTGGACTTCCTCCTGTAAGAAGGGTGTTGTGAAATTTTAAAGGGTTCAGAAAAGATTTACAAGGATGTTGCCAAGGTTGGAGGGTTTGAGCTCGAGGTTAAGACTGTATAGGTTGGTGCTATTATCCCTGGAGCGTCAGTGGCTGAGGGGTAACCTTATAGAGGTACACAAAATCATGAAGGACCCTCAATAGGGTAAAAAGACAAGATGATTTCCCTGTGTTGGGGGAGTCCAGAAGCAGGTGGCATCTGTTAAAGTTGAGAGGGGAAACATAAAAGGACATGAGGGGAACATTTTCCACACAGAAGGCACTGTGTGCATGAGCTGCCAGAGGAAGTAGTGGAGGCTGGTACAATTACAACATTTAAAAGGTATCTGGGTGGGTGTAGGAATTAAAAAGGGTTCAGAGGAACATGGGCCAAATTCTGACAAATAGGATGAGATTTACATCGGATATCAGTTCGGCATGGATGTGTTGGACTGAATGATTTGTTTCTGAGCTTATATTGCTCTGAGTGGGTTGAGCTCCGGATTGTAGATTTATGAAGCAGAAAATAAAGTATGCTACAGAGTTAGACCGAGAAATCCTGCTAATCTCATCAGCTTTATCCTGTTTCCCTGATCCTCCTCCTTCAATCAATGCATTTTTCAGATCCTCATTCAGAATTCCTGGAGCTCTGTAACTGCCCTGGAACAATGTGTGGAAAGTCCTATTGCAGTCCACACGAGGTACCTTTCCCACTGCACTGCTCCCACGGCCTGCAATGCTGCAGACTGAGCAGACAACCCGAAGCACAATGATGAGCTCCTTCCGGCCCACGGCCCTCCTTCTCACTGAATGAAGACAATCACCAGAAGCAGAATCCAGCTCTTGTTGGAGCCTTGAATACCTGACTCTGTCTCACTGAGTGAAGATTGCACTCAGAAACAGAAATGAAATCAACTTCCTATCTGCATTGTGTCACTCTTTAAGATCTCTGTGTGTCTGAGTTCAGGTCATTTGATTGGAGACTGCGGATAGTGGGTCCCCAGTGAAATGGAAAGAATGGTGGAGGAGCTCACTGAGGGACATCTCTCAAAGTGAGAATCAGAAAGATGCTATTCCACATTGGAAGGGTTTAAGGTGAATTGATGGCTCAGAAAAATGTTATACTGATGTTTGTAAAACTTAGGATCTCTGACTGTTTTGTGGCTGGAGTTTATTTTATCCTTGTATAGATGTGACACATTAACCCTCCCTCCCCACCACTACAGAAGCTGTTGGAACTGTTCAGTTTTTCCAGCGGCTTCTGTAATTATTTCAGGTTCCTGACGGGAGCAGTCTCTCACTTTTCGAACAAAACAAACCCATCCTTGTGCTGCACCCAATATTTCAATAAGAAATGGGAAGCAGCAGAGGGGAAAGCTTCCGAGATGCCGAGCAATGCTGCCCGGTTCCACACTGCAATTCACAGGAAACCATCACCAGGAAAAGCAAGGAGCAATCTGACAGATGCAGTCACTTTCCTTTTAAAATCGCTTTAGAAACCACAACACTACTGTGGTCGGGAAGTATTCCCGGGTAAACTGCATATAAGGCAGCTATACCACCATTATACCACCATCACCCTGCTATCGCCCCAAGGAACTACTAAGTGGAAGGATTGGGCAAGGGCTTATCGAAATAAGAGACTTTGGAACGGGGCATCTGATATTGTCAAATTAGTGCAGTTAGACCCATATGGGAGAGTTTCATTTCGCAGTAAATGGGAGAATTGGTGCAGTGTAGCTCTAAATGGGAGGATTGGGACAGGACAATACTTGATGCGGGAATGAGTAGGGCACGCCCTAAATTGGGCGAGGGCATCAGTCAGTATGAGAATTGGTGAGAGGCAAAACTGAATGGAGAACTTGTTCAGGACATCAGTAATTGAGGGAAATGGTGCTCAGCAACACTGAGTTGGAGAATTGATGCGGGACATCAGT
Source organism: Chiloscyllium plagiosum (assembly GCF_037043375.1). NCBI lineage: Eukaryota > Metazoa > Chordata > Chondrichthyes > Orectolobiformes > Hemiscylliidae > Chiloscyllium > Chiloscyllium plagiosum. The sequence goes on along the minus strand of NW_028270181.1, from coordinate 40,995,174 downwards.
AAATGAGAGACCTGGTGCACAGTGGAGCTAAATTAGTGCATGGCAACAGGAAATGGGAGAATTAGGGTAGCGCACCCTTAAATGGTAGAATCGGGCGCAGGCATCAGTTAATGGAAGAATTAGTACAGGGATATGAGTAAATAGGAGATTTGTTGGAAACAATAAAAGGGACATCTGGTGCACAATGCCATTACATTAGAAAATTGATGGGAGTGCCAATATATTGGAAAATTGGAGCACAGCATGTCTAAATTGGGGAATAGGGGTCAGGGAATCAATAAAAAGAAGAAATGTTGCAAGCATCGGGAAATTGGAGATTCACTTCAGTGCATCACTAAATGGAAAAAAATCAGCAAGACATCCTCAATGGGTGAGTTGGTGAAATTCCCGAATTAGTGCAGGATTGGTAAATGGGAGAATTGGTGCAGGGAAACGGAGCACTAATTACAGCCTTAGAGATGTACAGACCCTTCAGTCAAACCCGTCCACGCCAAAATTTAAGAATTCTGGCAGCTGTCCACTAAATTTAAGAATCATTGCAAGAAACTACTAAATGGAAAAGTTGGGAAAGAGCTTATCGAAATGTGAGAATTTGCAACAGGGCATCAGATAATGGGTAATTAGTGCAGTTAAGCACTAAATGGGTGCGTTATGCTGTGTTGCAGTAAATGGGAGAATTGGGGCAGGGAGATTTAGAGTAGCGCACCCCTAAATTGGGCGAGAGCATCGGTCACTATGAGGATTGGTGTAAGGCAACACTGAATGGAGAACTTGTTCAGGACGTCAGTAATTGGGTGAAATAGTGCTAAGCAACACTGAATTGGAGAATTGGTGTGGGGTATCAGTAAATGAGAGACCTGGTACAGGGTGCTGATAACTTCGAGAATTGGAGAACATGGGAGAACACGGGCAGTGAATCAGTAAATAGGACAAATATTGCAAAGGATTAGTGGTCCAGATTCAATACAGTGTACCAGAAAATGGGGAAGTTGGTGCAGTTCATCACGAAAGGGGGGATATTTGTAGGTTGGGTAATTTGGAGATATGATGCAGGGATTGCCAAGATTAGAGAATTCTGGCAGCGGACGACGAAATGGGAGAATTGTTGCAGAGAAATACTGAATGGAAGAACTGGTGCAGAGTGGAGCTAAATCAGAGAATGGGTTAATGGCACCAGGAAATGGGAGAATTAGAGTAGCGCACCCTTAAATGGCAGAATCGGGCTGGGGCATCAGTCAGTGGAAGGATTAGTACTGGGGTATGAGTCAATTCGAGATTTGGTGGGAATCAATAAATGGGAGATTCGGTGCACAGTGCCATTACATTGGAAAATTGGTGGGAAAGTCTTCATATTAGAAAATTGGAGCAGGGCATGTCTAAATTGGGGAATAGGGGCCAGGGAATCAATAAAAAGAAATGTTGCAAGCATCGGTAAATTGGAGATTCAGTTCAGTGCATCACTAAATGAACAAATATAACCAGCAGGGCATCCGTACAATGAAAATGTGTATCAGGGAACAACTAAATGGAAGGAATTGATGCAGAGCAACAATAATTGGAGAATTCATGCAGGTGCCGTTAAATTCTAAGTGGGAAGTCTGGGGCAGGATAACCTCAATGGGTGAATTTGTGAAATTCCCGAATTAGTGCAGGATTGGTAAATGGAAGAAATGGTGCAGGGAAGGAAATCACTAATTAGAGCCTTAGAGATGTACAGCACGGAAACAGACCCTTCAGACCAACTTCTCCACGCCTAAATTTAAGAATTCTGTAAGCTCTACACTAAATTGGAGAATCATTACAAAAAAAATACTAAATGGATAAATTTCGACAGGGCTTATCGAAATGTCAGAATTTTCAACAGGACATCAGATAATGTGTGAATTAGTGCAGTTCAGTGCTAATTGGGTGGGTTATGCTGTGTTGCACTAAATGGGAGAATTGGGGCAGGACAATACATTTTGGAAGATTTAGATTAGGGCGCCCCTAAATTGGGGGAAGGCGTCAGTCAGTATGGGGATTAGTGTAAGGCAGCACTGAGCCCGTTCAGGATATCAGTAATTGAGGGAAATGCAACACTGAATTGGAGAATTGGTGTGGGGTATCAGTAAATGAAAGACCTGGTGCAGAGTGCTGATAACTTTGAGAATTGGAGCAAATGGGAGGACACGGGCAGTGAATCAGTAAATAGGGCAAATGTTGCAAAGAATTAGTGGCAGAGATTCAATACAGTGTACCACGAAAAGGGGGAGTTGGTGCAGTTCACCACTAAAGGGAAGATATGTGTAGGATCGGTAATTTGGAGATTTGATGCAGGATCGCAAGATGAGAGAATTCTTGCAGCGGACGACGAAATGGGAGAATTGTTGCAGGGAAATACTTAATGGAAGACGTGGTGCACAGTGGAGCTAAATTAGAGAATGGGTGCATGGCAACAGGAAATGGGAGAATTAGAGTAGCGCACCCTTAAATGTTCGAATCGGGCTCGGGCATCAGTAAATGGAAGAATTAGTACAGGGATATGAATAAATGGGTGATTTGGAGGAAACAGTAAATGGGAGATTCAGTGCAGAGTGCCATTATATCAGAAAATTGGTGGGAGTGCCAACATAATTTCTATAATACAGGAGGAAGCAGAGACGCTGTTCCATCTCCTTTATTTTCTATAATACAGGAGGAAGCAGTGACGCTGCTCCAGCTCCTTTATTTTCTATAATACAGGAGGAAGCAGTGACGCTGCTCCAGCTCCTTTATTTTCTATAATACAGGAGGAAGCAGAGACGCTACTCCAGGTCCTTTATTTTCTATAATACAGGAGTAAGCAGTGACGCTGCTCCAGCTCCTTTATTTTCTATAATACAGGGGGAAGCAGAGACGCTGCTCCAGCTCCTTTATTTTCTATAATACAGGAGGAAGCAGTGACGCTGCTCCCGCTCCTTTATTTTCTATAATACAGGAGGAAGCAGTGACGCTGCTCCAGCTCCTTTATTTTCTATAATACAGGAGGAAGCAGTGACGCTGCTCCAGCTCCTTTATTTTCTATAATACAGGGGGGAAGCAGTGACGCTGCTCCAGCTCCTTTATTTTCTATAATACAGGAGGAAGCAGTGACGCTGCTCCAGCTCCTTTATTTTCTATAATACAGGAGGAAGCAGTGACGCTGCTCCAGCTCCTTTATTTTCTATAATACAGGGGGGAAGCAGTGACGCTGCTCCAGCTCCTTTATTTTCTATAATACAGGGGGAAGCAGTGACGCTGCTCCAGCTCCTTTATTTTCTATAATACAGGAGGAAGCAGTGACGCTGCTCCAGCTCCTTTATTTTCTATAATACGGGGAAGCAGTGACGCTGCTCCAGCTCCTTTATTTTCTATAATACAGGAGGAAGCAGTGACGCTGCTCCAGCTCCTTTATTTTCTATAATACAGGAGGAAACAGTGACGCTGCTCCAGCTCCTTTATTTTCTATAATACAGGAGGAAGCAGAGACGCTGCTCCAGCTCCTTTATTTTCGATAATACAGGAGGAAGCAGAGATGCTGCTCCAGCTCCTTTATTTTCTATAATACAGGAGGAAGCAGTGACGCTGCTCCAGCTCCTTTATTTTCTATAATACAGGAGGAAGCAGTGACGCTGCTCCAGCTCCTTTATTTTCTTTAATACAGGAGGAAGCAGTGACGCTGCTCCAGCTCCTTTATTTTCTATAATACAGGAGGAAGCAGTGACGCTGCTCCAGCTCCTTTATTTTCTATAATACAGGAGGAAGCAGTGACGCTGCTCCTGCTCCTTTATTTTCTATAATACAGGAGGAAGCAGTGACGCTGCTCCAGCTCCTTTATTTTCTATAATACAGGAGGAAGCAGTGACGCTGCACCTGCTCCTTTATTTTCTATAATACAGGAGGAAGCAGTGACGCTGCTCCAGCTCCTTTACTTTCTATAATACAGGGGGAAGCAGTAACGCTGCTCCTGCTCCTTTATTTTCTATAATACAGGAGGAAGCAGTGACGCTGCTCCAGCTCCTTTATATTCTAAAATACAGGGGGAAGCAGTGACGCTGCTCCTGCTCCTTTATATTCTATAATACAGGGGGAAGCAGTGACGCTGCTCCAGGTCCTTTATTTTCTATAATACAGGAGGATGCAGTGACGCTGCTCCAGCTCCTTTATATTCTATAATACAGGGGGAAGCAGTGACGCTGCTCCAGCTCCTTTATTTTCTATAATACAGGAGGAAGCAGTGACGCTGCTCCAGCTCCTTTATATTCTATAATACAGGGGGAAGCAGTGACGCTGCTCCTGCTCCTTTATTTTCTATAATACAGGAGGAAGCAGTGACGCTGCTCCAGCTCCTTTATTTTCTATAATACAGGAGGAAGCAGAGACGCTGCTCCAGCTCCTTTATTTTCTATAATACAGGAGGAAGCAGTGACGCTGCTCCAGCTCCTTTATTTTCTATAATACAGGAGGAAGCAGTGACGCTGCTCCAGCTCCTTTATTTTCTATAATACAGGAGGAAGCAGAGACACTGCTCCAGCTCCTTTATTTTCTATAATACAGGAGGAAGCAGTGACGCTGCTCCAGCTCCTTTATTTTCTATAATACAGGGGGAAGCAGTGACGCTGCTCCTGCTCCTTTATATTCTATAATACAGGAGGAAGCAGTGACGCTGCTCCAGCTCCTTTATATTCTATAATACAGGGGGAAGCAGTGACGCTGCTCCTGCTCCATTATTTTCTATAATACAGGGGGAAGCAGTGACACTGCTCCAGCTCCTTTATTTTCTATAATACAGGGGGAAGCAGTGACACTGCTCCAGCTGCTTTATTTTCTATAATACAGGAGGAAGCAGTGACGCTGCTCCAGCTCCTTTATTTTCTATAATACAGGAGGAAGCAGAGACACTGCTCCAGCTCCTTTATTTTCTATAATACAGGAGGAAGCAGTGACGCTGCTCCAGCTCCTTTATTTTCTATAATACAGGAGGAAGCAGTGACGCTGCTCCTGCTCCTTTATTTTCTATAATACAGGAGGAGGCAGTGACGCTGCTCCAGCTCATTTATTTTCTATAATACAGGAGGAAGCAGAGACACTGCTCCAGCTCCTTTATTTTCTATAATACAGGAGGAAGCAGAGACACTGCTCCAGCTCCTTTATTTTCTATAATACAGGTGGAAGCAGTGACGCTGCTCCAGCTCCTTTATTTTCTATAATACAGGAGGAAGCAGTGACGCTGCTCCTGCTCCTTTATTTTCTATAATACAAGAGGAAGCAGTGACGCTGCTCCTGCTCCTTTATTTTCTATAATACAGGAGGAAGCAGTGACGCTGCTCCAGCTCATTTATTTTCTATATTACAGGGGGAAGCAGTGACACTGCTCCAGCTCCTTTATTTTCTATAATACAGGAGGAGGCAGTGACGCTGCTCCAGCTCATTTATTTTCTATAATACAGGGGGAAGCAGTGACACTGCTCCAGCTCCTTTATTTTCTATAATACAGGAGGAAGCAGTGACGCTGCTCCTGCTCCTTTATTTTCTATAATACAGGAGGAAGCAGTGACGCTGCTCCAGCTCATTTATTTTCTATAATACAGGAGGAAGCAGTGACGCTGCTCCAGCTCATTTATTTTCTATAATACAGGAGGAAGCAGTGACGCTGCTCCAGCTCATTTATTTTCTATAATACAGGAGGAAGCAGTGACGCTGCTCCAGCTCATTTATTTTCTATAATACAGGAGGAAGCAGTGACGCTGCTCCAGCTCATTTATTTTCTATAATACAGGAGGAAGCAGTGACGCTGCTCCAGCTCCTTTATTTTCTATAATACAGGGGGAAGCAGTGACACTGCTCCAGCTCCTTTATTTTCTATAATACAGGGGGAAGCAGTGACACTGCTCCAGCTGCTTTATTTTCTATAATACAGGAGGAAGCAGTGACGCTGCTCCAGCTCATTTATTTTCTATAATACAGGGGGAAGCAGTAACGCTGCCCCAGCTCCTTTATTTTCTATAATACAGGAGGAAGCAGTGACGCTGCTCCAGCTCATTTATTTTCTATAATACAGGAGGAAGCAGAGACGCTGCTCCAGCTCCTTTATTTTCTATAATACAGGAGGAAGCAGTGACGCTGCTCCAGCTCCTTTATTTTCTATAATACAGGAGGAAGCAGTGACGCTGCTCCAGCTCCTTTATTTTCTATAATACAGGAGGAAGCAGAGACACTGCTCCAGCTCCTTTATTTTCTATAATACAGGAGGAAGCAGTGACGCTGCTCCAGCTCCTTTATTTTCTATAATACAGGGGGAAGCAGTGACGCTGCTCCTGCTCCTTTATATTCTATAATACAGGAGGAAGCAGTGACGCTGCTCCAGCTCCTTTATATTCTATAATACAGGGGGAAGCAGTGACGCTGCTCCTGCTCCATTATTTTCTATAATACAGGGGGAAGCAGTGACACTGCTCCAGCTCCTTTATTTTCTATAATACAGGGGGAAGCAGTGACACTGCTCCAGCTGCTTTATTTTCTATAATACAGGAGGAAGCAGTGACGCTGCTCCAGCTCCTTTATTTTCTATAATACAGGAGGAAGCAGAGACACTGCTCCAGCTCCTTTATTTTCTATAATACAGGAGGAAGCAGTGACGCTGCTCCAGCTCCTTTATTTTCTATAATACAGGAGGAAGCAGTGACGCTGCTCCTGCTCCTTTATTTTCTATAATACAGGAGGAGGCAGTGACGCTGCTCCAGCTCATTTATTTTCTATAATACAGGAGGAAGCAGAGACACTGCTCCAGCTCCTTTATTTTCTATAATACAGGAGGAAGCAGAGACACTGCTCCAGCTCCTTTATTTTCTATAATACAGGTGGAAGCAGTGACGCTGCTCCAGCTCCTTTATTTTCTATAATACAGGAGGAAGCAGTGACGCTGCTCCTGCTCCTTTATTTTCTATAATACAAGAGGAAGCAGTGACGCTGCTCCTGCTCCTTTATTTTCTATAATACAGGAGGAAGCAGTGACGCTGCTCCAGCTCATTTATTTTCTATATTACAGGGGGAAGCAGTGACGCTGCTCCAGCTCCTTTATTTTCTATAATACAGGAGGAGGCAGTGACGCTGCTCCAGCTCATTTATTTTCTATAATACAGGGGGAAGCAGTGACACTGCTCCAGCTCCTTTATTTTCTATAATACAGGAGGAAGCAGTGACGCTGCTCCTGCTCCTTTATTTTCTATAATACAGGAGGAAGCAGTGACGCTGCTCCAGCTCATTTATTTTCTATAATACAGGAGGAAGCAGTGACGCTGCTCCAGCTCATTTATTTTCTATAATACAGGAGGAAGCAGTGACGCTGCTCCAGCTCATTTATTTTCTATAATACAGGAGGAAGCAGTGACGCTGCTCCAGCTCATTTATTTTCTATAATACAGGAGGAAGCAGTGACGCTGCTCCAGCTCATTTATTTTCTATAATACAGGAGGAAGCAGTGACGCTGCTCCAGCTCCTTTATTTTCTATAATACAGGGGGAAGCAGTGACACTGCTCCAGCTCCTTTATTTTCTATAATACAGGGGGAAGCAGTGACACTGCTCCAGCTGCTTTATTTTCTATAATACAGGAGGAAGCAGTGACGCTGCTCCAGCTCATTTATTTTCTATAATACAGGGGGAAGCAGTAACGCTGCCCCAGCTCCTTTATTTTCTATAATACAGGAGGAAGCAGTGACGCTGCTCCAGCTCATTTATTTTCTATAATACAGGAGGAAGCAGTGACGCTGCTCCAGCTCATTTATTTTCTATAATACAGGAGGAAGCAGTGACGCTGCTCCAGCTCATTTATTTTCTATAATACAGGAGGAAGCAGTGACGCTGCTCCAGCTCATTTATTTTCTATAATACAGGAGGAAGCAGTGACGCTGCTCCAGCTCATTTATTTTCTATAATACAGGAGGAAGCAGTGACGCTGCTCCTGCTCCTTTATTTTCTATAATACAGGGGGAAGCAGTGACACTGCTCCAGCTCCTTTATTTTCTATAATACAGGGGGAAGCAGTGACACTGCTCCAGCTGCTTTATTTTCTATAATACAGGAGGAAGCAGTGACGCTGCTCCAGCTCATTTATTTTCTATAATACAGGAGGAAGCAGTGACGCTGCTCCAGCTCCTTTATTTTCTATAATACAGGAGGAAGCAGTGACGCTGCTCCAGCTCCTTTACTTTCTATAATACAGGGGGAAGCAGTGACACTGCTCCAGCTCCTTTATTTTCTATAATACAGGGGGAAGCAGTGACACTGCTCCAGCTGCTTTATTTTCTATAATACAGGAGGAAGCAGTGACGCTGCTCCAGCTCCTTTATTTTCTATAATACAGGGGGAAGCAGTGACACTGCTCCAGCTCCTTTATTTTCTATAATACAGGGGGAAGCAGTGACACTGCTCCAGCTGCTTTATTTTCTATAATACAGGAGGAAGCAGTGACGCTGCTCCAGCTCCTTTATTTTCTATAATACAGGAGGAAGCAGTGACGCTGCTCCAGCTCCTTTATTTTCTACAATACAGGAGGAAGCAGAGACGCTGCTCCAGCTCCTTTATTTTCTATAATACAGGAGGAAGCAGAGACGCTGCTCCTGCTCCTTTATTTTCTATAATACAGGGGGAAGCAGTGACACTGCTCCAGCTCCTTTATTTTCTATAATACAGGAGGAAGCAGTGACGCTGCTCCAGCTCCTTTATTTTCTATAATACAGGAGGAAGCAGTGACGCTGCTCCTGCTCCTTTATTTTCTATAATACAGGGGGAAGCAGTGACACTGCTCCAGCTCCTTTATTTTCTATAATACAGGGGGAAGCAGTGACGCTGCTCCAGCTCCTTTATATTCTATAATACAGGGGGAAGCAGTGACGCTGCTCCAGGTCCTTTATTTTCTATAATACAGGAGGAAGCAGTGACGCTGCTCCAGCTCCTTTATATTCTATAATACAGGGGGAAGCAGTGACGCTGCTCCAGCTCCTTTATTTTCTATAATACAGGAGGAAGCAGTGACGCTGCTCCAGCTCCTTTATATTCTATAATACAGGGGGAAGCAGTGACGCTGCTCCTGCTCCTTTATTTTCTATAATACAGGAGGAAGCAGTGACGCTGCTCCAGCTCCTTTATTTTCTATAATACAGGAGGAAGCAGAGACGCTGCTCCAGCTCCTTTATTTTCTATAATACAGGAGGAAGCAGTGACGCTGCTCCAGCTCCTTTATTTTCTATAATACAGGAGGAAGCAGTGACGCTGCTCCAGCTCCTTTATTTTCTATAATACAGGAGGAAGCAGAGACACTGCTCCAGCTCCTTTATTTTCTATAATACAGGAGGAAGCAGTGACGCTGCTCCAGCTCCTTTATTTTCTATAATACAGGGGGAAGCAGTGACGCTGCTCCTGCTCCTTTATATTCTATAATACAGGAGGAAGCAGTGACGCTGCTCCAGCTCCTTTATATTCTATAATACAGGGGGAAGCAGTGACGCTGCTCCTGCTCCATTATTTTCTATAATACAGGGGGAAGCAGTGACACTGCTCCAGCTCCTTTATTTTCTATAATACAGGGGGAAGCAGTGACACTGCTCCAGCTGCTTTATTTTCTATAATACAGGAGGAAGCAGTGACGCTGCTCCAGCTCCTTTATTTTCTATAATACAGGAGGAAGCAGTGACGCTGCTCCAGCTCCTTTATTTTCTATAATACAGGAGGAAGCAGTGACGCTGCTCCAGCTCCTTTATTTTCTATAATACAGGAGGAAGCAGTGACGCTGCTCCTGCTCCTTTATTTTCTATAATACAGGAGGAGGCAGTGACGCTGCTCCAGCTCATTTATTTTCTATAATACAGGAGGAAGCAGAGACACTGCTCCAGCTCCTTTATTTTCTATAATACAGGAGGAAGCAGAGACACTGCTCCAGCTCCTTTATTTTCTATAATACAGGAGGAAGCAGTGACGCTGCTCCAGCTCCTTTATTTTCTATAATACAGGAGGAAGCAGTGACGCTGCTCCTGCTCCTTTATTTTCTATAATACAAGAGGAAGCAGTGACGCTGCTCCTGCTCCTTTATTTTCTATAATACAGGAGGAAGCAGTGACGCTGCTCCAGCTCATTTATTTTCTATATTACAGGGGGAAGCAGTGACACTGCTCCAGCTCCTTTATTTTCTATAATACAGGAGGAGGCAGTGACGCTGCTCCAGCTCATTTATTTTCTATAATACAGGGGGAAGCAGTGACACTGCTCCAGCTCCTTTATTTTCTATAATACAGGAGGAAGCAGTGACGCTGCTCCAGCTCCTTTATTTTCTATAATACAGGAGGAAGCAGAGACACTGCTCCAGCTCCTTTATTTTCTATAATACAGGAGGAAGCAGTGACGCTGCTCCAGCTCCTTTATTTTCTATAATACAGGAGGAAGCAGTGACGCTGCTCCTGCTCCTTTATTTTCTATAATACAGGAGGAGGCAGTGACGCTGCTCCAGCTCATTTATTTTCTATAATACAGGAGGAAGCAGAGACACTGCTCCAGCTCCTTTATTTTCTATAATACAGGAGGAAGCAGAGACACTGCTCCAGCTCCTTTATTTTCTATAATACAGGAGGAAGCAGTGACGCTGCTCCAGCTCCTTTATTTTCTATAATACAGGAGGAAGCAGTGACGCTGCTCCTGCTCCTTTATTTTCTATAATACAAGAGGAAGCAGTGACGCTGCTCCTGCTCCTTTATTTTCTATAATACAGGAGGAAGCAGTGACGCTGCTCCAGCTCATTTATTTTCTATATTACAGGGGGAAGCAGTGACACTGCTCCAGCTCCTTTATTTTCTATAATACAGGAGGAGGCAGTGACGCTGCTCCAGCTCATTTATTTTCTATAATACAGGGGGAAGCAGTGACACTGCTCCAGCTCCTTTATTTTCTATAATACAGGAGGAAGCAGTGACGCTGCTCCTGCTCCTTTATTTTCTATAATACAGGAGGAAGCAGTGACGCTGCTCCAGCTCATTTATTTTCTATAATACAGGAGGAAGCAGTGACGCTGCTCCAGCTCATTTATTTTCTATAATACAGGAGGAAGCAGTGACGCTGCTCCAGCTCATTTATTTTCTATAATACAGGAGGAAGCAGTGACGCTGCTCCAGCTCATTTATTTTCTATAATACAGGAGGAAGCAGTGACGCTGCTCCAGCTCATTTATTTTCTATAATACAGGAGGAAGCAGTGACGCTGCTCCAGCTCCTTTATTTTCTATAATACAGGGGGAAGCAGTGACGCTGCTCCAGCTCCTTTATTTTCTATAATACAGGGGGAAGCAGTGACACTGCTCCAGCTGCTTTATTTTCTATAATACAGGAGGAAGCAGTGACGCTGCTCCAGCTCATTTATTTTCTATAATACAGGGGGAAGCAGTAACGCTGCCCCAGCTCCTTTATTTTCTATAATACAGGAGGAAGCAGTGACGCTGCTCCAGCTCATTTATTTTCTATAATACAGGAGGAAGCAGTGACGCTGCTCCAGCTCATTTATTTTCTATAATACAGGAGGAAGCAGTGACGCTGCTCCAGCTCATTTATTTTCTATAATACAGGAGGAAGCAGTGACGCTGCTCCAGCTCATTTATTTTCTATAATACAGGAGGAAGCAGTGACGCTGCTCCAGCTCATTTATTTTCTATAATACAGGAGGAAGCAGTGACGCTGCTCCTGCTCCTTTATTTTCTATAATACAGGGGGAAGCAGTGACACTGCTCCAGCTCCTTTATTTTCTATAATACAGGGGGAAGCAGTGACACTGCTCCAGCTGCTTTATTTTCTATAATACAGGAGGAAGCAGTGACGCTGCTCCAGCTCATTTATTTTCTATAATACAGGAGGAAGCAGTGACGCTGCTCCAGCTCCTTTATTTTCTATAATACAGGAGGAAGCAGTGACGCTGCTCCAGCTCCTTTACTTTCTATAATACAGGGGGAAGCAGTGACACTGCTCCAGCTCCTTTATTTTCTATAATACAGGGGGAAGCAGTGACACTGCTCCAGCTGCTTTATTTTCTATAATACAGGAGGAAGCAGTGACGCTGCTCCAGCTCCTTTATTTTCTATAATACAGGGGGAAGCAGTGACACTGCTCCAGCTCCTTTATTTTCTATAATACAGGGGGAAGCAGTGACACTGCTCCAGCTGCTTTATTTTCTATAATACAGGAGGAAGCAGTGACGCTGCTCCAGCTCCTTTATTTTCTATAATACAGGAGGAAGCAGTGACGCTGCTCCAGCTCCTTTATTTTCTACAATACAGGAGGAAGCAGAGACGCTGCTCCAGCTCCTTTATTTTCTATAATACAGGAGGAAGCAGTGACGCTGCTCCTGCTCCTTTATTTTCTATAATACAGGAGGAAGCAGTGACGCTGCTCCAGCTCCTTTATTTTCTATAATACAGGAGGAAGCAGAGACGCTGCTCCAGCTCCTTTATTTTCTATAATACAGGAGGAAGCAGTGACGCTGCTCCAGCTCCTTTATTTTCTATAATACAGGAGGAAGCAGTGACGCTGCTCCAGCTCCTTTATTTTCTATAATACAGGAGGAAGCAGAGACACTGCTCCAGCTCCTTTATTTTCTATAATACAGGAGGAAGCAGTGACGCTGCTCCAGCTCCTTTATTTTCTATAATACAGGGGGAAGCAGTGACGCTGCTCCTGCTCCTTTATATTCTATAATACAGGAGGAAGCAGTGACGCTGCTCCAGCTCCTTTATATTCTATAATACAGGGGGAAGCAGTGACGCTGCTCCTGCTCCATTATTTTCTATAATACAGGGGGAAGCAGTGACACTGCTCCAGCTCCTTTATTTTCTATAATACAGGGGGAAGCAGTGACACTGCTCCAGCTGCTTTATTTTCTATAATACAGGAGGAAGCAGTGACGCTGCTCCAGCTCCTTTATTTTCTATAATACAGGAGGAAGCAGAGACACTGCTCCAGCTCCTTTATTTTCTATAATACAGGAGGAAGCAGTGACGCTGCTCCAGCTCCTTTATTTTCTATAATACAGGAGGAAGCAGTGACGCTGCTCCTGCTCCTTTATTTTCTATAATACAGGAGGAGGCAGTGACGCTGCTCCAGCTCATTTATTTTCTATAATACAGGAGGAAGCAGAGACACTGCTCCAGCTCCTTTATTTTCTATAATACAGGAGGAAGCAGAGACACTGCTCCAGCTCCTTTATTTTCTATAATACAGGAGGAAGCAGTGACGCTGCTCCAGCTCCTTTATTTTCTATAATACAGGAGGAAGCAGTGACGCTGCTCCTGCTCCTTTATTTTCTATAATACAAGAGGAAGCAGTGACGCTGCTCCTGCTCCTTTATTTTCTATAATACAGGAGGAAGCAGTGACGCTGCTCCAGCTCATTTATTTTCTATATTACAGGGGGAAGCAGTGACACTGCTCCAGCTCCTTTATTTTCTATAATACAGGAGGAGGCAGTGACGCTGCTCCAGCTCATTTATTTTCTATAATACAGGGGGAAGCAGTGACACTGCTCCAGCTCCTTTATTTTCTATAATACAGGAGGAAGCAGTGACGCTGCTCCAGCTCCTTTATTTTCTATAATACAGGAGGAAGCAGAGACACTGCTCCAGCTCCTTTATTTTCTATAATACAGGAGGAGGCAGTGACGCTGCTCCAGCTCATTTATTTTCTATAATACAGGGGGAAGCAGTGACACTGCTCCAGCTCCTTTATTTTCTATAATACAGGAGGAAGCAGTGACGCTGCTCCTGCTCCTTTATTTTCTATAATACAGGAGGAAGCAGTGACGCTGCTCCAGCTCATTTATTTTCTATAATACAGGAGGAAGCAGTGACGCTGCTCCAGCTCATTTATTTTCTATAATACAGGAGGAAGCAGTGACGCTGCTCCAGCTCATTTATTTTCTATAATACAGGAGGAAGCAGTGACGCTGCTCCAGCTCATTTATTTTCTATAATACAGGAGGAAGCAGTGACGCTGCTCCAGCTCATTTATTTTCTATAATACAGGAGGAAGCAGTGACGCTGCTCCAGCTCCTTTATTTTCTATAATACAGGGGGAAGCAGTGACACTGCTCCAGCTCCTTTATTTTCTATAATACAGGGGGAAGCAGTGACACTGCTCCAGCTGCTTTATTTTCTATAATACAGGAGGAAGCAGTGACGCTGCTCCAGCTCATTTATTTTCTATAATACAGGGGGAAGCAGTAACGCTGCCCCAGCTCCTTTATTTTCTATAATACAGGAGGAAGCAGTGACGCTGCTCCAGCTCATTTATTTTCTATAATACAGGAGGAAGCAGTGACGCTGCTCCAGCTCATTTATTTTCTATAATACAGGAGGAAGCAGTGACGCTGCTCCAGCTCATTTATTTTCTATAATACAGGAGGAAGCAGTGACGCTGCTCCAGCTCATTTATTTTCTATAATACAGGAGGAAGCAGTGACGCTGCTCCAGCTCATTTATTTTCTATAATACAGGAGGAAGCAGTGACGCTGCTCCTGCTCCTTTATTTTCTATAATACAGGGGGAAGCAGTGACACTGCTCCAGCTCCTTTATTTTCTATAATACAGGGGGAAGCAGTGACACTGCTCCAGCTGCTTTATTTTCTATAATACAGGAGGAAGCAGTGACGCTGCTCCAGCTCATTTATTTTCTATAATACAGGAGGAAGCAGTGACGCTGCTCCAGCTCCTTTATTTTCTATAATACAGGAGGAAGCAGTGACGCTGCTCCAGCTCCTTTACTTTCTATAATACAGGGGGAAGCAGTGACACTGCTCCAGCTCCTTTATTTTCTATAATACAGGGGGAAGCAGTGACACTGCTCCAGCTGCTTTATTTTCTATAATACAGGAGGAAGCAGTGACGCTGCTCCAGCTCCTTTATTTTCTATAATACAGGGGGAAGCAGTGACACTGCTCCAGCTCCTTTATTTTCTATAATACAGGGGGAAGCAGTGACACTGCTCCAGCTGCTTTATTTTCTATAATACAGGAGGAAGCAGTGACGCTGCTCCAGCTCCTTTATTTTCTATAATACAGGAGGAAGCAGTGACGCTGCTCCAGCTCCTTTATTTTCTACAATACAGGAGGAAGCAGAGACGCTGCTCCAGCTCCTTTATTTTCTATAATACAGGAGGAAGCAGAGACGCTGCTCCTGCTCCTTTATTTTCTATAATACAGGGGGAAGCAGTGACACTGCTCCAGCTCCTTTATTTTCTATAATACAGGAGGAAGCAGTGACGCTGCTCCAGCTCCTTTATTTTCTATAATACAGGAGGAAGCAGTGACGCTGCTCCTGCTCCTTTATTTTCTATAATACAGGGGGAAGCAGTGACACTGCTCCAGCTCCTTTATTTTCTATAATACAGGGGGAAGCAGTGACACTGCTCCAGCTGCTTTATTTTCTATAATACAGGAGGAAGCAGTGACGCTGCTCCAGCTCCTTTATTTTCTATAATACAGGAGGAAGCAGAGACGCTGCTCCAGCTCCTTTATTTTCTATAATACAGGAGGAAGCAGGGACGCTGCTCCAGCTCCTTTATTTTCTATAATACAGGAGGAAGCAGTGACGCTGCTCCAGCTCCTTTATTTTCTATAATACAGGAGGAAGCAGTGACGCTGCTCCTGCTCCTTTATTTTCTATAATACAGGAGGAAGCAGTGACGCTGCTCCAGCTCCTTTATTTTCTATAATACAGGAGGAAGCAGTGACGCTGCTCCAGCTCCTTTATTTTCTATAATACAGGAGGAAGCAGAGACGCTGCTCCATCTCCTTTATTTTCTATAATACAGGAGGAAGCAGTGACGCTGCTCCAGCTCCTTTATTTTCTATAATACAGGAGGAAGCAGTGACGCTGCTCCAGCTCCTTTATTTTCTATAATACAGGAGGAAGCAGAGACGCTGCTCCAGCTCCTTTATTTTCTATAATACAGGAGGAAGCAGTGACGCTGCTCCAGCTCCTTTATTTTCTATAATACAGGAGGAAGCAGTGACGCTGCTCCAGCTCCTTTATTTTCTATAATACAGGAGGAAGCAGAGACGCTGCTCCAGCTCCTTTATTTTCTATAATACAGGGGGAAGCAGTGACGCTGCTCCAGCTCCTTTATTTTCTATAATACAGGAGGAAGCAGAGACGCTGCTCCAGCTCCTTTATTTTCTATAATACAGGAGGAAGCAGTGACGCTGCTCCAGCTCCTTTATTTTCTATAATACAGGAGGAAGCAGTGACGCTGCTCCAGCTCCTTTATTTTCTATAATACAGGAGGAATCAGTGACACTGCTCCAGCTCCTTTATTTTCTATAATACAGGAGGAAGCAGAGACGCTGCTCCAGCTCCTTTATGTTCTATATTACAGGAGGAAGCAGTGACGCTGCTCCAGCTCCTTTATTTTCTATAATACAGGAGGAAGCAGTGACGCTGCTCCAGCTCCTTTATTTTCTATAATACAGGGGGAAGCAGAGACGCTGCTCCAGCTCCTTTATTTTCTATAATACAGGAGGAAGCAGAGACGCTGCTCCAGCTCCTTTATTTTCTATAATACAAGAGGAAGCAGTGACGCTGCTCCTGCTCCTTTATTTTCTATAATACAGGAGGAAGCAGTGACGCTGCTCCAGCTCATTTATTTTCTATATTACAGGGGGAAGCAGTGACACTGCTCCAGCTCCTTTATTTTCTATAATACAGGAGGAGGCAGTGACGCTGCTCCAGCTCATTTATTTTCTATAATACAGGGGGAAGCAGTGACACTGCTCCAGCTGCTTTATTTTCTATAATACAGGAGGAAGCAGTGACGCTGCTCCAGCTCCTTTATTTTCTATAATACAGGAGGAAGCAGAGACACTGCTCCAGCTCCTTTATTTTCTATAATACAGGAGGAAGCAGTGACGCTGCTCCAGCTCCTTTATTTTCTATAATACAGGAGGAAGCAGTGACGCTGCTCCTGCTCCTTTATTTTCTATAATACAGGAGGAGGCAGTGACGCTGCTCCCGCTCATTTATTTTCTATAATACAGGAGGAAGCAGAGACACTGCTCCAGCTCCTTTATTTTCTATAATACAGGAGGAAGCAGAGACACTGCTCCAGCTCCTTTATTTTCTATAATACAGGAGGAAGCAGTGACGCTGCTCCAGCTCCTTTATTTTCTATAATACAGGAGGAAGCAGTGACGCTGCTCCTGCTCCTTTATTTTCTATAATACAAGAGGAAGCAGTGACGCTGCTCCTGCTCCTTTATTTTCTATAATACAGGAGGAAGCAGTGACGCTGCTCCAGCTCATTTATTTTCTATATTACAGGGGGAAGCAGTGACACTGCTCCAGCTCCTTTATTTTCTATAATACAGGAGGAGGCAGTGACGCTGCTCCAGCTCATTTATTTTCTATAATACAGGGGGAAGCAGTGACACTGCTCCAGCTCCTTTATTTTCTATAATACAGGAGGAAGCAGTGACGCTGCTCCTGCTCCTTTATTTTCTATAATACAGGAGGAAGCAGTGACGCTGCTCCAGCTCATTTATTTTCTATAATACAGGAGGAAGCAGTGACGCTGCTCCAGCTCATTTATTTTCTATAATACAGGAGGAAGCAGTGACGCTGCTCCAGCTCATTTATTTTCTATAATACAGGAGGAAGCAGTGACGCTGCTCCAGCTCATTTATTTTCTATAATACAGGAGGAAGCAGTGACGCTGCTCCAGCTCATTTATTTTCTATAATACAGGAGGAAGCAGTGACGCTGCTCCAGCTCCTTTATTTTCTATAATACAGGGGGAAGCAGTGACACTGCTCCAGCTCCTTTATTTTCTATAATACAGGGGGAAGCAGTGACACTGCTCCAGCTGCTTTATTTTCTATAATACAGGAGGAAGCAGTGACGCTGCTCCAGCTCATTTATTTTCTATAATACAGGGGGAAGCAGTAACGCTGCCCCAGCTCCTTTATTTTCTATAATACAGGAGGAAGCAGTGACGCTGCTCCAGCTCATTTATTTTCTATAATACAGGAGGAAGCAGTGACGCTGCTCCAGCTCATTTATTTTCTATAATACAGGAGGAAGCAGTGACGCTGCTCCAGCTCATTTATTTTCTATAATACAGGAGGAAGCAGTGACGCTGCTCCAGCTCATTTATTTTCTATAATACAGGAGGAAGCAGTGACGCTGCTCCAGCTCATTTATTTTCTATAATACAGGAGGAAGCAGTGACGCTGCTCCTGCTCCTTTATTTTCTATAATACAGGGGGAAGCAGTGACACTGCTCCAGCTCCTTTATTTTCTATAATACAGGGGGAAGCAGTGACACTGCTCCAGCTGCTTTATTTTCTATAATACAGGAGGAAGCAGTGACGCTGCTCCAGCTCATTTATTTTCTATAATACAGGAGGAAGCAGTGACGCTGCTCCAGCTCCTTTATTTTCTATAATACAGGAGGAAGCAGTGACGCTGCTCCAGCTCCTTTACTTTCTATAATACAGGGGGAAGCAGTGACACTGCTCCAGCTCCTTTATTTTCTATAATACAGGGGGAAGCAGTGACACTGCTCCAGCTGCTTTATTTTCTATAATACAGGAGGAAGCAGTGACGCTGCTCCAGCTCCTTTATTTTCTATAATACAGGGGGAAGCAGTGACACTGCTCCAGCTCCTTTATTTTCTATAATACAGGGGGAAGCAGTGACACTGCTCCAGCTGCTTTATTTTCTATAATACAGGAGGAAGCAGTGACGCTGCTCCAGCTCCTTTATTTTCTATAATACAGGAGGAAGCAGTGACGCTGCTCCAGCTCCTTTATTTTCTACAATACAGGAGGAAGCAGAGACGCTGCTCCAGCTCCTTTATTTTCTATAATACAGGAGGAAGCAGAGACGCTGCTCCTGCTCCTTTATTTTCTATAATACAGGGGGAAGCAGTGACACTGCTCCAGCTCCTTTATTTTCTATAATACAGGAGGAAGCAGTGACGCTGCTCCAGCTCCTTTATTTTCTATAATACAGGAGGAAGCAGTGACGCTGCTCCTGCTCCTTTATTTTCTATAATACAGGGGGAAGCAGTGACACTGCTCCAGCTCCTTTATTTTCTATAATACAGGGGGAAGCAGTGACACTGCTCCAGCTGCTTTATTTTCTATAATACAGGAGGAAGCAGTGACGCTGCTCCAGCTCCTTTATTTTCTATAATACAGGAGGAAGCAGTGACGCTGCTCCAGCTCCTTTATTTTCTATAATACAGGAGGAAGCAGGGACGCTGCTCCAGCTCCTTTATTTTCTATAATACAGGAGGAAGCAGTGACGCTGCTCCAGCTCCTTTATTTTCTATAATACAGGAGGAAGCAGTGACGCTGCTCCTGCTCCTTTATTTTCTATAATACAGGAGGAAGCAGTGACGCTGCTCCAGCTCCTTTATTTTCTATAATACAGGAGGAAGCAGTGACGCTGCTCCAGCTCCTTTATTTTCTATAATACAGGAGGAAGCAGAGACGCTGCTCCATCTCCTTTATTTTCTATAATACAGGAGGAAGCAGTGACGCTGCTCCAGCTCCTTTATTTTCTATAATACAGGAGGAAGCAGTGACGCTGCTCCAGCTCCTTTATTTTCTATAATACAGGAGGAAGCAGAGACGCTGCTCCAGCTCCTTTATTTTCTATAATACAGGAGGAAGCAGTGACGCTGCTCCAGCTCCTTTATTTTCTATAATACAGGAGGAAGCAGTGACGCTGCTCCAGCTCCTTTATTTTCTATAATACAGGAGGAAGCAGAGACGCTGCTCCAGCTCCTTTATTTTCTATAATACAGGGGGAAGCAGTGACGCTGCTCCAGCTCCTTTATTTTCTATAATACAGGAGGAAGCAGAGACGCTGCTCCAGCTCCTTTATTTTCTATAATACAGGAGGAAGCAGTGACGCTGCTCCAGCTCCTTTATTTTCTATAATACAGGAGGAAGCAGTGACGCTGCTCCAGCTCCTTTATTTTCTATAATACAGGAGGAATCAGTGACACTGCTCCAGCTCCTTTATTTTCTATAATACAGGAGGAAGCAGAGACGCTGCTCCAGCTCCTTTATGTTCTATATTACAGGAGGAAGCAGTGACGCTGCTCCAGCTCCTTTATTTTCTATAATACAGGAGGAAGCAGTGACGCTGCTCCAGCTCCTTTATTTTCTATAATACAGGGGGAAGCAGAGACGCTGCTCCAGCTCCTTTATTTTCTATAATACAGGAGGAAGCAGAGACGCTGCTCCAGCTCCTTTATTTTCTATAATACAGGAGGAAGCAGTGACGCTGCTCCAGCTCCTTTATTTTCTATAATACAGGAGGAAGCAGTGACGCTGCTCCTGCTCCTTTATATTCTATAATACAGGGGGAAGCAGTGACGCTGCTCCAGCTCCTTTATATTCTATAATACAGGGGGAAGCAGTGACGCTGCTCCTGCTCCTTTATATTCTATAATACAGGGGGAAGCAGTGACGCTGCTCCTGCTCCTTTATATTCTATAATACAGGGGGAAGCAGTGACGCTGCTCCTGCTCCTTTATATTCTATAATACAGGGGGAAGCAGTGACGCTGCTCCAGCTCCTTTATATTCTATAATACAGGGGGAAGCAGTGACGCTGCTCCTGCTCCTTTATATTCTATAATACAGGAGGAAGCAGTGACGCTGCTCCAGCTCCTTTATAATCTATAATACAGGGGGAAGCAGTGACGCTGCTCCTGCTCCTTGATATTCTATAATACAGGAGGAAGCAGTGACGCTGCTCCAGCTCCTTTATATTCTATAATACAGGAGGAAGCAGTGACGCTGCTCCAGCTCCTTTATATTCTATAAGACAGGGGGAAGCAGTGACGCTGCTCCTGCTCCTTTATATTCTATAATACAGGGGGAAGCAGTGACGCTGCTCCTGCTCCTTTATATTCTATAATACAGGAGGAAGCAGTGACGCTGCTCCAGCTCCTTTATTTTCTATAATACAGGGGGAAGCAGTGACGCTGCTCCTGCTCCTTTATTTTCTATAATACAGGAGGAAGCAGTGACGCTGCTCCAGCTCCTTTATTTTCTATAATACAGGGAGGAAGCAGTGACGCTGCTCCTGCTCCTTTATTTTCTATAATACAGGGGGAAGCAGTGACACTGCTCCAGCTCCTTTATTTTCTATAATACAGGAGGAAGCAGTGACGCTGCTCCTGCTCCTTTATTTTCTATAATACAGGAGGAAGCAGTGACGCTGCTCCAGCTCCTTTATTTTCCATAATACAGGGGGAAGCAGTTACACTGCTCCAGCTGCTTTATTTTCTATAATACAGGAGGAAGCAGTGACGCTGCTCCAGCTCCTTTATTTTCTATAATACGGGAGGAAGCAGTGACGCTGCTCCAGCTCCTTTATTTTCTATAATACAGGGGGAAGCAGTGACACTGCTCCAGCTCCTTTATTTTCTATAATACGGGAGGAAGCAGTGACGCTGCTCCAGCTCCTTTATTTTCTATAATACAGGAGGAAGCAGTGACGCTGCTCCAGCTCCTTTATTTTCTGTAATACAGGAGGAAGCAGTGACGCTGCTCCAGCTCCTTTATTTTCTATAATACAGGAGGAAGCAGTGACGCTGCTCCAGCTCCTTTATATTCTATAATACAGGGGGAAGCAGTGACGCTGCTCCTGCTCCTTTATATTCTATAATACAGGAGGAAGCAGTGACGCTGCTCCAGCTCCTTTATATTCTATAATACAGGAGGAAGCAGTGACGCTGCTCCAGCTCCTTTATTTTCTATAATACAGGGGGAAGCAGTGACGCTGCTCCTGCTCCTTTATTTTCTATAATACAGGGGGAAGCAGTGACACTGCTCCAGCTCCTTTATTTTCTATAATACAGGGGGAAGCAGTGACACTGCTCCAGCTGCTTTATTTTCTATAATACAGGAGGAAGCAGTGACGCTGCTCCAGCTCCTTTATGTTCTATAATACAGGGGGAAGCAGTGACGCTGCTCCAGCTCCTTTATTTTCTATAATACAGGAGGAAGCAGAGACACTGCTCCAGCTCCTTTATTTTCTATAATACAGGAGGAAGCAGTGACGCTGCTCCAGCTCCTTTATTTTCTATAATACAGGAGGAAGCAGAGACGCTGCTCCTGCTCCTTTATTTTCTATAATACAGGAGGAAGCAGTGACGCTGCTCCAGCTCCTTTATTTTCTATAATACAGGAGGAAGCAGTGACGCTGCTCCAGCTCCTTTATTTTCTATAATACAGGAGGAAGCAGTGACGCTGCTCCAGCTCCTTTATTTTCTATAATACAGGAGGAAGCAGTGACGCTGCTCCTGCTCCTTTATTTTCTATAATACAGGAGGAAGCTGTGACGCTGCTCCTGCTCCTTTATTTTCTATAATACAGGAGGAAGCAGTGACGCTGCTCCAGCTCCTTTATTTTCTATAATACAGGAGGAAGCAGTGACGCTGCTCCAGCTCCTTTATTTTCTCTAAGACAGGGGGAAGCAGTGACACTGCTCCAGCTCCTTTATTTTCTATAATACAGGAGGAAGCAGTGACGCTGCTCCAGCTCCTTTATTTTCTATAATACAGGAGGAAGCAGTGACGCTGCTCCAGCTCCTTTATTTTCTATAATACAGGAGGAAGCAGAGACGCTGCTCCAGCTCCTTTATTTTCTATAATACAGGAGGAGGCAGAGACGCTGCTCCAGCTCCTTTATTTTCTATAATACAGGAGGAAGCAGTGACGCTGCACCAGCTCCTTTATTTTCTATAATACAGGAGGAAGCAGAGACGCTGCTCCAGCTCCTTTATTTTCTATAATACAGGAGGAAGCAGTGACGCTGCTCCAGCTCCTTTATTTTCTATAATACAGGAGGAAGCAGTGACGCTGCTCCTGCTCCTTTATTTTCTATAATACAGGAGGAAGCAGTGACGCTGCTCCAGCTCCTTTATTTTCTATAATACAGGAGGAAGCAGAGATGCTGCTCCAGCTCCTTTATTTTCTATAATACAGGAGGAAGCAGAGACGCTGCTCCAGCTCCTTTATTTTCTATAATACAGGAGGAAGCAGTGACGCTGCTCCAGCTCCTTTATTTTCTATAATACAGGAGGAAGCAGTGACGCTGCTCCAGCTCCTTTATTTTATATAATACAGGAGGAAGCAGAGACGCTGCTCCAGCTCCTTTATTTTCTATAATACAGGAGGAAGCAGAGACGCTGCTCCAGCTCCTTTATTTTCTATAATACAGGAGGAAGCAGTGACGCTGCTCCTGCTCCTTTATTTTCTATAATACAGGAAGGAAGCAGAGACGCTGCTCCAGCTCCTTTATTTTCTATAATACAGGAGGAAGCAGTGACGCTGCTCCAGCTCCTTTATTTTCTATAATACAGGAGGAAGCAGTGACGCTGCTCCAGCTCCTTTATTATCAATAATACAGGAGGAAGCAGAGACGCTGCTCCAGCTCCTTTATTTTCTATAATACAGGATGAAGCAGTGACGCTGCTCCAGCTCCTTTATTTTCTATAATACAGGAGGAAGCAGAGACGCTGCTCCAGATCCTTTATTTTCTATAATACAGGAGGAAGCAGTGACGCTGCTCCAGCTCCTTTATTTTCTATAATACAGGAGGAAGCAGTGACGCTGCTCCAGCTCCTTTATTTTCTATAATACAGGGGGAAGCAGTGACGCTGCTCCAGCTCCTTTATTTTCTATAATACAGGAGGAAGCAGTGACGCTGCTCCAGCTCCTTTATTTTCTATAATACAGGAGGAAGCAGAGACGCTGCTCCAGCTCCTTTATTTTCTCTAAGACAGGGGGAAGCAGTGACACTGCTCCAGCTCCTTTATTTTCTATAATACAGGAGGAAGCAGTGACGCTGCTCCAGCTCCTTTATTTTCTATAATACAGGAGGAAGCAGAGACGCTGCTCCAGCTCCTTTATTTTCTCTAAGACAGGGGGAAGCAGTGACACTGCTCCAGCTCCTTTATTTTCTATAATACAGGAGGAAGCAGTGACGCTGCTCCAGCTCCTTTATTTTCTATAATACAGGGGGAAGCAGTGACGCTGCTCCAGCTCCTTTATTTTCTATAATACAGGAGGAAGCAGTGACGCTGCTCCAGCTCCTTTATTTTCTATAATACAGGAGGAAGCAGAGATGCTGCTCCAGCTCCTTTATTTTCTATAATACAGGAGGAAGCAGAGATGCTGCTCCAGCTCCTTTATTTTCTATAATACAGGAGGAAGCAGTGATGCTGCTCCAGCTCCTTTATTTTCTATAATACAGGAGGAAGCAGAGACGCTGCTCCAGCTCCTTTATTTTCTATAATACAGGAGGAAGCAGTGACGCTGCTCCAGCTCCTTTATTTTCTATAATACAGGAGGAAGCAGTGACGCTGCTCCAGCTCCTTTATTTTCTATAATACAGGAGGAAGCAGAGACGCTGCTCCAGCTCCTTTATTTTCTATAATACAGGAGGAAGCAGTGACGCTGCTCCTGCTCCTTTATTTTCTAAAATACAGGAGGAAGCAGTGACACTGCTCCAGCTCCTTTATTTTCCATAATACAGGGGGAAGCAGTGACGCTGCTCCAGCTCCTTTATTTTCTATAATACGGGAGGAAGCAGTGACGCTGCTCCAGCTCCTTTATTTTCTATAATACAGGGGGAAGCAGTGACACTGCTCCAGCTCCTTTATTTTCTATAATACAGGAGGAAGCAGTGACGCTGCTCCAGCTCCTTTATTTTCTGTAATACAGGAGGAAGCAGTGACGCTGCTCCAGCTCCTTTATTTTCTATAATACAGGAGGAAGCAGTGACGCTGCTCCAGCTCCTTTATATTCTATAATACAGGGGGAAGCAGTGACGCTGCTCCTGCTCCTTTATATTCTATAATACAGGAGGAAGCAGTGACGCTGCTCCAGCTCCTTTATATTCTATAATACAGGAGGATGCAGTGACGCTGCTCCAGCTCCTTTACTTTCTATAATACAGGGGGAAGCAGTGACGCTGCTCCTGCTCCTTTATTTTCTATAATATAGGGGGAAGCAGTGACACTGCTCCAGCTCCTTTATTTTCTGTAATACAGGGGGAAGCAGTGACACTGCTCCAGCTGCTTTATTTTCTATAATACAGGAGGAAGCAGTGACGCTGCTCCAGCTGCTTTATTTTCTATAATACAGGGGGAAGCAGTGACGCTGCTCCAGCTCCTTATTTTCTATAATACAGGAGGAAGCAGAGACACTGCTCCAGCTCCTTTATTTTCTATAATACAGGAGGAAGCAGTGACGCTGCTCCAGCTCCTTTATTTCCTATAATACAGGAGGAAGCAGAGACGCTGCTCCTGCTCCTTTATTTTCTATAATACAGGAGGAACCAGTGACGCTGCTCCAGCTCCTTTATTTTCTATAATACAGGAGGAAGCAGTGACGCTGCTCCAGCTCCTTTATTTTCTATAATACAGGAGGAAGCAGTGACGCTGCTCCAGCTCCTTTATTTTCTATAATACAGGAGGAAGCAGTGACGCTGCTCCTGCTCCTTTATTTTCTATAATACAGGAGGAAGCAGAGACGCTGCTCCAGCTCCTTTATTTTCTATAATACAGGAGGAAGCAGTGACGCTGCTCCTGCTCCTTTATTTTCTATAATACAGGAGGAAGCAGTGACGCTGCTCCAGCTCCTTTATTTTCTATAATACAGGAGGAAGCAGAGACGCTGCTCCAGCTCCTTTATTTTCTCTAAGACAGGGGGAAGCAGTGACACTGCTCCAGCTCCTTTATTTTCTATAATACAGGAGGAAGCAGTGACGCTGCTCCAGCTCCTTTATTTTCTATAATACAGGAGGAAGCAGAGACGCTGCTCCAGCTCCTTTATTTTCTCTAAGACAGGGGGAAGCAGTGACACTGCTCCAGCTCCTTTATTTTCTATAATACAGGAGGAAGCAGTGACGCTGCTCATGCTCCTTTATTTTCTATAATACAGGAGGAAGAAGAGACGCTGCTCCAGCTCCTTTAATTTCTATAATACAGGAGGAAGCAGTGACGCTGCTCCAGCTCCTTTATTTTCTATAATACAGGAGGAAGCAGTGACGCTGCTCCAGCTCCTTTATTTTCTATAATACAGGAGGAAGCAGTGACGCTGCTCCTGCTCCTTTATTTTCTATAATACAGGAGGAAGCAGTGACGCTGCTCCAGCTCCTTTATTTTCTATAATACAGGAGGAAGCAGTGACGCTGCTCCAGCTCCTTTATTTTCTATATTACAGGAGGAAGCAGTGACGCTGCTCCAGCTCCTTTATTTTCTATAATACAGGAGGAAGCAGTGACGCTGCTCCAGCTCCTTTATTTTCTATAATACAGGAGGAAGCAGTGACGCTGCTCCAGCTCCTTTATTTTCTATAATACAGGAGGAAGCAGAGACGCTGCTCCTGCTCCTTTATTTTCTATAATACAGGAGGAAGCAGTGACGCTGCTCCAGCTCCTTTATTTTCTATAATACAGGAGGAAGCAGTGACGCTGCTCCAGCTCCTTTATTTTCTATAATACAGGAGGAAGCAGTGACGCTGCTCCAGCTCCTTTATTTTCTATAATACAGGAGGAAGCAGTGACGCTGCTCCAGCTCCTTTATTTTCTATAATACAGGAGGAAGCAGTGACGCTGCTCCAGCTCCTTTATTTTCTATAATACAGGAGGAAGCAGTGACGCTGCTCCAGCTCCTTTATTTTCTATAATACAGGAGGAAGCAGTGACGCTGCTCCAGCTCCTTTATTTTCTATAATACAGGAGGAAGCAGAGACGCTGCTCCAGCTCCTTTATTTTCTATAATACAGGAGGAAGCAGAGACGCTGCTCCAGCTCCTTTATTTTCTATAATACAGGAGGAGGCAGAGACGCTGCTCCAGCTCCTTTATTTTCTATAATACAGGAGGAAGCAGAGACGCTGCTCCAGCTCCTTTATTTTCTATAATACAGGAGGAAGCAGTGACGCTGCTCCAGCTCCTTTATTTTCTATAATACAGGAGGAAGCAGTGACGCTGCTCCTGCTCCTTTATTTTCTATAATACAGGAGGAAGCAGAGACGCTGCTCCAGCTCCTTTATTTTCTATAATACAGGATGAAGCAGTGACGCTGCTCCAGCTCCTTTATTTTCTATAATACAGGAGGAAGCAGAGACGCTGCTCCAGATCCTTTATTTTCTATAATACAGGAGGAAGCAGTGACGCTGCTCCAGCTCCTTTATTTTCTATAATACAGGAGGAAGCAGTGACGCTGCTCCTGCTCCTTTATTTTCTATAATACAGGAGGAAGCAGTGACGCTGCTCCAGCTCCTTTATTTTCTATAATACAGGAGGAAGCAGTGACGCTGCTCCAGCTCCTTTATTTTCTATAATACAGGAGGAAGCAGAGACGCTGCTCCAGCTCCTTTATTTTCTATAATACAGGAGGAGGCAGAGACGCTGCTCCAGCTCCTTTATTTTCTATAATACAGGAGGAAGCAGTGACGCTGCACCAGCTCATTTATTTTCTATAATACAGGAGGAAGCAGTGACGCTGCTCCAGCTCCTTTATTTTATATAATACAGGAGGAAGCAGTGACGCTGCTCCTGCTCCTTTATTTTCTATAATACAGGAGGAAGCAGTGACGCTGCTCCTGCTCCTTTATTTTCTATAATACAGGAGGAAGCAGTGACGCTGCTCCTGCTCCTTTATTTTCTATAATACAGGAGGAAGCAGTGACGCTGCTCCTGCTCCTTTATTTTCTATAATACAGGAGGAAGCAGTGACACTGCTCCAGCTCCTTTATTTTCTATAATACAGGAGGAAGCAGAGACGCTGCTCCAGCTCCTTTATTTTCTATAATACAGGAGGAAGCAGTGACGCTGCTCCAGCGCCTTTATTTTCTATAATACAGGAGGAAGCAGAGACGCTGCTCCAGCTCCTTTATTTTCTATAATACAGGAGGAAGCAGAGACGCTGCTCCAGCTCCTTTATTTTCTATAATACAGGAGGAAGCAGAGACGCTGCTCCAGCTCCTTTATTTTCTATAATACAGGAGGAAGCAGTGACGCTGCTCCAGCTCCTTTATTTTATATAATACAGGAGGAAGCAGAGACGCTGCTCCAGCTCCTTTATTTTCTATAATACAGGAGGAAGCAGTGACGCTGCTCCTGCTCCTTTATTTTCTATAATACAGGAGGAAGCAGTGACGCTGCTCCAGCTCCTTTATTTTCTATAATACAGGAGGAAGCAGTGACGCTGCTCCAGCTCCTTTATTTTCTATAATACAGGAGGAAGCAGAGATGCTGCTCCAGCTCCTTTATTTTCTATAATACAGGAGGAAGCAGAGACGCTGCTCCAGCTCCTTTATTTTCTATAATACAGGAGGAAGCAGTGACGCTGCTCCAGCTCCTTTATTTTCTATAATACAGGAGGAAGCAGTGACGCTGCTCCAGCTCCTTTATTTTCTATAATACAGGAGGAAGCAGAGACGCTGCTCCAGCTCCTTTATTTTCTATAATACAGGAGGAAGCAGAGACGCTGCTCCAGCTCCTTTATTTTCTATAATACAGGAGGAAGCAGTGACGCTGCTCCTGCTCCTTTATTTTCTATAATACAGGAGGAAGCAGAGACGCTGCTCCAGCTCCTTTATTTTCTATAATACAGGAGGAAGCAGTGACGCTGCTCCAGCTCCTTTATTTTCTATAATACAGGAGGAAGCAGTGACGCTGCTCCTGCTCCTTTATTTTCTATAATACAGGAGGAAGCAGAGACGCTGCTCCAGCTCCTTTATTTTCTATAATACAGGATGAAGCAGTGACGCTGCTCCAGCTCCTTTATTTTCTATAATACAGGAGGAAGCAGAGACGCTGCTCCAGATCCTTTATTTTCTATAATACAGGAGGAAGCAGTGACGCTGCTCCAGCTCCTTTATTTTCTATAATACAGGAGGAAGCAGTGACGCTGCTCCAGCTCCTTTATTTTCTATAATACAGGGGGAAGCAGTGACGCTGCTCCAGCTCCTTTATTTTCTATAATACAGGAGGAAGCAGTGACGCTGCTCCAGCTCCTTTATTTTCTATAATACAGGAGGAAGCAGAGACGCTGCTCCAGCTCCTTTATATTCTCTAAGACAGGGGGAAGCAGTGACACTGCTCCAGCTCCTTCATTTTCTATAATACAGGAGGAAGCAGTGACGCTGCTCCAGCTCCTTTATTTTCTATAATACAGGAGGAAGCAGAGACGCTGCTCCAGCTCCTTTATTTTCTCTAAGACAGGGGGAAGCAGTGACACTGCTCCAGCTCCTTTATTTTCTATAATACAGGAGGAAGCAGTGACGCTGCTCCAGCTCCTTTATTTTCTATAATACAGGGGGAAGCAGTGACGCTGCTCCAGCTCCTTTATTTTCTATAATACAGGAGGAAGCAGTGACGCTGCTCCAGCTCCTTTATTTTCTATAATACAGGAGGAAGCAGTGACGCTGCTCCAGCTCCTTTATTTTCTATAATACAGGAGGAAGCAGTGACGCTGCTCCAGCTCCTTTATTTTCTATAATACAGGAGGAAGCAGTGATGCTGCTCCAGCTCCTTTATTTTCTATAATACAGGAGGAAGCAGAGACGCTGCTCCAGCTCCTTTATTTTCTATAATACAGGAGGAAGCAGTGACGCTGCTCCAGCTCCTTTATTTTCTATAATACAGGAGGAAGCAGTGATGCTGCTCCAGCTCCTTTATTTTCTATAATACAGGAGGAGGCAGAGACGCTGCTCCAGCTCCTTTATTTTCTATAATACAGGAGGAAGCAGTGACGCTGCTCCAGCTCCTTTATTTTCTATAATACAGGAGGAAGCAGTGACGCTGCTCCAGCTCCTTTATTTTATATAATACAGGAGGAAGCAGTGACGCTGCTCCTGCTCCTTTATTTTCTATAATACAGGAGGAAGCAGTGACGCTGCTCCAGCTCCTTTATTTTCTATAATACAGGAGGAAGCAGTGACGCTGCTCCAGTTCCTTTATTTTCTATAATACAGGAGGAAGCAGTGACGCTGCTCCTGCTCCTTTATTTTCTATAATACAGGAGGAAGCAGTGACGCTGCTCCTGCTCCTTTATTTTCTATAATACAGGAGGAAGCAGTGACGCTGCTCCTGCTCCTTTATTTTCTATAATACAGGAGGAAGCAGTGACGCTGCTCCAGCTCCTTTATTTTCTATAATACAGGAGGAAGCAGAGACGCTGCTCCAGCTCCTTTATTTTCTATAATACAGGAGGAAGCAGTGACGCTGCTCCAGCTCCTTTATTTTCTATAATACAGGAGGAAGCAGAGACGCTGCTCCAGCTCCTTTATTTTGTATAATACAGGAGGAAGCAGAGACGCTGCTCCAGCTCCTTTATTTTCTATAATACAGGAGGAAGCAGTGACGCTGCTCCAACTCCTTTATTTTCTATAATACAGGAGGAAGCAGTGACGCTGCTCCAGCTCCTTTATTTTCTATAATACAGGAGGAAGCAGTGACGCTGCTCCTGCTCCTTTATTTTCTATAATACAGGAGGAAGCAGTGACGCTGCTCCAGCTCCTTTATTTTCTATAATACAGGAGGAAGCAGAGATGCTGCTCCAGCTCCTTTATTTTCTATAATACAGGAGGAAGCAGAGATGCTGCTCCAGCTCCTTTATTTTCTATAATACAGGAGGAAGCAGAGACGCTGCTCCAGCTCCTTTATTTTCTATAATACAGGAGGAAGCAGTGACGCTGCTCCAGCTCCTTTATTTTCTATAATACAGGAGGAAGCAGTGACGCTGCTCCAGCTCC
This sequence comes from Chiloscyllium plagiosum, assembly GCF_037043375.1. Lineage (NCBI taxonomy): Eukaryota > Metazoa > Chordata > Chondrichthyes > Orectolobiformes > Hemiscylliidae > Chiloscyllium > Chiloscyllium plagiosum. The sequence goes on along the minus strand of NW_028270181.1, from coordinate 40,964,365 downwards.
TTTATTTTCTATAATACAGGAGGAAGCAGAGACGCTGCTCCAGCTCCTTTATTTTCTATAATACAGGAGGAAGCAGAGACGCTGCTCCAGCTCCTTTATTTTCTATAATACAGGAGGAAGCAGAGACGCTGCTCCAGCTCCTTTATTTTCTATAATACAGGAGGAAGCAGAGATGCTGCTCCAGCTCCTTTATTTTCTATAATACAGGAGGAAGCAGAGACGCTGCTCCAGCTCCTTTATTTTCTATAATACAGGAGGAAGCAGTGACGCTGCTCCAGCTCCTTTATTTTCTATAATACAGCAGGAAGCAGTGACGCTGCTCCAGCTCCTTTATTTTCTATAATACAGGAGGAAGCAGAGACGCTGCTCCAGCTCCTTTATTTTCTATAATACAGGAGGAAGCAGAGACGCTGCTCCAGCTCCTTTATTTTCTATAATACAGGAGGAAGCAGTGACGCTGCTCCAACTCCTTTATTTTCTATAATACAGGAGGAAGCAGAGACGCTGCTCCAGCTCCTTTATTTTCTATAATACAGGAGGAAGCAGTGACGCTGCTCCTGCTCCTTTATTTTCTATAATACAGGAGGAAGCAGTGACGCTGCTCCAGCTCCTTTATTTTCTATAATACAGGAGGAAGCAGAGATGCTGCTCCAGCTCCTTTATTTTCTATAATACAGGAGGAAGCAGAGATGCTGCTCCAGCTCCTTTATTTTCTATAATACAGGAGGAAGCAGAGACGCTGCTCCAGCTCCTTTATTTTCTATAATACAGGAGGAAGCAGTGACGCTGCTCCAGCTCCTTTATTTTCTATAATACAGGAGGAAGCAGTGACGCTGCTCCAACTCCTTTATTTTCTATAATACAGGAGGAAGCAGAGACGCTGCTCCAGCTCCTTTATTTTCTATAATACAGGAGGAAGCAGAGACGCTGCTCCAGCTGCTTTATTTTCTATAATACAGGAGGAAGCAGTGACGCTGCTCCTGCTCCTTTATTTTCTATAATACAGGAGGAAGCAGAGACGCTGCTCCAGCTCCTTTATTTTCTATAATACAGGAGGAAGCAGTGACGCTGCTCCAGCTCCTTTATTTTCTATAATACAGGAAGAGGCAGTGACGCTGCTCCTGCTCCTTTATTTTCTATAATACAGGAGGAAGCAGAGACGCTGCTCCAGCTCCTTTATTTTCTATAATACAGGATGAAGCAGTGACGCTGCTCCAGCTCCTTTATTTTCTATAATACAGGAGGAAGCAGAGACGCTGCTCCAGATCCTTTATTTTCTATAATACAGGAGGAAACAGTGACGCTGCTCCAGCTCCTTTATTTTCTATAATACAGGAGGAAGCAGAGACGCTGCTCCAGCTCCTTTATTTTCTATAATACAGGAGGAAGCAGTGACGCTGCTCCAGCTCCTTTATTTTCTATAATACAGGAGGAGGCAGAGACGCAGCTCCAGCTCCTTTATTTTCTATAATACAGGAGGAAGCAGTGACGCTGCACCAGCTCCTTTATTTTCTATAATACAGGTGGAAGCAGTGACGCTGCTCCAGCTCCTTTATTTGATATAATACAGGAGGAAGCAGTGACGCTGCTCCAGCTCCTTTATTCTCTATAATACAGGAGGAAGCAGAGACGCTGCTCCAGCTCCTTTATTTTCTATAATACAGGAGGAAGCAGTGACGCTGCTCCAGCTCCTTTATTTTCTATAATACAGGAGGAAGCAGTGACGCTGCTCCAGCTCCTTTATTTTCTATAATACAGGAGGAAGCAGTGACGCTGCTCCAGCTCCTTTATTTTCTATAATACAGGAGGAAGCAGAGACGCTGCTCCAGCTCCTTTATTTTCTCTAAGACAGGGGGAAGCAGTGACACTGCTCCAGCTCCTTTATTTTCTATAATACAGGAGGAAGCAGTGACGCTGCTCCAGCTCCTTTATTTTCTATAATACAGGAGGAAGCAGAGACGCTGCTCCAGCTCCTTTATTTTCTCTAAGACAGGGGGAAGCAGTGACACTGCTCCAGCTCCTTTATTTTCGATAATACAGGAGGAAGCAGTGACGCTGCTCCAGCTCCTTTATTTTCTATAATACAGGGGGAAGCAGTGACGCTGCTCCAGCTCCTTTATTTTCTATAATACAGGAGGAAGCAGTGACGCTGCTCCAGCTCCTTTATTTTCTATAATACAGGAGGAAGCAGAGATGCTGCTCCAGCTCCTTTATTTTCTATAATACAGGAGGAAGCAGAGATGCTGCTCCAGCTCCTTTATTTTCTATAATACAGAAGGAAGCAGAGATGCTGCTCCAGCTCCTTTATTTTCTATAATACAGGAGGAAGCAGAGATGCTGCTCCAGCTCCTTTATTTTCTATAATACAGGAGGAAGCAGTGACGCTGCTCCAGCTCCTTTATTTTCTATAATACAGGAGGAAGCAGTGACGCTGCTCCAGCTCCTTTATTTTCTATAATACAGGAGGAAGCAGAGACGCTGCTCCAGCTCCTTTATTTTCTATAATACAGGAGGAAGCAGAGACGCTGCTCCAGCTCCTTTATTTTCTATAATACAGGAGGAAGCAGTGACGCTGCTCCTGCTCCTATATTTTCTATAATACAGGAGGAAGCATTGACGCTGCTCCTGCTCCTTTTTTTTCTATAATACAGGAGGAAGCAGTGACGCTGCTCCAGCTCCTTTATTTTCTATAATACAGGAGGAAGCAGTGACGCTGCTCCAGCTCCTTTATTTTCTATAATACAGGAGGAAGCAGTGACGCTGCTCCAGCTCCTTTATTTTCTATAATACAGGAGGAAGCAGTGACGCTGCTCCAGCTCCTTTATTTTCTATAATACAGGAGGAAGCAGAGACGCTGCTCCAGCTCCTTTATTTTCTATAATACAGGAGGAAGCAGTGACGCTGCTCCAGCTCCTTTATTTTCTATAATACAGGAGGAAGCAGTGACGCTGCTCCAGCTCCTTTATTTTCTATAATACAGGAGGAAGCAGTGACGCTGCTCCAGCTCCTTTATTTTCTATAATACAGGAGGAGGCAGAGACGCAGCTCCAGCTCCTTTATTTTCTATAATACAGGAGGAAGCAGTGACGCTGCACCAGCTCCTTTATTTTCTATAATACAGGAGGAAGCAGTGACGCTGCTCCAGCTCCTTTATTTGATATAATACAGGAGGAAGCAGTGACGCTGCTCCTGCTCCTTTATTTTCTATAATACAGGAGGAAGCAGTGACGCTGCTCCTGCTCCTTTATTTTCTATAATACAGGAGGAAGCAGTGACGCTGCTCCTGCTCCTTTATTTTCTATAATACAGGAGGAAGCAGTGACGCTGCTCCTGCTCCTTTATTTTCTATAATACAGGAGGAAGCAGTGACACTGCTCCAGCTCCTTTATTTTCTATAATACAGGAGGAAGCAGAGACGCTGCTCCAGCTCCTTTATTTTCTATAATACAGGAGGAAGCAGTGACGCTGCTCCAGCTCCTTTATTTTCTATAATACAGGAGGAAGCAGAGACGCTGCTCCAGCTCCTTTATTTTCTATAATACAGGAGGAAGCATTGACGCTGCTCCAGCTCCTTTATTTTCTATAATACAGGAGGAAGCAGAGACGCTGCTCCAGCTCCTTTATATTCTATAATACAGGAGGAAGCAGAGACGCTGCTCCAGCTCCTTTATTTTCTATAATACAGGAGGAAGCAGTGACGCTGCTCCAGCTCCTTTATTTTCTATAATACAGGAGGAAGCAGAGACGCTGCTCCAGCTCCTTTATTTTCTATAATACAGGAGGAAGCAGTGACGCTGCTCCTGCTCCTTTCTTTTCTATAATACAGGAGGAAGCAGTGACGCTGCTCCAGCTCCTTTATTTTCTATAATACAGGAGGAAGCAGAGACGCTGCTCCAGCTCCTTTATTTTCTATAATACAGGAGGAAGCAGTGACGCTGCTCCAGCTCCTTTATTTTCTATAATACAGGAGGAAGCAGAGACGCTGCTCCAGCTCCTTTATTTTCTATAATACAGGAGGAAGCAGAGACGCTGCTCCAGCTCCTTTATTTTCTATAATACAGGAGGAAGCAGTGACGCTGCTCCTGCTCCTTTATTTTCTATAATACAGGAGGAAGCAGAGACGCTGCTCCAGCTCCTTTATTTTCTATAATACAGGAGGAAGCAGTGACGCTGCTCCAGCTCCTTTATTTTCTATAATACAGGAGGAAGCAGAGATGCTGCTCCAGCTCCTTTATTTTCTATAATACAGGAGGAAGCAGAGATGCTGCTCCAGCTCCTTTATTTTCTATAATACAGGAGGAAGCAGAGATGCTGCTCCAGCTCCTTTATTTTCTATAATACAGGAGGAAGCAGAGACGCTGCTCCAGCTCCTTTATTTTCTATAATACAGGAGGAAGCAGTGACGCTGCTCCAGCTCCTTTATTTTCTATAATACAGGAGGAAGCAGTGACGCTGCTCCAGCTCCTTTATTTTCTATAATACAGGAGGAAGCAGAGACGCTGCTCCAGCTCCTTTATTTTCTATAATACAGGAGGAAGCAGAGACGCTGCTCCAGCTCCTTTATTTTCTATAATACAGGAGGAAGCAGTGACGCTGCTCCTGCTCCTTTATTTTCTATAATACAGGAGGAAGCATTGACGCTCTCCTGCTCCTTTATTTTCTATAATACAGGAGGAAGCAGTGACGCTGCTCCAGCTCCTTTATTTTCTATAATACAGGAGGAAGCAGAGACGCTGCTCCAGCTCCTTTATTTGATATAATACAGGAGGAAGCAGTGACGCTGCTCCTGCTCCTTTATTTTCTATAATACAGGAGGAAGCAGTGACGCTGCTCCTGCTCCTTTATTTTCTATAATACAGGAGGAAGCAGTGACGCTGCTCCTGCTCCTTTATTTTCTATAATACAGGAGGAAGCAGTGACGCTGCTCCTGCTCCTTTATTTTCTATAATACAGGAGGAAGCAGTGACACTGCTCCAGCTCCTTTATTTTCTATAATACAGGAGGAAGCAGAGACGCTGCTCCAGCTCCTTTATTTTCTATAATACAGGAGGAAGCAGTGACGCTGCTCCAGCTCCTTTATTTTCTATAATACAGGAGGAAGCAGAGACGCTGCTCCAGCTCCTTTATTTTCTATAATACAGGAGGAAGCATTGACGCTGCTCCAGCTCCTTTATTTTCTATAATACAGGAGGAAGCAGAGACGCTGCTCCAGCTCCTTTATATTCTATAATACAGGAGGAAGCAGAGACGCTGCTCCAGCTCCTTTATTTTCTATAATACAGGAGGAAGCAGTGACGCTGCTCCAGCTCCTTTATTTTCTATAATACAGGAGGAAGCAGAGACGCTGCTCCAGCTCCTTTATTTTCTATAATACAGGAGGAAGCAGTGACGCTGCTCCTGCTCCTTTCTTTTCTATAATACAGGAGGAAGCAGTGACGCTGCTCCAGCTCCTTTATTTTCTATAATACAGGAGGAAGCAGAGACGCTGCTCCAGCTCCTTTATTTTCTATAATACAGGAGGAAGCAGTGACGCTGCTCCAGCTCCTTTATTTTCTATAATACAGGAGGAAGCAGAGACGCTGCTCCAGCTCCTTTATTTTCTATAATACAGGAGGAAGCAGAGACGCTGCTCCAGCTCCTTTATTTTCTATAATACAGGAGGAAGCAGTGACGCTGCTCCTGCTCCTTTATTTTCTATAATACAGGAGGAAGCAGAGACGCTGCTCCAGCTCCTTTATTTTCTATAATACAGGAGGAAGCAGTGACGCTGCTCCAGCTCCTTTATTTTCTATAATACAGGAGGAAGCAGTGACGCTGCTCCTGCTAGTTTATTTTCTATAATACAGGAGGAAGCAGAGACGCTGCTCCAGCTCCTTTATTTTCTATAATACAGGAGGAAGCAGTGACGCTGCTCCAGATCCTTTATTTTCTATAATACAGGAGGAAGCAGTGACGCTGCTCCAGCTCCTTTATTTTCTATAATACAGGAGGAAGCAGTGACGCTGCTCCAGCTCCTTTATTTTCTATAATACAGGGGGAAGCAGTGACGCTGCTCCAGCTCCTTTATTTTCTATAATACAGGAGGAAGCAGTGACGCTGCTCCAGCTCCTTTATTTTCTATAATACAGGAGGAAGCAGAGACGCTGCTCCAGCTCCTTTATTTTCTCTAAGACAGGGGGAAGCAGTGACACTGCTCCAGCTCCTTTATTTTCTATAATACAGGAGGAAGCAGTGACGCTGCTCCAGCTCCTTTATTTTCTATAATACAGGAGGAAGCAGAGACGCTGCTCCAGCTCCTTTATTTTCTCTAAGACAGGGGGAAGCAGTGACACTGCTCCAGCTCCTTTATTTTCTATAATACAGGAGGAAGCAGTGACGCTGCTCCAGCTCCTTTATTTTCTATAATACAGGGGGAAGCAGTGACGCTGCTCCAGATCCTTTATTTTCTATAATACAGGAGGAAGCAGTGACGCTGCTCCAGCTCCTTTATTTTCTATAATACAGGAGGAAGCAGAGATGCTGCTCCAGCTCCTTTATTTTCTATAATACAGGAGGAAGCAGAGATGCTGCTCCAGCTCCTTTATTTTCTATAATACAGGAGGAAGCAGAGATGCTGCTCCAGCTCCTTTATTTTCTATAATACAGGAGGAAGCAGAGACGCTGCTCCAGCTCCTTTATTTTCTATAATACAGGAGGAAGCAGTGACGCTGCTCCAGCTCCTTTATTTTCTATAATACAGGAGGAAGCAGTGACGCTGCTCCAGCTCCTTTATTTTCTATAATACAGGAGGAAGCAGAGACGCTGCTCCAGCTCCTTTATTTTCTATAATACAGGAGGAAGCAGAGACGCTGCTCCAGCTCCTTTATTTTCTATAATACAGGAGGAAGCAGTGACGCTGCTCCTGCTCCTTTATTTTCTATAATACAGGAGGAAGCATTGACGCTCTCCTGCTCCTTTATTTTCTATAATACAGGAGGAAGCAGTGACGCTGCTCCAGCTCTTTTATTTTCTATAATACAAGAGGAAGCAGTGACGCTGCTCCTGCTCCTTTATTTTCTATAATACAGGAGGAAGCAGAGACGCTGCTCCAGCTCCTTTATTTTCTATAATACAGGATGAAGCAGTGACGCTGCTCCAGCTCCTTTATTTTCTATAATACAGGAGGAAGCAGAGACGCTGCTCCAGATCCTTTATTTTCTATAATACAGGAGGAAGCAGTGACGCAGCTCCAGCTCCTTTATTTTCTATAATACAGGAGGAAGCAGTGACGCTGCTCCAGCTCCTTTATTTTCTATAATACAGGGGGAAGCAGTGACGCTGCTCCAGCTCCTTTATTTTCTATAAAAAAGGGGGAAGCAGAGACGCTGCTCCAGCTCCTTTATTTTCTATAATACAGGAGGAAGCAGTGACGCTGCTCCAGCTCCTTTATTTTCTATAATACAGGGTGGAAGCAGTGACGCTGCTGCAGCTCCTTTATTTTCTCTAAGACAGGGGGAAGCAGTGACGCTGCTCCAGCTCCTTTATTTTCTATAATACAGGAGGAAGCAGAGACGCTGCTCCAGCTCCTTTATTTTCTATAATACAGGAGGAAGCAGTGACGCTGCTCCAGCTCCTTTATTTTCTATAATACAGGGTGGAAGCAGTGACGCTGCTGCAGCTCCTTTATTTTCTATAATACAGGGGGAAGCAGTGACGCTGCTCCAGCTCCTTTATTTTCTATAATACAGGAGGAAGCAGTGACGCTGCTCCAGCTCCTTTATTTTCTATAATACAGGAGGAAGCAGTGACGCTGCTCCAGCTCCTTTATTTTCTATAATACAGGAGGAAGCAGTGACGCTGCTCCAGCTCCTTTATTTTCTATAATACAGCAGGAAGCAGTGACGCTGCTCCAGCTCCTTTATCTTCTATAATACAGGAGGAAGCAGTGACGCTGCTCCAGCTCCTTTATTTTCTATAATACAGGAGGAAGCAGTGACGCTGCTCCAGCTCCTTTATTTTCTATAATACAGGAGGAAGCAGTGACGCTGCTCCAGCTCCTTTATTTTCTATAATACAGGAGGAAGCAGAGAAGCTGCTCTCGCTCCTTTATTTGGTGGAAACAAGAACTGGGTCCGTTTGCATGCTGGACCATGTCTCCATTTAAAAGGCATCTGGATGGGATTAAGACAGTGAGGGTTTGGAGGGTGAAGGGACAATTATTGGCAAATATAGCTAGATTAATTTCGGTTATCTTGTCAGCAGGGACGAGCTGGAACAGAGGGTCTGCTCTGTGCTCGGCACCTCCGAAATCCTGATGAAGACCTTTGCTCGAAACGTCGATTTTCCTGCTCCTCGGATGCTGCCTGACCTGCTGTGCTTTTCCAGCACCTCTCTGATCTAAGCTCTGAAATGCCCTCTTTCAGAGTTCCATCAATCTCATATCATGCCCTTCTCAAACAGGCGACTTCTCCTGCCTTCCGAAGGTACACAAAGCCAACACACCAGGATGTCCCACCATATTAGGCAATGGGACCCGATGTGGGAACCTCACTGCCGATGTCAAATACATCTTGAAAGCCATGAGGCAGGGTACCCCCAGCTTCTGCCACGACAGAACATTGGGACACAGGCTGATTTCAACCTCACACCTTCAAGGCTGAATCTGAGCTGAGGTGGCACCCATTGTTTAAGGTTTACCTGAGAATTTAGCTATTTTTACATACTGTTTACATATGAAAGAACAAAATCTAACATGGTATTTCGAACAGTATACAGACTGAACAGGCAATGCACTTTTATTTTTAAATATGTCATTTCAGTGGCATCACCCTGTAATCTTTTACTATAAATTCTGTGTCGTGTGATGCTCTGCTCCACAACCACCTGATGAAGGAACAGCGCTCCAAAAGCTAGTGCTATCAAATAAACCTGTTGGACTATAACCTGATGTTGTGTGATTATTTAATTTTGTCCACCCCAGTCCAACACCGGCACCTCCAAATCTTTGCTACATATTGTTTACACTAACTCACACGCAGTTCAGGTCAGTTTGGCACAACGACCCTGTTCCTCTTTTTGTGAGGTTCCCTGTGTCTATTAACAGAGTTAATGGGCCCTGAGAGGATGATTACATTCTCTTTATCCTGACAGTTTAAACAGTTGAACATATCAGTTTGAAGCCAATGGAAGAGGAGATTGTCTTTTTCTGTACAATTTCAGTGCAGAACGTTCAGCCATAAACTGTCTTTGCAAAAGTGGGGGTTGAATGCAATTCTCACTGAGCAACATTAATACAGCAAACACACAATTCCGAGTTCCTGTTATCAATTGGTTAAGGAACTGGGATGAGAAAACCACTTGTGGTGGGGTGCCATGGCTCAGTTTGTTAACTTGCCTACATCATAAACACGGACATTTACTACAAACCGACCGACTCCCACAGCTACCTGGACTACACCTCCTCCCATCCTGCCCCCTGTAAAAACGCCATCCCATTCTCCCAATTCCTTCGACTCCGCCGCATCTGCTCCCAGGAGGACCAGTTCCAAAAACACACATCCCAGATGGCCTCCTTCTTCAAGGACCGCAATTTCCCCCCCAACGTGGTCAACGATGCCCTCCACCACATCTCTTCCACTTCCCGATCCTCCGCCCTTGAACCCCGCCCCTCCAACCACCACCAGGACAGAACCCCACTGGTCCTCACCTACCACCCCACTAACCTCCATGTACAGCGCATCATCCGCCGTCATTTCCGCCACCTCCAAACGGACCCCACCACCAAGGATATATTTCCCTCCACTCCCCTATCAGCATTCCGTAAAGACCACTCCCTCCGTGACTCCCTCGTCAGATCCACACCCCCCACCAACCCAACCTCCACTCCCGGCACCTTCCCCTGCAACCGCAGGAGGTGCAAGACTTGCGCCCACACCTCCCCCCTCACCTCCCTCCAAGGCCCCAAAGGAAACTTCCATATCCGCCACAGATTCACCTGTACCTCCACACATATCATCTATTGCATCCTTTGCACCCGATGTGGCCTTCTCTATATTGGGGAGACAGGCCGCCTACTTGCGGAGCGTTTCAGAGAACATCTCTGGGACACCCGGACCAACCAACCCAACCACCCTGTAGCTCAACATTTCAATTCCCCCTCCCACTCCACCAAGGATATGCAGGTCTTTGGACTCCTCCATCGTCAGACCACAGCGAAACGACGGTTGGAGGAAGAACGCCTCATCTTCCGGCTAGGAACCCTCCAACCACAAGGGATGAACTCGGATTTCACCAGTTTCCTCATTTCCCCTCCCCCCAGCCTGTCTCAGTCAAATCCATCAAATTCAGCACCGCCTTCCTAACCTGCAATCTTCTTCCCGACCTCTCCGCCCCCACCCCAGTCTGACCTATCACCCTCACCTTGACCTCTTTCCACCTTTCCGACGCCCCTCCCCCAAGTCCCTCCTCCCTATCTTTTATCTTAGCCTGCTGGACCAACTTTCCTCATTCCTGAAGAAGGGCGATTGCCCGAAACGTCGATTCTCCTGTTCCCTAGATGCTGCCTGACCTGCTGCGCTTTTCCAGCAACACATTTCCATCTCTGATCTCCAGCATCTGCAGACCTCACTTTCTCCTCCTACATCATAAACAGCCGACCAAGATTTCACATCGGAGTGGGGCCTGTGTATTTTACCAAATGCATGTATTTTACCAAACGCATATTGAGGGAGATACTGAAAGAACCAATTCTCCAATCGACATGGCTGCTGACTGACTGAAACAAATAATATAGAAACGGTAACTATTAAGCACAGCCTTTCACCAGCTCCGGGCAACGGAAGGATTCTTACAGCCAACAAAGTCATTTTGAATTTTCAACATTGACGGTTGTAAGCTAATGAAAGGTTTTGGTAAATATCCTGACAGGGAAAACTGATCATTTTACCAAAAAATATATTACAGAAATGTCGAAGTAACCTCGCTCTGCCGATATGAAGCATTAACTCTGTTTCTCTCCACTGTCCTACTGAGTTTTTCTATCAAATCTTGGTTTTGGTTCAGATTTCAAACATCTGCAGTTCTTTGTTTCATGTTATTCTTAACAACGTTTGAGACAAAACCAATGACCTGACGGCTTCAGAAAATCGGTCAGAAATACTGTTAGCAAGATATCTTTGCAGAACACATCGCCCGTTCCCTGACCAGGAATCCCCCTTTCCCCCTCAGAGAGTGCACCAACTCCTAACCGTGAGATTAAAGGGGAAGGCGACAGAAGCTGTCGCATTTATTCTCAATGAAACCACTTATGCATTTCATTTTGGTTCATTTTCGCTGCACATTAGTTTCTCGTTGTCTTCGAGGTTTATTTTAAACACAATTGGAAAATACCATTCGGCCCATCGTGCAGTATGGCTCATCAGATAGTCATCTGTTTTCGATCCAGTGTCCAGCTTTGGCACGATACCTTCGGTGTTCTGATGTTTTGAACGCAAAATTCAGAAAAGATTATCCCTGTGATCTTAAACGAGACAACAATGGGAGTGAGTTATACACCGTCATACTGAAGTGAAATCCCCTCGAGCAACCCATTCACATTTTCACCCATAGAGTGAGTCACAGACACACATGCCCGGAGGGGGTGGGGGTGGGGAGGGGGGGGGGCAGAGGTTTCGGGATTATACCAACTCCTTGTGCTTCAGTTCCACTCTCCATCTACTTAAGAACAACCACCCCCCTCTCCCCACCCCCCCCCCCACCATCCCCCCCCCCCCCCCCCCAAACACACACACACAAGTTTCTCTGACAAGAGGCAGCTTTAGGTGCAACTAAAGCCAGTTTTACAGACAATGAGAGACGTTGCGATGAGCTGGAATTTAAAATGGACAATTGCCTCACCTGCAACTTTCAAATTTGAAAACACACTGTAGAAGGACAATGACAGCGGACAGATACGATAGTGACCCCTTCAAATCTCCCTCCAATCATCTCACCTTCCTGAGTTGGAAATATGTTGGTGTTCCTTCAGTGTCTCTGGGTGTAAATCCAGGAAATCCCGCGCTTGCAGCATAATGGCTGTACCTCCGTGTGAAGGAGTTCAATGGTTCACAAAAGCACCTCATCTCCTCCATCTCTGGGGGATTTAGGGATGGACAGCGAGTCCTATTCCATTGATTGATATCTTTATCCCAGGAATGCGTTTCTAACAGTGGTAGGTTCCAATCGGACACCAGCAGGAGATCGGTAGTGAGTTGAGAAGTGGAGCAGGGAAGTGAAATTGATGTGAATGACAATGATGACTGGGAGGCATGAGGCAGGAAGTGAGTCTGGATCTGGTGGTGCAAGGCTCAGTGTCGCTGCTAATGGGTCAGCCTTTACTGCAAACTGTTTACAATGGCTCACACACCATTCCTGGTCAATTCATGGCAATGACACTGTTCCTCTTTGTGTGAGATTAACTCTGAGTGTATTAAAGCCGTCAATACGCCCCAAGAGAATGAACAACTTCCCCTTTGTCCTGTCAGTTTAAACAGATACAAATATCTGTTTGAAGCCAATACAAGAGAAGATTGCCCTTTTATGTGCCTTTGCATTGGGGAATGTTCAATCGTGAAATGTCTGGTTTTGCAAAAGCGGGGTTTGATTGCAAATCACACCGAGTAATATTGATACAGAAATGTATTTCCCAGTTACTGTGGTCACGTGGTTAAGCAACTGTACATATGGACGTCGCTTAGTTATTTAAACCCCCTCCTTGGTAAGCAGCTGACCATAGGGTCCAATCGCAGCTGCGCCGCTTGTTGTATTGAAGGCTCGTAGGTTCACCTTTTATTAAGTGTCGTGTTGCTGATGAAGCGACTCAGCTTCCTGTCTGAGTTCGAACCTGTTATGGTTTGGCAAACCCGCTCCTTTTTCCTGGTTTAGTTCCAGCAGTGCATGTTGTCCTTCCTAACCAATAGGCCAACCTGGAGTTTCTTATCGCTGTTCCAAAAGCACTCCTTCTTCTCCTCCACTTTTATTCTCCCTCCTTCATTCCAAGTTTGGTGGGAATAACGAGGTGAGGCAGGAGACACTGCAGGAAGGCCGTGGGATGTTGTGGTTATGGCACAGAAACCACGAGTGGATCACCCTCATTCTCTGCTGTGGCCATTCATTGATTTTACAGCATCAGTAATGCTTCCATGGTGTCGTTTATTTCTATTGGATTAGGAATGCAGCTTTAATTTCGAAAGGGTTACAATATTTTGAGGAAAAAATGGCTCCTTGTATCACATCCAAGTGGCTGGCGTATTATCCGTAGAATGTGAGCCAAGTTTTACAGACTCCTGCCAGCTTCCAGAAAACCTCTCAGCAGCTCCATTCTCAAACTATCCCTGAACGTCAGGCTTTTCACAGAGTAAGAATGGTAAATGAGGGATATTGGCAAATAAAGTGTCAAAGGATATGAGAAAGGGTGAGGTAGATACACAGAGATAAAGACAGAAAATTAGAGACCCATCTTGAGGTAGACACTGAAAGAACCAATTCTCGGGTCGACATGGCTGTTAACTGGCAAAATCAAATAGATTTTGATAACTATCCTCATTCGACAGATAAAACTGACCATTATCCCGGCATTGTGGTGTGGAAATGAAGAACTAATCTGGTTGTGTGGTTGTGAACCATTGTCTCTGTTTCTCCCCACAGATGTTGCCAGGACTAGTCAGTTTACACGGCAATTCTTGGTTCAGATTTCCAACATCTGCATCTCCTGGTTTTCTGTTCAACTTTAAATCGGTTGGCACAAAACCGATGTTCTGCCAGCTTTGGAAAAGTGGTCAGAAATATCCTTCCCACGATGTGTGTGCAGAACAAAGCACGCATTCCTTGACCGGGAATAGAACCCGTGTCACGGCGGCGAGAGCGCCAAATGCTGACTACTAGACTACAAGGGAAGGCAGAAGGCGCCCTTGTATTTATTCAGAATGAAAACACTTTTGCCTTTTCATTTCTGATCAGTCTTGCTGCAGATTAGGTCCTCCTTGCCTTCGAGCTTTCACAGAGTGGCAAGAGACCGTTCGGCCCATCGTGCATTGCAGTTCATCAGGTATCCATGTATTACTGTCCCAGTTTCTAGTTTTGGCTCAAACTGTTATGTTTACTGATGTTTCCAGAGCAAATGTGAATGCGATTCTCACTGTGAATTTAAACGACAGGACAATGGGACTGAGGTCTGACATGGTCACACTGTGTTGTAACCACCTTGAGGAACTGACCCTCATTGTCACCCACAGAGGGAGACACACAGAAACATATCCCGAGAGGAACAGACGTCTCAGGATCATACCAGCTCCTTGTGCTTCACTTCCGCTCTCTGCCCCACACAACAGCTTCTCTGACAAAGGCAGCTTTAGGTTGAACACTCGCCAGTTTGACAGGCAATGAGAGATGTTGAGCTGAGCTGGAATTTAAAATGGGCAATAGACCTAAATGTAAGTTTTAAATTCGACAATACACTGATCTGAACCATTCAGATCCTCAGAACCTGACAAAACAGGACCAGCCATACACCTGTCTGACATTGAGCTGCAATGGACCCAAAAGCAACATTCAATTTTAATACACACTGATCCAATCCCTGCAGCTCGAAAGAACCGAAGAAAATAACAACTGACAACATGCAATTGGCTGAACTAACACGTTACACCCGAGACATGTAGGATGTAAACCTACAGTCATCTGATTCAAAGTCAGATGTTTTATCTATTGCTTCACTGGCAGGATGGACACGCACACGCTGGACACCTTTCCATATGTGATGTAAACATGGAGATCTGGGAAACAACATTCATAAGGTGATCAACCAGCAAAGATAATCCACTTTGTGTAACAGGGCCTTTCAATGGCAAAGCAAATACATTGGTCCTCAGGTGCCTGCTTCTGTGTCGCCTGTTCTTCTGCAGGACGTCTCCAGCATTTTATTCACAGTCACTGCGCTATCTTATGATGCACTCCACTAAAATGTCGCCGTCGATTAATTAGTTAAAGCGCCTGGTAATAACCAGACCAGTACGGTGTCAAATCCTGGAATTGCATGCCCTGTATATTGAAGGTTCGTTGCTTAACCATCTCGTAAATGCCATTTTGTTGACCCACCATACCGAAAGAGACGGCTCAGCATCCTTCCCGTGTTTGAGCTCAGCCCATTGGTATTTCATGTTACCACGTCCTGCCGCCTCTTGTGGTCCCATCAGTCAATGCTCTATCTTTCTAATTCCACTTTTATTCTCCCTCCTTCATTCCCACTTTGTTGGGAATAACGAGGTGAGGGAGGAGACACTGCAGATATCCCAGCAATGTTGTGGTAATGGCACACACACTGCAAGATGATACCCCTTGTTTTCTGCTGTCACCATTCATTCGTTCAATTGAAGCAAAGGCTTCACTTAAATCGTATAATTGGGGTGAAATTGTTTCTGTTTGGTGGATTATGAATTCTATTAAGAATTGTAAAAGCTCATAATATTTTGAGTGAAGAAATGTCACCTTACCGCAGGCCTAAGTGACATACCCTCTACCCGGAGAATGCGAGTACAGTCCTACACACTCTGGCCAGGGGCGGAGAGAGCCCATTAGTAGGTCTACTCTCAAACTATCTCCGAATGTCAGACTTTTCAAAGAGCAGAAATGGGAAATAGGGATATTGATAGACAGAGAGTGGGAGCATGTGGAAGAGAGTGAGGTGGATACGCAGAGGAAATGTAGACAAGTCGAGACGCATATTGAGGGAGAGCCTGAAAATAGAAACTCTCCATTTAAAATGGGTGCTCACTGACAGAAAGGGGAAGGAAAAAGAACAATTGAAGGGCAGTGTTTCACCAGCTCAAGGCAACGGAATCAGCATCACAACCGGAAACGTCGGTTGACATTCAGAAAGTTGACATTTCTCGGCTAATGTAATATTCTGATAAACATGCTGATTTGCTAAGTAAAACTGACCATCACTCTAGCATTAAAACAATAAAGTACATAACTAGTCTGGTTCTGTCGATCTGAAACATTAAACCTGTTTCTCTCCACAGATGCTGCCAAGTCTGCCGAGTTTCTCTGTCAATGGAACGGACATTCATTTAAAACCAAGAACGGAATTGCAAGAGAAACTCAGCAGATCTTACAGCATCTATACAGAGAAAATCAGAGACAACATTTCAAAACTTCATCAGAACTCGGTAATCTCCCACAGGTCCTGCCAAACCCGTTAGATTCGACAGCAGTTTCTGTTTTTGCTTCAGATTCCAAGAATCCACAGTTCGTTGCATTAACCACTAAAGCAATGCAGAAACTTCTTTGTGGTTCCTCACACGAAAGGGTTCCGTTTGGAGAACATTTTCATGACCCCACTCGACACACGAAACTGTGCAGCATCTAAAACAGATGCAGCAAGAATAACCATCGCTGTCGTCCTGGGGACTCCTGAACCAGGAACCTTTCATTTAACAGCAGAATGCGCTGAAACGTCTAACCTAACACCTTGCACGGTCCTCTAAAGCAGCCTGTGACTGACTTCCCACTTCAGTCTGCCCTTCCCAGAACGCCAACTGGCCTCTTTCAGTTTTACTTTGCCAGAATATAGACTGAGCCATTCATTATGGCGGCATGGGAACAGTCTGACCCCACCCACTACAGACACACCCAAGGCACTGGGAACCAGCTCTCCTCCAACCGGGACCATCTCCCTTCGAGCCTCCCAGTGTGGTCCCGAGTTATTTCATTGATCTAGAGTCCAGATGAGATGTGTATTCCTCATGTACAGGAAGGAAAATTCTTTCAATGTCTCCGATCAGTTCATGTGGCGTCCTCTTAAAGAAGGGGACGGTGTCTTGACTGTTTCTGCTCAGCCCGACAGTTCGCCCTTCTTCATTCTCCTCAGCTTCCATTTCCCAAAGAGTTCCCGAACATTCACAAAGCTGGAAACTGTGTTATACGGGTTGCGCCTTGAACATTTGTGCACCTGCCAACTGACAATATTTTCCCCAAATCTCTTCACAATCCTCTGTCTTACACCGTGTCCAGGGATGAGAAGTCCCGTTTTGTGGAGAGATTCCCGAGGCTGGTGAGTTTCTCTTTGGAGTAAAGATGGTTAACCGGCAATTTCCTGCGGCTGTTTATAATGATGGGAGTGGGAACCGTGGGCATGGGCACTTTGATGAGCAGGGGGAAGTGTTGCCACTGACCAGAGGCAGTGAACAGAGGACTGGGATGAAAGGAATCTAATGAAAAGCAGCACTTCTGCGCAGTACATTCAAAGAATACTGCAGAAGCTCGATGGGTCTGGCAGTATCTGTGAAAAGAGAAACTGAAATAACGGTTTGAGTGTGGCACATTTCTGATTAAGAACTCGAGCAGCCTATGTCTAATCAAATAACTGGCCTGGCTTGCTGAAGTCCGAGCGAGAATGTACCCTGCAGGGGGTCGTTCAAGATGTAGTCGGCAGGATTTGACCCTACATGGGGAAATATCAACTGATTTCTAATCCATCGCCTTAATCACTCGGCCACAAATAGCCTCGCATACGCCTGGCTTAATCTTTCTTATAGTATGGAGAGTGCCAACCTGAAACACCAGTATTTGGCTTGTCCTGTCCGCAGCATGACCCCAGTATTCGCTGTCACCCTCTCTTGGTTCAGAACGGAGGAGGATGCTGGGAGATCAATTTGAATTACACACACATTGGTGAGATATAAAATGGATGGGAAAGATCCATTTTCATGTGCTGAGAGATTCATAAACACAGCAGTGGATCGAGATAGAATCATGTCCTTGTACTTGCCTAGCGCTTTCACCGCCAGCTGAATTACGGCCAATGAAGTGCTTTTGAAAAGATTCACCATTGCCAAACCAAAGTGCAAATCTGGTCGATTTATTTAATCAGAGGTCAAATTAGGAAAATGTTTCAAATACACACAGCTGGCACTGGACAGTGCAGACCTATTCTCAGGGGGTTATTCTGCTTTGATTTACGCCTGGGACAAAGTGGGAACAGGAGGTTTTCTAACAGCGGAAGGGGTCACAAATTTCAGACTCTGATGAGAAGGATATTCTTTCTTTCAGAGGGTAGCAAATCTATGGAATTCTATAGGTCAGAGGGCGGTGAAGGCTAGCTATATTCAAGACTGAGATAGACAAACATTTAGTTAATTCACAACCAAGGGCCACGGAGATCAGGCTGAAAAGGGGGGGTGAAGATTAAACAAATCAGCCGTGATCTCATTGAAACCTGCCGCCCACGTGACCGGCTACATTGCTTCCACCTGCTCTCATATCTTTGCTGTTATTTGGAAGATGCGAGACCCCATTGTAAAAGAAGAAAAGCAAAAAGTTAGGGAGAGATGGTTGCAGTCAAACTGTGTCAAAAGTATTTATTGGAAGGAATACCATATTTGGCAATTTGCAAGATTTCTAACATGTCCCGCAGAGCTGATCAAGGGAGGGATTGAGCTGAGTCTTGGACAAGAAACAAACGAAGATCAGGGACATTTTTTTCTGACAAAATAAATGGCCTTTCCTGATGCTCACAATGAAAGAGATGGTTTCCAAGAAAAGACAGAGACTAAGTCGCATGTAAACTAACCGATGACCAAGATTTGGCTCGCGTTGTTCTATGGGACATATGTGATTTATTGATTATTGTTCTCCAAACTTCCTTTACACTGGAACCGGGAGTGGGAGCGGGGAAATTAAACCCACCCAGGATTATTGCCATCTTTTATCACTCACACACTATTTATTTCTTGTATGTTTTATCTCCCATTGTGGTTCCTGCGAGTGGGCTTGTAAACTGCATCTGCTGGCGAGTTCTTTCCTCACTGTTCCTCATCTGTATCCAAACACGTTCTGCTCCTTATCTCCTGAATGAAGGTAATCTCTAACCATTGTATAAGTGTCACCAAAACCTCGGCATTTCACACGCCTCTGTATGTCATCCCCCAATATTAATTGATACTTTACTGTGTTGCAGTTATGCATAATATAAGAAAAACGAAATAGAGACTGGTGGACCTGGGTTTCCAACGCACGTTATTGCAGCTAAACCGCAGGTTACTGCCCACAACACGATCACGGAAACACGCACCTAACCATCAGGCAACACAAAATAAGCTCAGCACTCGAGGACATGTCAGGAACAGCACCAGAAACACCACAGAAATATGTCTCTGCGCTACTATGTTGGATGTATTTCTCAATGAGCAATCGAGAGTTACATGTGTTCCATCAGGAGCAATTTACTTTAATAAAGGGGACCATGCTTTTCAAATTGCCTGGTGGCATATGCTCGTTGCGAATTTCGTGTGCCAGACATCTGGGAATGAAGTCGTGGGGATATCCATTCTTGGCAAAGAAATTGTGTGGCAGTCCCGAATTGTCACGACCAGCTGTCCCGAGTAGCAATCCGTACAGACGGCAAGGTTTGGGAGAACAGCTCAATAGTAATAGGACAGGGCAAACAGAAGGCAGCCAGAGAATTTCTAGAAGCAGGGCACTCATCCGCGGATCCCATCAATAAGCAGATTCATCTGGACCCAGTCTGTAACCCCAAACACCGCAAGCAGCGGGAATGAAACCAAATCAATTCCAACTGCCACAGGACAGCAGCGCTTCACAACAGGCTCTGCAGCCCTGAGCATGTCACCCAGAAATGTGAGGAAAATGCTGCAAACCATCTTCCCAGCTCCGCCAAACATTCCAACAACAACTCCAGGAGGCACACGAGATCAACACCTTTCTGCTCCAAAACCGCTCCGGTTTTCTGCAGCAGAGTATTGTACCCTGAACCCCCGGGAGCAAGGTGAGGATGCCAACCCGTACACGGCCAGGAACGGCAGTGAGAGCGAGGGCAACAGCTGCCATTGTCGGATGGACAGCCACAAACACTCCCTTTGAAAAGTACTTGGTCCATATGAAAGTCTGTGCAGCAGTATAACCCGGGGCTCAAACAGCCTGCGCTGGGGATTCATATTCCAGACAATTTACGGTTGGTCACCGTTTTCCCTGAAAGTGAGTGGAGATTGATATTTCATTGCTGGTGTGAAACCAGGTCCTACACTGAATCTGCTCGCCGGTTTTTGTTGCTGTGGTGAAACGGTGGGCAATCACGGGGTGAAACGTTGTTCTAGCTCTCTGGTTTCCTTCATTCCTGTCCTGGTCAGGGAGGCTGGGGATTGGTCCTCTCCATCAGAGGGAGGTACCAGCGCATTGTTGACCCAATTTAATCAAGAATGTCATTGGTCATCTTCACTTCCCATGGTTCATTGCTGTTCTGTTTTGTTGTATGTTACTTGAGCACTTTCTGGGACTTGACAATGCATTAAAGCTGCAGTATGTTTGGAAGCACGGTTTGGAATTGTCTCGCTGCCATTTGTGTGAGCAGTACATGACATAGACGACTCGCACTACCTCAAAGTCAGCATGCCAGTGTGTCTGGCAATGGTTCCGCCTTTTCTGGTTTGCTTCTGTTCCACGCTAAGAGCTGTCAGTTTTTGGATTCGCTGGAGTGCTGAGGGGGTAACACAATTTGTGTGGTATTTTTCTTCAGGCCAAACTCCACCCTCCAGGAAAAATAGCCAAACGCGCTGAGTTACAAACAGCACGCGTTTTTTTAACAAATGGTCTATTCAAGCTGGTGTCAGCTTCTGGAGCGTCTCAGAGCTGCCAAGCACGGAAATAGACCCTGGTATATAACTTGCCACTGCTAAACAGGTAACCGAAATTAATCTAACCAATATTTGCCAAAATTTGCCCCATATCTCTCCGAACCCTTGCCGGCCAATATATCCATTCAAATGCCTTTGAAATGTTGTGAGCCACCAGTCTCTGCCACTAAATATGTCAATTCATTCTGTACACACGGAAATGTCTGTGTTCAAAACAAGTGTCCCTCACATCCCCTTTAAATGTTCCTGTTCTCACAATAAACCAATATTATCTCGCTTTGAACTCATGTGCCTTGTGAAAAATTACTCCCTGACTCTATTCTCTGTCCGTCTGCCTCATGTCTTTATAAAATTCTGTAAGGCCATTCCTCAGCCCTGAAGCTCCAGGGAAAACTGTCGAAACCTATTCAGCTTCGTGCTATTGTCCAAACAGTGCAAACCTTGCAAACCCTTTCAAATACTTTCTAAATTGCACCACGTTCTTTCCTGAATGCGCGATCTGTTCGTGCCTGAAGTGAAGCGACGCTGAAACACTAATAATGACAATTTTGGCGCTTGTCCCCTGTCGGGTAGTGTGGCCGAGTGGTCTAAGGCGCTGGATTTTAAACTCCAGTCTCTATTAAGTCGTGGGTTTGAATCCCAAAGCTACCAAGATGGCGGCGGGTCTACTGCAGGCAGTTGAACATAGCCGAACCTGTGCAGGTCCTATACGTTTTCGTTGTTGTGTTTGCAGCTGCTCAGGCCTCTGATCCAGACTGACTCTGAAAACAGTGTGAGCCCTTGCTGTCGGAGCCTCCTCAACCACTCTGCTTTCGGACATATGCGTGGCCAGTTTTGGTGCCAGTTTCTGTGTCTCAAATGGTCAGCGCATTTGGCTGAAAGTTTGGTGGTTCGAGCCCGCCCTTAGCACCGAGCCTCAATTATTTCAGTTCCAGCATTGAGACCAACCATGTACCTACACTGCAACCAGGAGAACTCACCCGAGTCCGCAGCTGGATGTGGCCCCAATCTCTCCAAGGCCCCGCTGCCAACAGAAAGCGGCTACTGCAGCTTCAATCAGCGGCTTCCTGCTCAGCCCTGGGACACAGCACATGGAAAATCCATCCCCAGGAACAGCTCTTCCCGTGTGAAAGGGACAACCATTCCACTTTAAATTGGAAACGGCTTCAGAAGATTGTTCCTGTTCTTGGAACGTTTCATAAACAAAACTCCTGTCTCGCAAATAAGAAGTGGGAAAAGTTGGCAGGAAGGATAGAGAAAGTGCTGACTGTGAGGACTCTGTCTCGTCAGCAGGTGGGATTCCTTACACTCCAAACAGAAATGATTGGGTTTCCTTCGGTAATTTCCCAATTCATTTACCGTCTGCCAGAGTGACTGGGAATCACTCCGGCGACATAAAGATGAGGATAAAGATATGAGAATATTTATATTGAATCTTAAATCCAGAGACAAGTGCTAAATAGATAATAATGTTCTGAAGGAATAATAGCTGAGAAATGGAAAGTGTGAATGATGACATTTGTGATTGGGAGGAATGAACTGGATCCTTGCAAATTGCAGTGCCAGGTGAAATATGCTCAGTATGAAATGACACACTCATCAATCGTGAGACAGGCCCAGCTACTTTACTCGGTAGAGCATGAGATGCTTCATCTCAGGGCCGTAGGTTCAAGCCTCACGATGGGCCCTTTCACTCCTTTAAAGAAATCCAGCTCTCTGCTCCACTTGCAGGATTGCAACCCAGTGCAGGGGTTGTTTTTGACACGTCGATCCGACTGTGTTTGATCACATGTCGGTTTCTGAGTGAAAGCTGTCTCCACTTTCCTGGAAGTGCCAGAGACAAGTTTATCAGTGCAGCCGAATATACGAGGAATGGTGTCCCTTTCAAAACGTCAGGTTCCACTCCAAACGTGCACCAAACAAAGTGCTCAGAGACACAGAACGCGAATGGCTACTTGTTGGGGGGGGGGGGGGGGGGTCTGACAGTGACCGCTCAATGTCAAATGGTCCTGAACCATAATGAAGTGATTCAGGCCGTTCTGATGGAAACCGAAGGGAACTCTCCCTGAACCTTTCACAATTCACACGGAAAATGATCTGGTGTGCTCATGGGGGTCCACGTAATGAACAGTTTATTGTCAGTAACAGGGGTGGGGGTGGGGCAGGATTGTGAGGTTTCAGAGTGGGATAGAAGTGATCTGGGTGAATGGGTAAGTCACACACCCCCAGAGCATGGGAGAGCTGATTGGTCCAGGATCACTCCCATCTTCTGTTTCTGAACCAACAAATGAAATTGCTGGAAAATCTCAGCAGGTCTGCTCGCATTTTGGAAAGGAAAAGAGTTCAGACTTCGGGACTAGTGACATTTCTTTTTGCATGTCCATCTCCCTCTGGAATGGTGCACTCTTCCTTTTTATTGACTATCTTCTGACTTCCAACTTTATACTCAGCTTCTCGTTTATTTTATTTTCCTCTCCAACCATTTTCCCAGTTTTTAAATTTGTATCAGATCTGTCCCATCTCTCACTTTGCCCATTTATGACCGGGGAACTTGGAAATGAACAATTAACTCTGTATTTAATTCCTTAGATACCAGATGCCCAGAGACCGGAAGGTATAGGATGACGGTGAGAGCTTTCAGCCCATAGTCTGCTCTGCCATTCGATCATGGCTAATACCGTTCTCAATCCCATTCTCCCGTCTTCTCCCTATAACACTTACTCCCCCTGAATTTAGGAGCCAGTCTTTTTTCCCAGAGTGGGTCTGCATCCGCCCCAAACCCCTCCACATCTGCTGGCGGCTGTTAGACTGTGTCTCTGGGTGACCGAGCTGAGTTTCAGTCCCGCACGGAACACCCAATCTGTTCTGAACAACACAATCGCCGCTGGGGGACAGCTCGATCAGGTCTCTGGCCCCACTGTGTTTCTGCGGGGGAGCAGTTATCACCTTCACCTCCCATGGGAAGGATCTGTGCTTCAAATATCCGGCAGTAAGACCGATCGGCTTGTGTGTGAACATAGATGGAGGGAATTGCTTTCTGACCTGGGCAGTAAACCTTACTCTGTATGGCCCTGCCCATTCCTGCCGCTGTCGTGAAAGGGAATGTAAACCCAATTAATTGCCGTGTACGATTTTATTCGATACACATTCTTCCTCGTTTGGAAGATACGTGGATGTTTCCAGCACAGATCATCACTATTTTGAAGAATGCAGTCGGCGGGCCCTGATACTTGCAGCGTGTCAGATTGTGGACATGGATACCACTATTACACGTGGGAACACCTCCCACCGTGTACATGGCAGGTACTCACGTGACTCAGCCAACATTGTCTATCTTGTACGGTGCAGGCAAGGATGCCCAGTGGCATGGGACATTGGGGAAACCGAGCAAAGGCTACCACAACGGATGAATGGGCACCGCACAACAATCAACAGACAGGAGGGTTCCCTCCCAGTTGGGGAACACTTCAGTGGTCCAGGACATTCAGCCTCGGGCCTTCGGGTGACCATCCTCCAAGGTGGACTTTGTGACAGGCAGCAGAGGAAAGAGGCCGAGCAGAGACTGATAGTTATGTTCGGTACCCATAGGGAGGGCCTCAACCGGGACCTTGGGTTCAGGTCACATTACAGGTGACCACCATTGCACTGCACACACACACACAGATATTCCTACACACACACACACTCTCACTTACACACGGACACAGGTACACACAGACGCACACAGAGACACCCACACTCACCATTATAGACACACAGACTCCCACACTCACACATACACCCCCTCACAGACTTAAGACACCCTGTACTCACTACACACACACACACACACTTTCTCACACTCACCCCCCCCCCCCCCCCCCCAGACAGACACACACACAGACAGACAAAGACCCACATGCACACATATATTTGGTGGGGTGAATTTGTACTTGCAGAGTTACATTGTACTTTGCTCAAAAACTGCATGCATTCATGTAAAACTCCGTTACCTCACTTTTTAGATTAGAATCAATCTAAACATCCTGGCATAGACAGAGAATACAGGGGGCTAACACCTTCAACATATTGTCTAGCTGTCACCATTGTTAACAGTTAACCCGAGAATGCAACTTTAAAAAAGGTTTTGTGATTTACACATGAAAGAAACGAAACTATCACTGTATTCTAACAGATGAAAGGCTTATCAGATAATCAATTGTTCAATGTATAATTTCAGTTACATCACACTGTAAATTTTGCTATAAATTCTGTGTAACGATCGAGCTCTCCACTATCACCTCCGAAAGCTAGTGTGCTTCCAGTTAAACCTGTTGGACTATAACCTGGTGTTGTGTGATTTTTAACTTTGTACACACAGTCCAACACCGGCATCTCCAAATCATGTCAGTTTTCCAGATGGTGATCGATGGGGCTTTATTGCAGCCTCATCAGCAAACCTTGTTTTACATTGACTCGCCCATCACTGCTCTAGTGGTGAAAAGAAGCGTCATTCCAAATAACTGCTGCGTGAATTTCTTTTCAAATGTCACTGCGCAGTGGCCGTGAATATGTGGCGATGTGGACAGCACCGCTGGCCATCCTGTTTCAGAGCGCAGTTACGAACTTTCCTCTGTCTCGGCGCTACAGGGAAAATTGCCCGCGCCTATTCAGCCTCGCCCTACATTCCAAACTCGGCAAACCTGGCAACCTGTTTGTCAGTATTTCCTGAGCATTTTCACGTGATATCCTTTATTTGTTTCAGTCATGCTAATAACCCTGGCCAACATTGGTCTATTCGGAACGGAAATGTCAGTGTTGGATGAAGATCAGTGGCTCGGTGGTTTGGTTGTGACCTCGTTGTTCCATTTGGGTCACACCCGAAACATCTCCAGTTCAAACCAGGCAGGAGCAACTTTGTTCCCTGGTGACAGGTGGGTTGGTGGGAATGGAGCGTTCCTGCTGGTTGTTCCCATCAGCAAACCTGGCTTTGAATTTAGCCCATATCTGCTGCCGTGGTGAAAAGGAATACCATTCCGATTAACTGCTGGGTCAAACTTTGTTCAGTTTCTCCCCTCGGATAAAGTGAGGACTGGAGATGATGAAACGCTCCTAAAACAAACGGCGGTTCTCCTGCTGCTCGGATGCTGCCTGACCGGATGTGCTTTTCCAGCACCACACTCTCAACTAAGTTTCTCTCCTCCCGGGTCGACGATATGCCTCGATTTGTAGGTCTTCTCCCGCCGTCCATTTTAAGGGTACAGTTACCGACACTGATCCTTTCTGCACCAAAACTATCGCATTTGCTTTCCATGTGAAGGCAGCCTGGTTCAGTGACAAGGAAAGCTCTCATTTGCTCGGGTCACAGCGAACACTGGTTACCTGATGTAATCTCTGTCAAATGTATCCCAAAGTAGGCTCTGAAACGCCTCATTTAGACCCTAGCATTTCTAAACCTGCGTGAACCGAAACCCGAAAACCTCAGTCATGGTTTGGAGCAGTTCACATATTCGAGTTTCCAAGCAGAAGGCGTGGTTACCGCTCATTCAGTCAACAACAGGAAGGAAAAGATTTATGTACTCAGATGAACTGCTTGACTCCTGCTCTCATACAGTCACTAATTCAGTTTTCATTCTGAATAAATACAAGGGCGTCTTCTGCCTTCCCTTGTGGTCTAGTAGCCAGCATTTGGCGCTCTCGCCGCCGTGACACGGGTTCTATTCCCGGTCAAGGAATGCGTGCTTTGTTCTGCACACACATCGTGGGAAGAATATTTCTGACCACTTTTCCAAAGCTGGCAGAACATCGGTTTTGTGCCAACCATTTTAAAGTTGAACAGAAAACCAAGAGAATGCAGATGTTGGAAATCTGAACCAAGAATTGACGTGCAAACTGACTAGTCCTGGCAACATCTGTGGGGAGAAACAGAGACAATGATTCACAACGACACAACCAGATTAATTCTTCATTTCTAGACCACAATGCTGGGATAATGGTCAGTTTTATCTGTCGAATGAGGATAGTTATCAAAATCTTTTTGATTTTGCCAGTTAGCAGCCATGTCGACCCGAGAATTGGGTTCTTTCAGTGTCTACCTCAAGATGGGTCTCTAATTTTCTGTCTTTATCTCTGTGTATCTACCTCACCCTTTCTCATATTCTTTGACCCTTTATTTGCCAATATCCCTCATTTCCCATTCCTACTCTATGAAAAGCCTGACGTTCAGGGATAGTTTGAGAATGGAGCTGCTGAGAGGTTTTCTGGAAGCTGGCAGGAGTCTGTAAAACTTGGCTCACATTCTACAGATAATACGCCAGCCACTTGGATGTGATACAAGGAACCATTTCTTCCTCAAAATATTGTAACCCTTTCGAAATTAAAGTTGTATTCCTAATCCAATAGAAATAAACGACACCATGGAAGCATTACTGATGCTTTAAAATGAATGAATGGCCACAGCAGAGAATGAGGGTGACTCACTCGTGGTTTCTGTGCCATAACCACAACATTCCACGGCCTTCCTGCAGTGTCTCCTGCCTCACCTCGTTATTCCCACCAAACTTGGAATGAAGGAGGGAGAATAAAAGTGGAGGAGAAGAAGGAGTGCTTTTGGAACAGCGACAAGAAACTCCAGGTTGGCCTATTGGTTAGGAAGGACAACATGCACTGCTGGAACTAAACCAGGAAAAAGGAGCGGGTTTGCCAAACCATAACAGGCTCGAACTCAGACAGGAAGCTGAGTCACTTCATCAGCAACACGACACTTAATAAAAGGTGAACCTACGAGCCTTCAATACAACAAGCGGCGCAGCTGCGATTGGACCCTATGGTCAGCTGCTTACCAAGGAGGGGGTTTAAATATCTAAGCGACGTCCATATGTGCAGTTCCTGAACCACATGACCACAGTAACTGGGAAATACATTTCTGTATCAATATTACTCGGTGTGATTTGCAATCAAACCCCGTTTTTGCAAAACCAGACATTTCACGATTGAACATTCCCCAATGCAAAGGCACATAAAAGGGCAATCTTCTCTTGTATTGGCTTCAAACAGATATTTGTATCTGTTTAAACTGACAGGACAAAGGGGACGTTGTTCATTCTCTTGGGACGTATTGACGGCTTTAATACACACAGAGGGAACCTCACACAAAGAGGAACAGTGTCATTGCCATGAATTGACCAGGAATGGTGTGTGAGCCATTGTAAACAGTTTGCAGTAAAGGCTGACCCATTAGCAGCGACACTGAGCCTTGCACCACCAGATCCAGACTCACTTCCTGCCTCATGCCTCCCAGTCATCATTGTCATTCACGTCAATTTCACTTCCCTGCTCCACTTCTCAACTTACTACCGGTCTCCTGCAGGTGTCCGATTGGAGCCTACCACTGTTAGAAACGCATTCCTGGGATAAAGATATCACTCAATGGAACAGGACTCGCTGTCCATCCCGAAATCCCCCAGAGATGGAGGAGATGAGGTGCTTTTGTGAACCATTGAACTCCTTCACACGGAGGTACAGCCATTATGCTGCAAGCGCGGGATTTCCTGGGTTTACACCCAGAGACACTGAAGGAACACCAACATATTTCCAACTCAGGAAGGTGAGATGATTGGAGGGAGATTTGAAGGGGTTACTATCGTATCTGTCCGTTGTCATTGTCCTTCTACATGGTTCAAGCAATCACTGGGCTGATTCTGGAGGGATCCCGGTGGGTCTTCTGTGTGGAACGGGGAATGTGTTTTCATTCAGATAATTCACATGAAGAGAATTAAACCTTCATTCCCTGAATGGGAACTGGATCCATGTCTGGACGATACAAACATTGACTCCTCAGCACGGCCCCCCGGTAATGCTGACAGGATACAGAGCGACCTGAATTGTACACACCCTTGTGCCTGTCCATCCCTTCATAACCACCTTCGGCAACAAAGTTTCTCTCTTCAATTTTGCAAACGCTTCATATTATCGCCTGGGGTTTCAAAGTAAAGAAAGCGGAGCTGTGGTAATCTGATGTTGGTCAGTAGGTGTGATGCAGGGATGTACAGAACAGGGTGACGCGGGCAGAGACACGGTCTGAGGCGTGAGATTGTAGTGAAGGGGTTCCACCACTAAAAGGCGCTGTTCATCCCGTCTGATTCTCCATCCCGGGATCCAAACCAACAGAGGTTTCTCGCTGGGCTGGTTCAGGATCTTGACTGGAAGAGGCCATGACGCAAGGTATGAAAAGATATTTCCCTGGAGTGGATCAAAAAATCGCGGAGTGACTGTGAATAAAATGATGGCAACTCCCAGCAGAGGCGCAGGCGACCCAGAAGCAGGTACCTGAGGGCAAATATGTTTCCTTGGCCATTGAAAGACATTGCTTCACCAAGTGGGACATCCGATGTGAAACAGTGACGATAATTATTTTTACTGATTCTTCACCTTGTGAATACTGTTTCCCCCAATGTCCATGTTTCCATTTCATATCGACTACCTGTCGTACCTCCGGCTGCCGTTGGCCCAGTGACATAATGGATAATGCCTCTGACTTTTGGTGGATCGAATCCTTCCTGATTTGTGTGCAATGTGCTGCAGGGATTGGATCAGTGGGTCCCGAATTTGGGAGCATTGCACCTCAATGTGTGACAGATTTTGAGGAGCTGCAGACTTTGGATCAGTGTGTTTTCAAATTTGAAAGTTGCATGTGAGGCAATTGTCCATTTTAAATTCCAGCTCATCGCAACGTCTCTCATTGTCTGTAAAACTGGCTTTAGTTGCACCTAAAGCTGCCTCTTGTCGGAGAAACGTGTGTGTGTCTGTGTGGGGGGGGGGCGAGGAGGGAGGTGGAGTTGGTCTTAAGTAGGTGGAGACTGGAACTGAAGCACAAGGAGCTGGTATAATCCCGAAACCTCTGCCCCCCCCCACCCCCACCCAGCTCCGGGCATGTGTGTCTGTGACTCACTCTATGGGTGAAAATGTGAATGGGTTGCTCGAGGGGATTTCACTTCAGTATGACGGTGTGTAACTCACTCCCAGTGTTGTCTCGTTTAAGATCACAGAGATAATCTTTTCTGAATTTTGCGTTCAAAACATCAGAACACCGAAGGTATCGTGCCAAAGCTGGACACTGGATCGAAAACAGATGACTATCTGATGAGCCATACAGCACGATGGGCCGAATGGTATTTTCCTATTGTGTTTAAAATAAACCTCGAAGACAACGAGAAACTAATGTGCAGCGAAAATGATCCAAAATGAAATGTATAAGTGGTTTAATTGAGAATAAACGCGACAGCTTCTGTCGCCTTCCCTTTTAATCTCACGGTTAGGAGTTGGTGCACTCTCTGAGGGGGAAAGGGGGACTCCTGGTCAGGGAACGGGCGATGTGTTCTGCAAAGATATCTTGCTAACAGTATTTCTGACCGAGTTTCTGAAGCCGTCAGGTCATTGGTTTTGTCTCAAACGTTGTTAAGAATAACATGAAACAAAGAACTGCAGATGTTTGAAATCTGAACCAAAACCAAGATTTGACAGAAAAACTCAGTAGGACAGTGGAGAGAAACAGAGTTAATGCTTCATATCGGCAGAGCGAGGTTACTTCGACATTTCTGTATTATATTTTCGGTAAAATGATCAGTTTTCCCTGTCAGGATATTTACCAAAATCTTTCATTAGCTTACAACCGTCAATGATGAAAATTCAAAATGACTTTGCTGGCTGTAAGAATCCTTCCGTTGCCCGGAGCTGGTGAAAGGCTGTGCTTAATAGTTACCGTATTTTAAAATTATTTGTTTCTGTCAGTCAGCAGCCATGTCGATTGGAGAATTGGTCCTTTCAGTACCTCCCTCAATATGCGTCTCCATATTTCTTTCTTTCTCTGTGAATGCACCTGACCCTCTTTCACATTCTCGGACTCTCGGTCTGCCCATATTCCCCATTTCCCATTTCTGCCCTTTGAAAAGTCTGACATTCGGAGACAAATTGAGAGTGGCCCAGCTAACAGGCTTTCTGCCCCCTCGGTAGCATGTGGGGGATTGGGCTCACATTCTCCGAATAATGTGTCTGGCCCTTATGCCTGAGGTGAGGAGTCATTCCTTCCTCCAAATATTATCATCCTTTCGAGATGTAAATAGACTTCATAATCCACAAGAAAAGTAATCGCAATCACAGTGCAAACCACAACGACAGGAGTGCAATGAAGTATTTCCTGTTGGTGTGGAATGAATGGATGTTGACAGCAGAGAATGAGGGTGAACAGCTCTTGGTGTCTGCGCCATCACTGCAACATTCCCCGGTAAGCCTGCCATGTCTCCTGGGTCACCTCGTTATTCCCAACAACCTGGAAATGAACGAGGCGTAATGAAGGAGGAGTAGAGGCAGAAGTTATTGTCAAACACAGGAAGGAAACTCCAGATTGAATTAATAGTTCGGAAGGAACAATATCCCCTGGAGGAACTAAACCAGGGAGCAGATCAGGGTCACCAAAACAGGCTGACACTCAAACAGGACGCATGGTTGTCTGATGAGCAACACCGACTTGGGAGATTTTGAAACAACCATGCATTTGGTAAAATACACAGGCCCCACTCCGATGTGAAATCTTGGTGGGCTGTTTATGATGTAGGCAAGTTAACAAACTGAGCCACGGCACCCCACCACAAGTGGTTTTCTCATCCCAGTTCCTTAACCAATTGATAACAGGAACTCGGAATTGTGTGTTTGCTGTATTAATGTTGCTCAGTGAGAATTGCATTCAATCCCCACTTTTGCAAAGACAGTTTATGGCTGAACGTTCTGCACTGAAATTGTACAGAAAAAGACAATCTCCTCTTCCATTGGCTTCAAACTGATATGTTCAACTGTTTAAACTGACAGGATAAAGAGAATGTAATCATCCTCTCAGGGCCCATTAACTGTGTTAATATACACAGGGAACCTCACAAAAAGAGGAACAGGGTCATTGTGCTAAACTGACCTGAACTGCGTGTGAGTTAGTGTAAACAATATGTAGTAAAGATTTGGAGGTGCCGGTGTTGGACTGGGGTGGACAAAATTAAATAATCACACAACATCAGGTTATAGTCCAACAGGTTTATTTGATAGCACTAGCTTTTGGGGCGCTGTTCCTTCATCAGGTGGTTGTGGAGCAGAGCATCACACGACACAGAATTTATAGTAAAAGATTACAGGGTGATGCCACTGAAATGACATATTTAAAAATAAAAGTGTATTGTCTGTTCAGTCTGTATACTGTTCGAAATACCATGTTAGAGTTTGTTCTTTCATATGTAAACCGTATGTAAAAATAGCTAAATTCTCAGGTAAACCTTTAACAATAGGTGCCACCTCAGCTCAGATTCAGCCTTGAAGGTGTGAGGTTGAAATCTGCCTGTGTCCCAATGTTCTGTCGTGGCAGAAGCTGGGGGTACCCTGCCTCATGGCTTTCAAGATGCATTTGACATCGGCAGTGAGGTTCCCACATCGGGTCCCATTGCCTAATATGGTGGGACATCCTGGTGTGTTGGCTCTGTGTACCTTTGGAAGGCAGGAGAAGTCGCCTGTTTGAGAAGGGCATGAGATGAGATTGATGGAACTCTGAAAGAGGGCATTTCAGACCTTAGATCAGAGAGGTGCTGGAAAAGCACATCAGGTCAGGCAGCATCCGAGGAGCAGGAAAATCGACGTTTCGAGCAAAGGTCTTCATCAGGATTTCGGAGGTGCTGAGCACAGAAGCAGACCCTCTGTTCCAGCTCGTCCCAGCTGACCAGATAACCGAAATTAATCCAGCTATATTTGCCAATAATTGTCCCTTACCCCTCCAAACCCTCCCTATCTTCATCCCATCCAGATGCCATTTAAATAGAGCCACAGAGATATACAGCATGGAAACAGACCCTTCGGTCCAACCCGTCCATGCTGACCAGATATCCCAACCCAATCTAGTCCTACCTGCCAGTACCTGGCCCATATCCCTCCAAACCCTTCCTATTCAGATACCATCCAAATGCCTCTTAAATGTTGCAATTGTACCAGCTTCCACCACTTCCTTTGGCAGCTCATTCCATACACGTACCTCCCCGTGCGTGAAAAAGTTGCCCCTTAAGTCCCTTTTATAGCTTTCTCCTCTCACCCTAAACCTATGGCCTCTAGTTCTGGACACCCGACCCCAGGAAAAACACTTTGCCTATTTACCCTATCCATGTTCCTCATAATTTTGTAAACCTGTATCAGTTCACCAATCAGCCTCTGACACTCCAGGGAAAACAGCCTCAGCCTGTTCAGCCTCTCCCCATAGCTCAAATCCTCCAACCCTGTCAACAATGTTTCGAGTATACCAGACTTTGGCAAATCATTCCGCACACACAAAACCTTCTGTGCATAAAAATTGTGTCTCAGATCCCTTTGTGTGTACCTGTACCCGCCTCCAGCCTGAAACCCTCATTACCCTTTATTCTGTCTGCTGTCTCTGAGCCAATGGTGTCTTCATTCTATTACTGACTCTTCAGTCCGACGGGCATCAATTTTTCTCACAATTCCAATTTGAGACCTTCTCTCATCTATGTGAAGGAATTGGACCGTGACAATTCCATTTACACTGTCTCCCATCAATCTTCATAGGATCCATATCGCAGAGGTTAGACAGTGTTCCCAGCAAACACTCCCAGGGCAGAGGGAGCACAGGGTTCCAGCCAAAGGAAAGCTTTATTTAAACTACACCCATTTAAATCTCCAGGGCAGGTAGAGAATAGAGTTAGATGCAGAGTAAACCTCCCTGTGCACGGCAGCTTTTCACATTCCCAGGCCATGTTCAGTGTGGCGTTAGGTACTGATCAAATCTCCCACTTCCCCCATCCTGTTCACATCAAACACACTCAGGGCAGTTCCATCACTGGGTTAGATACAGACTATGCGTCCAGCGGCAATTTCTCCATCTGAATCTCCCAGAGTCTGGGGAGAATGGGGTTTGATACAGAGTCAAGATACAGTGCCCATATTGTCCACATGGGACACTCCCAGGACAGGGATAACATGGGGCTATATACAGAGTAAATCACCATCCATACTGTCCACGTCAAATACTCCCAGGGCAGGTATAACATGGGGCTAGATACAGAGTAAAGAACCATCCGCACTGTAACTCTCAAACACTCACAGGATAGGGACAGCACGGGGTTAGGTACAAAGTTAGGCAGCATTGTAGACAGTGCAGATGGTACCTTAACATTACAGAGGGATATTGATAGACTGGGTAAATGGGCAAAGCTGCATCAGTTGTTCAGGTTAAATCAGTGAGAGATACATTTTTGTTCAGTGAAGACATTGAGGGATATGGGTCAAAGGAAGGAATGTGGAGTTAGGCCACATATCAGTCATGATGCCATTGACTGATGGAACAGGGTCGAGGGGCTGAATGGCCTCCTCCTGTTCCTATGTTACAAACTGTCCCCATCAAACACTCTCAGGGCAGGGACAGGATGGGGTTAGATACACAATGAAGCTGCCTTTACTGTATCCCCACCAACCCCTCCAAGGGCAGGGCCAGCACAGGGTTAGATACAGAGTCAAGCTCTCTCTCTCTCTCCACACTGACCCGATCAACCACTCCCGGGATTGTTTAACGGAGCTTTAATATTTGGAAATGCTCATTTTATTCGGTCATTCCTTGCCCCTCAGTAACTCTGTATGTGTGTGCATGTGTTTGTGTGTGGGAGAGAGAGAGAGAGGGAGAGGGAGTGACCAGGGCCCTGCATTCGTGGGTCAGGTCCTCTTGTCCTCCAGTATTACACATTATTTTCTGGTTCCGTGTACAGAAATCACAGAAAGCTAACGTGATGGTGTCATCAAATATTAGGATGGTTTGCCAATTATTACCAGGACATGGGACTAGGGAAGTGAGGAAGCCTTGCTGTGTCTGCAGACTCAGTCTGCAGGGGCAGTGAGTGATCAGGAAGGCAAAGGGATTGTTGTTTTCATTCGTTCATGGGATGTGAGCATCACTGGCTGGGCCCAGCATTTATCCCCCATTCCCACCAGCCCTTGAGAAGGTGGGAGGGAGCTGCCTTATTGAACCGCTGCACTCCATCAAATTAATGTTTCTGGAGAAACAGAATGTAGCGGAAATTAAACTCCAGCTTTCTCTGTTCCTGCTCCCAATTTAATATTCAACCGTTTAGTTTATACTGAGTTAGAGACTGGAATTTCATTGATGGTCTCAGCGAGTTTATGTATTTCAGAACACAACAGGGAGTGAATTTCAGTCTGAAATCTAACTGAGGGATTTGGGCTACTTTCTATACAGAGTAGCAGGTACCAGTCAGTGAGTTACAGATCGGGGTATAGTCGTATGGTACAGTGTGGGTCACATATTGACTAACCAATACTGGGGAGCGAATCTAATTGAGGAGTTTGGGCTTTTTATACATCGAATCACAGATACTTGAGAGTGAGACACAGGCTGGAATGTGTGGAAGGATTCGAGGAGGTTTATACACAGAATAACAAATACCCAGGAGTGAGTTGCTGACTGGAATCTTATAAAGATGATCGGGGTGATTCATATTTAGAACAACAGATGATTGAAAGTTAGTTACACATTGGAATTTTATCGTGGGGTTTGGGGTGTTCATTTATAGAATAACAGATACCCATGAATGGTGTTCAGACTGGAATGTAATCAAGGGGATTGTGGTGCTTCACATGTGGACTAACTGAGAACCCAATACTCTCTCTCATGCACAATCTCACTATTTTACTTTCTCATGGAGAATCTCATCATCTGTCTAATACATAATCCCAGTTTCTTACCCTCTCTCATACACAGTCTCACCATGTTTCCCTCTCCTACAGAAACTATTTCTCTCCCACATGCACAGTCTCACTGTCTCTCTCTGTCAAACACAATATCACTCTTCCTCATACTCGATCTTGACAACTCTCTCCCATACTCTCTTCCTTCCTCATACTCGATCTTGACAACTCTCTCACTCTCTCCCATACTCAATCTCACTATCACTCTCTCCCGTACACAATCTACACCAATATGTTCCCAGCAGCCAAATCATGTTAGCACAGCACTGGTATGGACTTTACAAAGAGGGAAAAGCAAGAGAGACGAGCAACATCAGCACAGTTTGAAAATATTGAACATTGGTCCCACACTAACATGTAAGAATCTCTGACCCCCACCCCCCACCCCGACACCAAGGACTGGGCAGATGGTATTGTATTAGCTGAGGCTCTGTCTCAGAATATTCTTGCTGCTAGTGAGACTCCCAGATATAACTCTCTATGTCCATCTTCTATTTCTATATTTCCATCAAATGTGCTGTGTGTGTGTGTCCGTCTGGGTGAAAGGTTTGAGTGTCAATGATTTTATGATGGAACTCCTAACTCTGTCTCACATACAGACACACTCTCACACATGAGCTGACACCTACACACGCACTAACACATACGTTAACAAACAGTAACACAGAAACACACACATACATGCTCATACACTCACACGCTCTCATACACACACGTTTTCACACACCCACACACATGCACACTTACGTTCTCTCACTCGTTCTCACTCACTCTTCCACTCAGTATGGGTTCAGGAGGTCGATATATCAAATAACAGATACCCAGGAGTGAGTTCCAGCATGGAACCTAGTTGAGGGTTCCGTGGGGATTTACACAGAGAGTAACAGGGACCGGGGAGTTCAGAAGAGAGTTACAGATAAGAATCTAATCGGTGTTGTGGTGGGGAGTGGGGGGGTGGTGATATGGGGTTCGGGAATAGACATTGTCTACATAATGACAGATACAGGGGAGTGAATTACAGACTTGAATCTAATCGAGCTTTGGTGGTTGATTTATCAGTAACTGATGCCTGGCAGGAATCTAATCAAGTGTATCTGGATGGTTTATACACAGAGTGTCAGATACCCAGGACTGTATTACAGACTCCAATTGAACTGAATAGTTCAATGTGGTTTTTATACGGAGTAACAGTTATTCAGGAATGAGTTATCGAGATGATAGAAATTATAGAGTCATACAGCACGGAAACAGGTCCTTCGATCCACCTGCTCCATGCTGACCCGTTTTCCTGCACTGGGCTTACCCCTTT
This sequence comes from Chiloscyllium plagiosum, assembly GCF_037043375.1. Lineage (NCBI taxonomy): Eukaryota > Metazoa > Chordata > Chondrichthyes > Orectolobiformes > Hemiscylliidae > Chiloscyllium > Chiloscyllium plagiosum. The sequence continues at coordinate 40,927,615 of NW_028270181.1, read as the reverse complement.
TGCACCATTTGGGGTGTTTCAGAACAGGAAGCACAGACTTATGGAAGTGAGTTACACATTGGATCTAATCGATTTGGGTCATGGTAGGTTTTCTACAGAATTAAACATACCAAGCCATTTATTGCAAATCACAATCTGACTGAGGGGTTGAGGTGGTTTATGTAGAGAGTCGTAGATAAAGGGAAATCAGTTAGGAATTTTATCAAGGGGTGCGGGGTGTTTATAAGTAGAATAACAGATCCTCAGGAGTGTGTTACAGACTGGAATCTAATCGAAGGTTTTGGGATGGTTTATATTTAGAATAACAGATAAACAAGTGTGAGTTACAGATTGGAATCGAATTGATGGATCAGGGGGTTTATTTATAAGAAGAACAGATACCCAACTGTGAGTTACAAACTGGAATCTACTTGTGGGCTTTGAGGAGGATTATATGTAGAATAACTGATAGCTGGGAGTTACTTACAGGCTGGAATCTGTTCAAGGGGTTTGAGATGGTCTACGTAAATAGCCACAGATACATGGGAGTGAGTTACATATTGGAATCCTATTGAGGAATTCAGGGTGGTTTGTATATAGAACAACAGAAACCCATGATTGAGTCACAGTTTGGAATCTAACTGAGGGTATGGTGGTGATTTGTGCATAAAATAACAGAGACCCGTGAGTGAGTTACAGACTGGATTTAGTCAAAGTGGTCGGGCTGGTTTATACACAGAATACTAGAAACGCGAGAGTGTGTTATAGACTGGAATAGAATTGAGGGGATTGGGTTATTTATATACAGAATAACCGGATATGAGAGGGGAGAAATCAAGGGAGAAAGTACCCACCATGGACCAACTCAACAATGAGCTGAGTCACACAGCATTCAACTGCTGTATGTGGAGGTTTCCATGTGTTCTGAAAGATGGGAGAGAAACAGGCAGACCCTCACACAGTGAGCACCAGGCAGGAAGGGACAGAAGGAGATTCGGATTTCCAAATGGCATCAGATCAGGACAGTGTTAGATTTAAACATTGACTCGGCAGAGATAACTTGGAAAGGGAATTGGAGAGAGGTTAAATCACAGGAAGTTAACCTGCTCGTTCCACCAACAAATGATGTGTTCCCTATTTTACCAGGAATTAGAGTGGGACAATGAGGAAAAGGTATCAGGTTATTGTTAGTCTACACTGAGACATTTTAATTGATCTGTGATCAATTTCCTTTTATAGTCATAGAGTCATAGAGATGTACAGCATGGAAACAGACCCTTTGGTCCAACCCGTCCATGCTGACCATTATGTCTTGAAGTCATAAACATCACTACTTTAGGTGACTCCCCACTTGCCTACTTTGAACACCGTCCCCCTCTGTTTTCCCCATTCACTGAAGACATTAATATCCTTTTATAATTGGGCGGAAGTGAGAACTGCAGATGCTGGAGGTTGAAGTCGAGGGATTCCTGATGAAGGGCTTTTGCCCGGAACGTCGATTTTCCTGCTCCTCAGATACTGGCTGAGCTGCTGTGTTTTTCCAGCACCACAATCTCGACTCCTTTTACAATGACACTACCATGCTGGTGACAGTGCTGTCTGTCTCGCACTGTCTAATTTATCTTCAATCCTGTGTAACTACAATGACACCAACAAACACACAACGTTACATCCTACAGATTTGTTCATTTGCAGATGCAGTATTTTCTTTTATTTGGAGACAACACACAATTTGAGCTCCCAGCAGGTCAGAGTGGGATTTGATAAACACTTGATTTAGGGATGGGGCCTAACCACACAGGATTCAGACATGGAAACGGCTTTTGACACATCCCCCTCTCCCTTGCTGACAAAATTCCAGAGCCAAATGAGTCAGTCAGACATGTTAGGTGTGTTCCCAGCAGCCAGTTTGTGTTAGCACAGCACTGACGTTGACTTTATAAATGTGGAAAAACAAGAGAGACTGACAATATCATTACAGTTTGAAAATATTGAACATTGGTCCCACACGAACATGTCAGATTCTCTGGGGTTCTTTTATTCATTTGTGGGACTTGGCCATCTCTGGCTGGGCCAGCATTGATAGCCCTTCCCTATTTGCCCTTGAGAAGGTGGTGCTGAGCTGCCTTCTGGAATCGCTGCAGTCCACTTGCTGTGGGTTCACCCACAATCTCGATAGGGAGGGATTTCCAGGATTGTGACCTAACAACTGTGAAGGAATACTGGTATATTTCCAAGTGAGGGTGGTGAGTGGCTTGGAGGGGAAGTTGCAGCTGGTGGTGTTCCCAAGTAGCTGCTGCCCTTGTCATAGAGTCATAGAGATGTACAGTACGAAAACAGACTCTTCAGTTCTACTCGTCCATGCCGACTAGATATCACAACCCCATCTAGTCCCACCTGCCATCACCAGGTCCATATCCCTCCAAACCCTTCCTATTCACATACCATCCAGATGCCTTTTAAATGTTGCAATTGTAACAGCCTCCACCACTTCCTCTGGCAGCTCATTCCATCTCACCCTAAAACTATGCCCTCTAATTCTGGACATTCCCACTCCAGGGAATGTGGGTTAGGCCGGATTAATCAGCGGTTAGGGTCTGGAACACAGTGCCTGAGAGTGTGGGGAGGTCGGGTCATTCCAGGGGACAGGGTCTGGAACACAGTGCCTGAGAGTGTGAGATAGGCCGGGTCAATCCAGGGGTTAGGGTCTGGAATGCAGTACCCATGAGTGTGGGTAAGGCCGCGTTAATCCAGTGGTTATGGTCTGGATCATAGTGCCTGAGAGTGCAGGGTAGGACTCTGTAATATAGAGGTCAGGGTCTGGAGCACCGTGCCTAAGAGTGTGGGATAGGCTGGTTTAATCCGGGGTTAGGGTGTGGAAGACAGAGTCTGAGAGTGATGGATTGGTCGGATTAATCCAGGGGTTAGTGTCTGGAACACAGTGTCTGAGAGTATGGAATAGGGCGGATTAATGCAGGGGTTTTGGTCTGGAATACAATTTCTGAGAGTGTGGGATAGGCCGGATTCATCCAGAGATTATGTCTGGAACACAGTGCCAGAGAGTATGGTAGTGGTCGGTTCAATGCTGGGGTTCGTGTCTGGAACACAGTGTCTGAGAGTGTGGGGAGGCCAGATTAATCCAGGGGTTAGGGTCTGGAACACAGTGTCTGAAAATGTGGGTTCGGCCGGATTCATCTAGAGGTTCGTGTTTGGAACACAGTGTCTGAGAGTGTGGGTTAGGCCTGATTAATCCAGGGGTTAGGGTCTGGAACACAGTGCCTGAGAATGTGGAATAGGCCGGATTAATCCACGGGTCAGGTTTTGGAACACAGTGCCTGAGAGTGTGTGGGATGCTGGATTAATCCAGGGGTTAGGGTGTGGAACAAAGTGCGTCAGAGTGTGGGATAGGCCGGATTAATCCAGGGGTTTGGGTCTGGAACACAGTGCCTAAGAGTGTAGGGTAGTCCCGGTTAATCCAGGGGTTAGTGTCTGGGACACAGTGCCTGAGAGTATGGAATAGGGCGGATTAATGCAGGGGTTTTGGTCTGCAATACAGTTTCTGAGAGTGTGGGATAGGCCAGATTAATGCAGGGTTTAGGGTCTGAAACAGAGTGGCTGAGAGAGAGGGACAGGCCAGATTAATCCAGGGATTATGGCCTGGAACACAGTGCCTGAGAGAGTGGGAGAGGCCGGATTAATCCAAGGGTTAGGGTCTGCAACACAGTGTCTGAGAATGTTGCTTAGGCCGGATTAATCCAGAAGTTAGGGTCTGGAACACAGTGCCTGAGTGCGTGGGATAGGCCGGAATAATCCAGGTGTTAGGGTCTGTAACACAGTGTCTGAGAGCGTGGGATAGGCTGGGTAAATCCAGGGGTTAGGCACTGGAACACAGTGCCTGAGAGTGTTCGGGAGGCCGAATAAATTCTGGAGTTAGGGTCTGGAACAGAGTGCCTGAGAGATTGGGATAGGCCGGATTAATCCAGGTGTTAGGGTCTGGAAAACAGCGCCTGAGAGTGTGGGATAGGACGGATTCATCTAGGGATTATGTCTGGAACACAGTGCCAGAGAGTATGGTGGTGGTCGGTTCAATGCTGGGGTTCGTGTCTGGAACACAGTGTCTGAGAGTGTGGGTTAGGCCGGATTAATCCAGGGGTTAGGGTCTGGAACACAGTGCCTGAGAGTGTGGGTTAGGCCGGATTAATCCAGGGGTTAGGGTCTGGAACACAATGCCTGAGAGTGTGGGGGAAGCCCGATTAATCCAGGGGTTAGGGTCTGGAACACAGTGCCTGAGACTGTGGGATATGTGGGAATAATCCAGGGGTTAGGGTATGGATTTCGGTGCATTTGAGTGTGGGATAGGCCGAATTAATCCAGGCATTAGGTTCTGGAATACAGTGCCTGAGAGTTTGGGGAGGTCGGGTCATTCCAGGGGACAGGGTCTGGAACACAGTGCCTGAGAGTGTGAGATAGGCCGGGTCAATCCAGGGGTGAGGGTCTGGAACGCAGTACCCATGAGTGTGGGTAAGGCCGCGTTAATCCAGTGGTTATGGTCTGGATTATCGTGCCTGAGAGTGCAGGGTAGGACTCTGTAATATAGAGGTTAGGGTCTGGGGCACCGTGCCTGAGAGTGGGATAGGCTGGATTAATCCGAGGTTAGGGTGTGGAAGACAGAGTCTGAGAGTGATGGATTGGTTGGATTAATCCAGGGGATAGTGTCTGGAACACAGTGTCTGAGAGTGTGGGATAGGCCGGATTAATCCAGGGGTTAGGCTCTGGAACACAGTGCCTGAGAGTGTTCGGGAGGCCGAATTAATTCTGGAGTTAGGGTCTGGAACAGAGTGCCTGAGAGATTGGGATAGGCCGGATTAATCCAGGTGTTAGGGTCTGGAAAACAGCGCCTGAGAGTGTGGGATAGGACGGATTCATCTAGGGATTATGTCTGGAACACAGTGCCAGAGAGTATGGTGGTGGTCGGTTCAATGATGGGGTTAGTGTCTGGAACACAGTGCCTGAGAGTGTGGGTTAGGCCGGATTAATCCAGGGTTTAGGGTCTGGAACACAGTGCCTGAGAGTGTGGGGGAAGCCCGATTAATCCAGGGGTTAGGGTCTGGAACACAGTGCCTGAGAGTGTGGGATAGGCCGGAATAATCCAGGGGTTAGGCTCTGGAACACAGTCCCTGAGAGTGTGGGGGAGGCCGGATTTATCCAGGGGTTAGGGTCTGCAACACAGTGCCAGAGAGTCAGGTGGTGTTCGTTTCAATGCTGGGGTTCGTGTCTGGAACACAGTGTCTGAGAGTGTGGGATAGGCCGGATTAATCCAGGGGTTAGGGTCTGGAACACAGTGCCTGAGAGTGTGGGATAGGCCGGATTAATCCAGGGGTTAGGCTCTGAAACACAGTGCCTGAGAGTGTTCGGGAGGCCGAATTAATTCTGGAGTTAGGGTCTGGAACACAGTGCCTGAGAGGTTGGGATAGGCCGGATTAATCCAGGGGTTAGGATCTGGAAAACCGCGCCTGAGAGTGTGGGATAGGCCGGATTCATCCAGAGATTATGTCTGGAACACAGTGCCAGAGAGTAAGGTGGTGTTCGTTTCAATGCTGGGGTTCGTGTCTGGAACACAGTCTCTGAGAGTGTGGGATAGGCCGGATTAATCCAGGGGTTAGGGTCTGGAACACAGTGTCTGAGAATGTGGGTTAGGCCGGATTAATCCAGGGGTTAGGGTCTGGAACACAGTGCCTGAGAGTGTGGTGGAAGCCCGATTAATCCAGGGGTTAGGGTCTGGAACACAGTGCCTGAGAGTGTGGGATATGTGGGAATAATCCAGGGGTTAGGGTATGGAATTCGGTGCCTTTGAGTGTGGGATAGGCCGGATTAATCCAGGCATTAGGTTCTAGAATACAGTGCCTGAGAGTTTGGGGAGGTCGGGTCATTCCAGTGGACAGGATCTGGAACACAGTGCCTGAGAGTGTGAGATAGGCCGGGTCAATCCAGGGGTTAGGGTCTGGAATGCAGTACCCATGAGTGTGGGTAAGGCCGCGTTAATCCAGTGGTTATGGTCTGGATCATAGTGCCTGAGAGTGCAGGGTAGGACTCTGTAATATAGAGGTTAGGGTCTGGAGCACCGTGCCTAAGAGAGTGGGATAGGCTGGTTTAATCCGGGGTTAGGGTGTGGAAGACAGAGTCTGAGAGTGATGGATTGGTCGGATTAATCCAGGGGTTAGTGTCTGGAACACAGTGTCTGAGTGTGTGGGATAGGCCGGATTAATCCAGGGGTTAGGCTCTGGAACACAGTGCCTGAGAGTGTTCGGGAGGCCGAATTAATTCTGGAGTTAGGGTCTGGAACACAATGCCTGAGAGGTTGGGATAGGCCGGATTAATCCAGTGGTTAGGGTCTGGAAAACTGCGCCTGAGAGTGTGGGATAGGCCGGATTCATCCAGAGATTATGTCTGGAACACAGTGCCAGAGAGTATGGTGGTGTTCGTTTCAATGCTGGGGTTCGTGTCTGGAACACAGTGTCTGAGAATGTGGGTTAGGCCGGATTAATCCAGAAATTAGGGTCTGGAAAACAGCGCCTGAGAGTGTGGGATAGGCCAGATTCATCCAGGGATTATGTCTGGAACACAGTGTCTGAGAGTTTGGGGAGGCGGATTAATCCAGGGGGTAGGCTCTGGAACACCGTGCCTGAGAGTGTGGGATTGGCCGAATTAATCCAGGGGTTAGGCTCTGGAACACAGTGCCTGAGAGTGTGGGGGAGACTGCGTAAATCCAGGGGTTAGGGTCTGGAACACAGTGCCTGAGCGTGTGGGATAGGCCGGATTAATCCAGGGATTAGGGTCTGTAAAACAGTGTCTGAGGGTGTGGGTTTGGCTGGATTAATCAAGGGGTTAGGGTCTGGAATACAGTGCCTGAGAGTGTGGGATAAACCGGATTAATCCAGAGGTTATTGTCTGGAACACAGTGCCTGTGTGCGTGGGGTAGGTCGGAACAATCCAGGGGTTAGGGTCTGGAAAACAGCGCCTGAGAGTGTGGGATAGGCCGGATTCATCCAGGGGTTAGGATCTGGAGCACTGTGCCTGAGAGTGTGGGGGAAGGCCGATTAATCCACGAGTTAGGGTCTGGAACACAGTGCCTGAGAGTGTGGGTTAGGCCGGATTAATCCACAGGTTAGGTTCTGGAACACACTCCCTAATAGTGTGGGGGAGGCTGGATTAATCCAGTGGTAAGGGTCGGGAACACAGTGCCTGAGTGTGTGGGATAGGTGGGAGTAATCCAGGGGTTCGGGTATGGAATTTGGTGCCTTTGAGTGTGGGATAGGCCGGATTAATCCAGGCATTAGGGTCTGGAACATAGTGCCTGAGAGTTTGGGGAGGTCGGGTCATTCCAGTGGATAGGGTCTGGAACACAGTGCCTGAGAGTGTGAGATAGGCCGGGTCAATCCAAGGGTTGGGGTCTGGAACGCAGTACCCATGAGTGTGGGTAAGGCCGCGTTAATCCAGTGGTTATGGTCTGGATCATAGGGCCTGAGAGTGCAGGGTAGGACGCTGTAATATAGAGCTTAGGGTCTGGAGCACCGTACCTGAGAGAGTGGGATAGGCTGGATTAATCTGAGGTTAGCGTGTAGAATACAGAGTCTGAGAGTGATGGATTGGTCGGATTAATCCAGGGGTTAGTGTCTGGAACATCGTGCCTGAGAGTTAGGGAAGGTCGGGTCAATCGAGGGGAGAGGGTCTGGAACACAGTGCCTGAGAGTTTGGGGAGATCGGGTCAATCCAGGGGATAGGGTCTGGAACGCAGTATCCATGCGAATGGGTCAGGCCGTGTTAATCCAGGAGTTTTCGTCTGGAAAACAGTTTGAGAGTGTGGGATAGGTGCATTAATCCAGTGGTTATGGTCTGGAACACAGTGCCTTTGAGTGTGGGATAGGCCAGGTCAATCCAGGGGTTAGGGTCTGGAACACAGTGCCTTTGAGTGTGGGATAGTCCGGATTAATCCAGGGGTTAGGGTCTGGTACAAAGTGCCTGAGAGGGTGGGATAGGCTGGATTAATCCAGGGGATAGGGCATGGAACACAATGCCTTAGAATGTGGGGAGGCCGAGTCAATCCAGGGGTTAGGGACTGGATCACAGTGCCTGAGAATGTGGGGAGGCCGAACTAATCGAGGGGTTATGGTCTGGAACACAGTGCCTGAGAGTTTGGGGGAGGCCGGATTAATGTAGAGGTTAGGGTCTGCAACACAGTGCCTGAAAGTATAGGATAACCCGGATTAATCAAGGGGTAAGTGTCTGGAATTCAGTGCCTTTGAGTGTGGGGTAGGCCGAGTCAATCCAGTGGTTAGGGTCTGGAACACAGTGCCTTTGAGTGTGGGATAGTCCGGATTAATCCAGGGGTTAGGGTCTGGAACACAGTGCCTGAGAGTGTGGGATAGGGCGGATTAATCCAGTGGTTAGGGTCTGGAACACAATGTGTGATAGTGTGAAATAGGCCAGGTCAATCCAGGGGTTAGGGTCTGGAACACAGTGCCTGAGAGTGTGCGATAGGCCGGATTAATCCAGTGGTTAGGGTCTGGAACACAATGTCTGATAGAGTGAAATAGGCCAGATCAATCCAGGGATTATTGTCAGGAATACACTGTCTATGAGTGTGTGGAAGGACGGATTAATCCAGAGTAGGGTCAGTCTGCACTTCCCTGGGTGTGTTACACTGACAGAGTGGGGTCAGTCTGCACTTCCCTGGGTGTGTTACATTGACAGAGTGGGGTCAGTCTGCACTTCCCTGGGTGTGTTACACTGACAGAGTGGGGTCAGTCTGCTCTTCCCTGGGTGTGTTACATTGACAGTGTGAGGTCAGTCTGCACTTCCCTGGGTGTGTTACACTGACAGAGTGGGGTCAGTCTGCTCTTCCCTGGGTGTGTTACACTGACAGAGTGGGGTCAGTCTGCTCTTCCCTGGGTGTGTTACACTGACAGAGTGGGGTCAGTCTGCACTTCCCTGGGTGTGTTACATTGACAGAGTGGGGTCAGTCTGCACTTCCCTGGGTGTGTTACACTGACAGAGTGGGGTCAGTCTGCTCTTCCCTGGGTGTGTTACACTGACGGAGTGGGGTCAGTCTGCACTTCCCTGGGTGTGTTACACTGACAGAGTGGGGTCAGTCTGCACTTCCCTGTGTGTGTTACACTGACGGAGTGAGGTCAGTCTGCTCTTCCCTGGGTGTGTTACACTGACAGAGTGGGGTCAGTCTGCTCTTCCCTGGGTGTGTTACACTGACAGAGTGGGGTCAGTCTGCTCTTCCCTGGGTGTGTTACACTGACAGAGTGGGGTCAGTCTGCTCTTCCCTGGGTGTGTTACACTGACAGAGTGGGGTCAGTCTGCTCTTCCCTGGGTGTGTTACACTGACAGAGTGGGGTCAGTCTGCCCTTCCCTGGGTGTGTTACATTGACAGAGTGGGGTCAGTCTGCTCTTCCCTGGGTGTGTTACACTGACAGAGTGGGGTCAGTCTGCTCTTCCCTGGGTGTGTTACACTGACAGAGTGGGGTCAGTCTGCTCTTCCCTGGGTGTGTTACACTGACAGAGTGGGGTCAGTCTGCTCTTCCCTGGGTGTGTTACACTGACAGAGTGGGGTCAGTCTGCACTTCCCTGGGTGTGTTACACTGACAGAGTGAGGTCAGTCTGCTCTTCCCTGGGTGTGTTACACTGACAGAGTGGGGTCAGTCTGCTCTTCCCTGGGTGTGTTACACTGACAGAGTGGGGTCAGTCAGCACTTCCCTGGGTGTGTGACACTGACAGAGTGAGGTCAGTCTGCTCTTCCCTGAGTGTGTTACATTGACAGAGTGAGGTCAGTCTGCTCTTCCCTGAGTGTGTTACACTGACAGAGTGAGGTCAGTCTGCACTTCCCTGGGTGTGTTACACTGACAGAGCGGGGTCAGTCTGCTCTTCCCTGGGTGTGTTACATTGACAGAGTGGGGTCAGTCTGCTCTTCCCTGGGTGTGTTACATTGACAGAGTGGGGTCAGTCTGCTCTTCCCTGGGTGTGCTACACTGACAGAGTGGGGTCAGTCTGCTCTTCCCTGGGTGTGTTACACTGACAGAGTGGGGTCAGTCTGCTCTTCCCTGGATGTGTTACACTGACAGAGTGGGGTCAGTCTGCACTTCCCTGGGTGTGTTACATTGACAGAGTGAGGTCAGTCTGCTCTTCCCTGGGTGTGTTACACTGACAGAGTGGGGTCAGTCTGCACTTTCCTGGGTGTGTTACATTGACAGAGTGGGGTCAGTCTGCACTTCCCTGTGTGTTACACTGACAGAGTGGGGTCAGCCTGCACTTCCCTGAGTGTGTTACATTGACAGATTGGGGTCAGTCTGCACTTCCCTGAGTGTGTTACATTGACAGATTGGGGTCAGTCTGCACTTCCCTGGGTGTGTTACACTGACAGAGTGGGGTCAGTCTGCTCTTCCCTGGGTGTGTTACATTGACAGAGTAGGGTCAGTCTGCTCTTCCCTGGGTGTGTTACACTGACAGAGTGGGGTCAGTCTGCTCTTCCCTGGGTGTGTTACATTGACAGAGTGGGGTCAGTCTGCACTTCCCTGGGTGTGTTACACTGACAGAGTGGGGTCAGTCTGCTCTTCCCTGGGTGTGTTACACTGACAGAGTGGGGTCAGTCTGCTCTTCCCAGGGTGTGTTACACTGACAGAGTGGGGTCAGTCTGCTCTTCCCTGGGTGTGTTACACTGACAGAGTGGGGTCAGTCTGCTCTTCCCTGGGTGTGTTACACTGACAGAGTGGGGTCAGTCTGCTCTTCCCTGGGTGTGTTACACTGACAGAGTGGGGTCAGTCTGCTCTTCCCTGGGTGTGTTACACTGACAGAGTGGGGTCAGTCTGCTCTTCCCTGGGTGTGTTACATTGACAGAGTGGGGTCAGTCTGCACTTCCCTGGGTGTGTTACACTGACAGAGTGGGGTCAGTCTGCACTTCCCTGGGTGTGTTACACTGACAGAGTGGGGTCAGTCTGCTCTTCCCTGGGTGTGAGACACTGACAGATTGGGGTCAGTCTGCTCTTCCCTGGGTGTGTTACACTGACAGAGTGGGGTCAGTCTGCTCTTCCCTGGGTGTGTTACACTGACAGAGTGGGGTCAGTCTGCTCTTCCCTGGGTGTGTTACACTGACAGAGTGGGGTCAGTCTGCTCTTCCCTGGGTGTGTTACACTGACAGAGTGGGGTCAGTCTGCTCTTCCCTGAGTGTGTTACACTGACAGAGTGGGGTCAGTCTGCTCTTCCCTGGGTGTGTTACACTGACAGAGTGGGGTCAGTCTGCTCTTCCCTGAGTGTGTTACACTGACAGAGTGGGGTCAGTCTGCTCTTCCCTGGGTGTGTTACACTGACAGAGTGGGGTCAGTCTGCTCTTCCCTGGGTGTGTTACACTGACAGAGTGGGGTCAGTCTGCTCTTCCCTGGGTGTGTTACACTGACAGAGTGGGGTCAGTCTGCTCTTCCCTGAGTGTGTTACACTGACAGAGTGGGGTCAGTCTGCTCTTCCCTGGGTGTGTTACACTGACAGAGTGGGGTCAGTCTGCACTTCCCTGGGTGTGTTACACTGACAGAGTGGGGTCAGTCTGCTCTTCCCTGAGTGTGTTACACTGACAGAGTGGGGTCAGTCTGCTCTTCCCTGGGTGTGTTACACTGACAGAGTGAGGTCAGTCTGCTCTTCCCTGGGTGTGTTACACTGACAGAGTGGGGTCAGTCTGCTCTTCCCTGAGTGTGTTACACTGACAGAGTGGGGTCAGTCTGCTCTTCCCTGGGTGTGTTACACTGACAGAGTGGGGTCAGTCTGCTCTTCCCTGGGTGTGTTACACTGACAGAGTGAGGTCAGTCTGCTCTTCCCTGGGTGTGTTACACTGACAGAGTGGGGTCACTCTGCTCTTCCCTAGGTGTGTTACACTGACAGAGTGGGGTCACTCTGCTCTTCCCTGGGTGTGTTACACTGACAGAGTGGGGTCACTCTGCTCTTCCCTGGGTGTGTTACACTGACAGAGTGGGGTCACTCTGCTCTTCCCTGGGTGTGTTACACTGACAGAGTGGCGTCAGTCTGCTCTTCCCTGGGTGTGTTACACTGACAGAGTGGGGTCAGTCTGCACTTCCCTGGGTGTGTTACACTGACAGAGTGGGGTCAGTCTGCTCTTCCCTGGGTGTGTTACATTGACAGAGTGGGGTCACTCCGCTCTTCCCTGGGTGTGTTACACTGACAGAGTGGGGTCAGTCTGCACTTCCCTGGGTGTGTTACACTGACAGAGTGGGGTCAGTCTGCTCTTCCCTGGGTGTGTTACACTGACAGAGTGGGGTCAGTCTGCTCTTCCCTGGGTGTGTTACATTGACAGAGTGGGGTCACTCCGCTCTTCCCTGGGTGTGTTACACTGACAGAGTGGGGTCAGTCTGCACTTCCCTGGGTGTGTTACACTGACAGAGTGGGGTCAGTCTGCTCTTCCCTGGGTGTGTTACACTGACAGAGTGGGGTCAGTCTGCTCTTCCCTGGGTGTGTTACACTGACAGAGTGGGGTCAGTCTGCTCTTCCCTGGGTGTGTTACATTGACAGAGTGGGGTCAGTCTGCTCTTCCCTGGGTGTGTTACACTGACAGAGTGGGGTCAGTCTGCACTTCCCTGGGTGTGTTACACTGACAGAGTGGGGTCAGTCTGATCTTCCCTGGGTGTGTTACACTGACAGAGTGGGGTCAGCCTGCACTTCCCTGAGTGTGTTACACTGACAGAGTGGGGTCAGTCTGCACTTCCCTGGGTGTGTTACACTGACAGAGTGGGGTCAGCCTGCACTTCCCTGAGTGTGTTACACTGACAGATTGGGGTCAGTCTGCACTTCCCTGAGTGTGTTACATTGACAGATTGGGGTCAGTCTGCACTTCCCTGGGTGTGTTACATTGACAGAGTAGGGTCAGTCTGCTCTTCCCTGGGTGTGTTACACTGACAGAGTGGGGTCAGCCTGCACTTCCCTGAGTGTGTTACATTGACAGATTGGGGTCAGTCTGCACTTCCCTTAGTGTGTTACATTGACAGATTGGGGTCAGTCTGCACTTCCCTGGGTGTGTTACATTGACAGAGTGGGGTCAGTCTGCTCTTCCCTGGGTGTGTTACACTGACAGAGTGGGGTCAGTCTGCTCTTCCCTGGGTGTGTTACATTGACAGAGTGGGGTCAGTCTGCTCTTCCCTGGGTGTGTTACACTGACAGAGTGGGGTCAGTCTGCACTTCCCTGGGTGTGTTACACTGACAGAGTGGGGTCAGTCTGCTCTTCCCTGGGTGTGTTACACTGACAGAGTGAGGTCAGTCTGCTCTTCCCTGGGTGTGTTACACTGACAGAGTAAAGTCAGTCTGCTCTTCCCTGGGTGTGTTACACTGACAGAGTGGGGTCAGTCAGCACTTCCCTGGGTGTGTTACACTGACAGAGTGGGGTCAGTCAGCACTTCCCTGGGTGTGTTACACTGACAGAGTGGTGTCAGTCTGTACTTCCCTGGGTGTGTTACACTGACAGAGTGAGGTCAGTCTGCTCTTCCCTGAGTGTGTTACACTGACAGAGTGAGGTCAGTCTGCACTTCCCTGGGTGTGTTACACTGACAGAGCGGGGTCAGTCTGCTCTTCCCTGGGTGTGTTACACTGACAGAGTGGGGTCAGTCTGCACTTCCCTTTGTGTGTTACATTGACAGAGTGGGGTCAGTCTGCTCTTCCCTGGGTGTGTTACATTGACAGAGTGGGGTCAGTCTGCTCTTCCCTGGGTGTGTTACATTGACAGAGTGGGGTCAGTCTGCTCTTCCCTGGGTGTGGTACACTGACAGAGTGGGGTCAGTCTGCACTTCCCTGGGTGTGTTACACTGACAGAGCGGGGTCAGTCTGCTCTTCCCTGGGTGTGTTACATTGACAGAGTGGGGTCAGTCTGCTCTTCCCTGGGTGTGTTACATTGACAGAGTGGGGTCAGTCTGCTCTTCCCTGGGTGTGTTACACTGACAGAGTGGGGTCAGTCTGCTCTTCCCTGGGTGTGTTACACTGACAGAGTGAGGTCAGTCTGCTCTTCCCTGGGTGTGTTACACTGACAGAGTGGGGTCAGTCTGATCTTCCCTGGGTGTGTTACACTGACAGAGTGAGGTCAGTCTGCTCTTCCGTGAGTGTGTTACACTGACAGAGTGAGGTCAGTCTGCTCTTCCCTGGGTGTGTTACACTGACAGAGTGGGGTCAGTCTGCTCTTCCCTGGGTGTGTTACACTGACAGAGTGGGGTCAGTCTGCTCTTCCCTGGGTGTGTTACACTGACAGAGTGGGGTCAGTCTGCACTTTCCTGGGTGTGTTACATTGACAGAGTGGGGTCAGTCTGCTCTTCCCTGGGTGTGTTACACTGACAGAGTGGGGTCAGCCTGCACTTCCCTGAGTGTGTTACATTGACAGATTGGGGTCAGTCTGCACTTCCCTGGGTGTGTTACATTGACAGAGTAGGGTCAGTCTGCTCTTCCCTGGGTGTGTTACATTGACAGAGTGGGGTCAGTCTGCTCTTCCCTGGGTGTGTTACATTGACAGAGTGGGGTCAGTCTGCACTTCCCTGGGTGTGTTACACTGACAGAGTGGGGTCAGTCTGCACTTCCCTGGGTGTGTTACACTGACAGAGTGGGGTCAGTTTGCTCTTCCCTGGGTGTGTTACACTGACAGAGTGGGGTCAGTTTGCTCTTCCCTGGGTGTGTTACACTGACAGAGTGGGGTCAGTCTGCACTTCCCTGGGTGTGTTACACTGACAGAGTGGGGTCAGTCTGCTCTTCCCTGGGTGTGTTACACTGACAGAGTGGGGTCAGTCTGATCTTTCCCTGGGTGTGTTACACTGACAGAGTGGGGTCAGTCTGCTCTTCCCTGGGTGTGTTACATTGACAGAGTGGGGTCACTCCGCTCTTCCCTGGGTGTGTGACACTGACAGATTGGGGTCAGTCTGCTCTTCCCTGGGTGTGTTACACTGACAGAGTGGGGTCAGTCTGCTCTTCCCTGGGTGTGTTACACTGACAGAGTGGGGTCAGTCTGCTCTTCCCTGGGTGTGTTACACTGACAGAGTGGGGTCAGTCTGCACTTCCCTGGGTGTGTTACACTGACAGAGTGGGGTCAGTCTGCACTTCCCTGGGTGTGTTACACTGACAGAGTGGGGTCAGTCTGCTCTTCCCTGGGTGTGTTACACTGACAGAGTGGGGTCAGTCTGCTCTTCCCTGGGTGTGTTACACTGACAGAGTGGGGTCAGTCTGCTCTTCCCTGGGTGTGTTACACTGACAGAGTGGGGTCAGTCTGCACTTCCCTGGGTGTGTTACACTGACAGAGTGGGGTCAGTCTGCACTTCCCTGGGTGTGTTACACTGACAGAGTGGGGTCAGTCTGCTCTTCCCTGGGTGTGTTACATTGACAGAGTGGCGTCAGTCTGCTCTTCCCTGGGTGTGTTACACTGACAGAGTGGGGTCAGTCTGCACTTCCCTGGGTGTGTTACACTGACAGAGTGGCGTCAGTCTGCTCTTCCCTGGGTGTGTTACACTGACAGAGTGGGGTCAGTCTACTCTTCCCTGGGTGTGTTACACTGACAGAGTGGGGTCAGTCTGCATTTCCCTCGGTGTGTTACACTGACAGAGTGGGGTCAGTCTGCTCTTCCCTCGGTGTGTTACACTGACAGAGTGGGGTCAGACTGCTCTTCCCTGGGTGTGTTACACTGACAGAGTGGGGTCACTCTGCTCTTCCCTGGGTGTGTTACACTGACAGAGTGGGGTCACTCTGCTCTTACCTGGGTGTGTTACACTGACAGAGTGGGGTCACTCTGCTCTTCCCTGGGTGTGTTACACTGACAGAGTGGCGTCAGTCTGCTCTTCCCTGGGTGTGTTACACTGACAGAGTGGGGTCAGTCTGCACTTCCCTGGGTGTGTTACACTGACAGAGTGGGGTCAGTCTGCTCTTCCCTGGGTGTGTTACATTGACAGAGTGGGGTCACTCCGCTCTTCCCTGGGTGTGTTACACTGACAGAGTGGGGTCAGTCTGCACTTCCCTGGGTGTGTTACACTGACAGAGTGGGGTCAGTCTGCACTTCCCTGGGTGTGTTACACTGACAGAGTGGGGTCAGTCTGCTCTTCCCTGGGTGTGTTACACTGACAGAGTGGGGTCAGTCTGCTCTTCCCTGGCTGTGTTACATTGACAGAGTGGGGTCACTCCGCTCTTCCCTGGGTGTGTTACACTGACAGAGTGGGGTCAGTCTGCACTTCCCTGGGTGTGTTACACTGACAGAGTGGGGTCAGTCTGCTCTTCCCTGGGTGTGTTACACTGACAGAGTGGGGTCAGCCTGCACTTCCCTGAGTGTGTTACATTGACAGATTGGGGTCAGTCTGCACTTCCCTGGGTGTGTTACACTGACAGAGTGGGGTCAGTCTGCACTTCCCTGGGTGTGTTACACTGACAGAGTGGGGTCAGTCTGCTCTTCCCTGGGTGTGTTACACTGACAGAGTGGGGTCAGCCTGCACTTCCCTGAGTGTGTTACATTGACAGATTGGGGTCAGTCTGCACTTCCCTGGGTGTGTTACACTGACAGAGTGGGGTCAGTCTGCTCTTCCCTGGGTGTGTTACATTGACAGAGTAGGGTCAGTCTGCTCTTCCCTGGGTGTGTTACACTGACAGAGTGGGGTCAGCCTGCACTTCCCTGGGTGTGTTACATTGACAGAGTGGGGTCAGTCTGCTCTTCCCTGGGTGTGTTACACTGACAGAGTGGGGTCACTCCGCTCTTCCCTGGGTGTGTTACACTGACAGAGTGGGGTCAGTCTGCACTTCCCTGGGTGTGTTACACTGACAGAGTGGGGTCAGTCTGCTCTTCCCTGGGTGTGTTACACTGACAGAGTGGGGTCAGCCTGCACTTCCCTGAGTGTGTTACATTGACAGATTGGGGTCAGTCTGCACTTCCCTGGGTGTGTTACACTGACAGAGTGGGGTCAGTCTGCTCTTCCCTGGGTGTGTTACATTGACAGAGTAGGGTCAGTCTGCTCTTCCCTGGGTGTGTTACACTGACAGAGTGGGGTCAGCCTGCACTTCCCTGGGTGTGTTACATTGACAGAGTGGGGTCAGTCTGCTCTTCCCTGGGTGTGTTACACTGACAGAGTGGGGTCAGTCTGCACTTTATTGGGTGTTTTACACTGACAGAGTGGGATCAGTCTGCTCTTCCCTGGGTGTGTTACATTGACAGAGTGGGGTCAGTCTGCACTTCCCTGGGTGTGTTACACTGACAGAGTGGGGTCAGTCTGCACTTCCCTGGGTGTGTTACACTGACAGAGTGGGGTCAGTCTGCTCTTCCCTGGGTGTGTTACACTGACAGAGTGGGGTCAGTCTGCTCTTCCCTGGGTGTGTTACACTGACAGAGTGGGGTCAGTCTGATCTTTCCCTGGGTGTGTTACACTGACAGAGTGGGGTCAGTCTGCTCTTCCCTGGGTGTGTTACATTGACAGTGTGGGGTCAGTCTGCTCTTCCCTGGTTGGTACACTGACAGAGTGGGGTCAGTCTGTTCTTCCCTGGGTGTGTCACACCGACAGAGTGGGGTCAGTCTGCTCTTCCCTGGGTGTGTTACACTGACAGAGTGGGGTCAGTCGGCTCTTCCCTGGGTGTGTTACATTGACAGAGTGGGGTCACTCCGCTCTTCCCTGGGTGTGTGACACTGACAGAGTGGGGTCAGTCTGCTCTTCCCTGGGTGTGTTACACTGACAGAGTGGGGTCAGTCTGCACTTTATTGGGTGTTTTACACTGACAGAGTGGGATCAGTCTGCTCTTCCCTGGGTGTGTTACATTGACAGAGTGGGGTCACTCCGCTCTTCCCTGAGTGTGTTACACTGACAGATTGGGGTCAGTCGGCACTTCCCTGGGTGTGTTACACTGACAGAGTGGGGTTACTCTGCTCTTCCCTGGGTGTGTTACACTGACAGAGTGCGGTCAGTCTGCACTTCCCTGGGTGTGTTACACTGACAGAGTGGGGTCAGTCTGCATTTCCCTGGGTGTGTTACACTGACAGAGTGGGGTCAGTCTGCACTTCCCTGGGTGTGTTACACTGACAGAGTGGGTTCAGTCTGCTCTTCCCTGGGTGTGTTACACTGACAGAGTGAGGTCAGTCTGCTCTTCCCTGGGTGTGTTACACTGACAGAGTGGGGTCAGTCTGCTCTTCCCTGGGTGTGTTACACTGACAGAGTGGGGTCAGTCTGCTCTTCCCTGAGTGTGTTACACTGACAGAGTGGGGTCAGTCTGCTCTTCCCTGGGTGTGTTACACTGACAGAGTGAGGTCAGTCTGCTCTTCCCTGGGTGTGTTACACTGACAGAGTGGGGTCAGTCTGCTCTTCCCTGAGTGTGTTACACTGACAGAGTGGGGTCAGTCTGCTCTTCCCTGCGTGTGTTACACTGACAGAGTGAGGTCAGTCTGCTCTTCCCTGAGTGTGTTACACTGACAGAGTGAGGTCAGTCTGCACTTCCCTGGGTGTGTTACACTGACAGAGTGGGGTCAGTCTGCACTTCCCTGGGTGTGTTACACTGACAGAGTGGGGTCAGTCTGCACTTCCCTGGGTGTGTTACACTGACAGAGTGGGGTCAGTCTGCTCTTCCCTGAGTGTGTTACACTGACAGAGTGAGGTCAGTCTGCACTTCCCTGGGTGTGTTACACTGACAGAGTGGGGTCAGTCTGCACTTCCCTGGGTGTGTTACACTGACAGAGTGGGGTCAGTCTGCACTTCCCTGGGTGTGTTACATTGACAGAGTGAGGTCAGTCTGCTCTTCCCTGGGTGTGTTACACTGACAGAGTGGGGTCAGTCTGCTCTTCCCTGGGTGTGTTACACTGACAGAGTGGGGTCAGCCTGCACTTCCCTGAGTGTGTTACATTGACAGATTGGGGTCAGTCTGCACTTCCCTGAGTGTGTTACATTGACAGAGTAGGGTCAGTCTGCTCTTCCCTGGGTGTGTTACACTGACAGAGTGGGGTCAGCCTGCACTTCCCTGAGTGTGTTACATTGACAGAGTGGGGTCAGTCTGCACTTCCCTGGGTGTGTTACACTGACAGAGTGGGGTCAGTCTGCACTTCCCTGGGTGTGTTACACTGACAGAGTGGGGTCAGTCTGCTCTTCCCTGGGTGTGTTACACTGACAGAGTGGGGTCAGTCTGCTCTTCCCTGGGTGTGTTACACTGACAGAGTGGGGTCAGTCTGATCTTTCCCTGGGTGTGTTACACTGACAGAGTGGGGTCAGTCTGCTCTTCCCTGGGTGTGTTACATTGACAGAGTGGGGTCACTCCGCTCTTCCCTGGGTGTGTGACACTGACAGATTGGGGTCAGTCTGCTCTTCCCTGGGTGTGTTACACTGACAGAGTGGGGTCAGTCTGCTCTTCCCTGGGTGTGTTACACTGACAGAGTGGGGTCAGTCTGCACTTCCCTGGGTGTGTTACACTGACAGAGTGGGATCAGTCTGCTCTCCCCTGGGTGTGTTACATTGACAGAGTGGGGTCACTCCGCTCTTCCCTGAGTGTGTTACACTGACAGATTGGGGTCAGTCGGCACTTCCCTGGGTGTGTTACACTGACAGAGTGGGGTTACTCTGCTCTTCCCTGGGTGTGTTACACTGACAGAGTGGGGTCAGTCTGCACTTCCCTGGGTGTGTTACACTGACAGAGTGAGGTCAGTCTGCTCTTCCCTGGGTGTGTTACACTGACAGAGTGGGGTCAGTCTGCTCTTCCCTGGGTGTGTTACACTGACAGAGTGGGGTCAGTCTGCTCTTCCCTGAGTGTGTTACACTGACAGAGTGGGGTCAGTCTGCTCTTCCCTGGGTGTGTTACACTGACAGAGTGAGGTCAGTCTGCTCTTCCCTGGGTGTGTTACACTGACAGAGTGGGGTCAGTCTGCTCTTCCCTGAGTGTGTTACACTGACAGAGTGGGGTCAGTCTGCTCTTCCCTGCGTGTGTTACACTGACAGAGTGAGGTCAGTCTGCTCTTCCCTGAGTGTGTTACACTGACAGAGTGAGGTCAGTCTGCACTTCCCTGGGTGTGTTACACTGACAGAGTGGGGTCAGTCTGCACTTCCCTGGGTGTGTTACACTGACAGAGTGGGGTCAGTCTGCACTTCCCTGGGTGTGTTACACTGACAGAGTGGGGTCAGTCTGCTCTTCCCTTGGTGTGTTACACTGACAGAGTGGGGTCAGTCTGCTCTTCCCTGTGTGTGTTACACTGACAGAGTGGGGTCAGTCTGCTCTTCCCTGGGTGTGTTACACTGACAGAGTGGGGTCAGTCTGCTCTTCCCTGGGTGTGTTACACTGACAGAGTGGGGTCAGTCTGCTCTTCCCTGGGTGTGTTACATTGACAGAGTGGGGTCAGTCTGCTCTTCCCTGGGTGTGTTTCATTGACAGAGTGGGGTCAGTCTGCACTTCCCTGGGTGTGTTACACTGACAGAGTGGGGTCAGTCTGCTCTTCCCTGTGTGTGTTACATTGACAGAGTGGGGTCAGTCTGCTCTTCCCTGGGTGTGTTACACTGACAGAGTGGGGTCAGTCTGCTCTTCCCTGGGTGTGTTACATTGACAGAGTGGGGTCAGTCTGCTCTTCACTGGGTGTGTTACATTGACAGAGTGGGGTCAGTCTGCTCTTCGAGGAGAAAGTGAGGACTGCAGATGCTGGAGATCAGAGCTGAAAATGTGTTGCTGGAAATGTGCAGCAGGTCAGGCAGAATCCAAGGAGCAGGAGAATCGACGTTTCGGGCATGTGCCCTTCTTCAGGCATTCCTGAATAATATGGCAGCCCGGCCCTTATCCCTCTAACACTTCCTATTCATCTACCCATTGAGTGCCTTTTTAATGTTGCAATTGTACCAGCCTCCACCACATCCTCTGGCCTATTCCATACACGTACCACCCTCTGCCTGAAAATGTTGCCCTTTAGGTCTCTTTATATCTTTCCCCTCTCACCCTAAACTTATGCCCTCTAGTTCTGGACTCCCCAACCCCAGGGAAAAGCCTTTGCCTATTTATCCTATTCATGACCCTCATAATTTTGTCAACCTCTATAAGTCACCCCTCATCCTCCAATGCTCCAGGGAAAACAGCCCCAGCCTGTTCAGCCTCTCCCTATAGCTCAGATCCTCCAACCCTGGCAACATCCTTGTAAATCTTTTCTGAACCCTTTCAAGTTTCACAGCATCTTTCCGATAGGAAGGAGACCAGAATTGCATGCAATATTCCAACAGTAGCCTAACCAATGTCCTGTAGAGCCACAACATGACCTCCCAACTCCTGTACTCAATACTCTGACCAATAAAGGAAAGCATACCAAGTGCCTTCTTCACTATCCTATCTACCTGCGACTCCACTTTCAAGGAGCTATGAACCTGCACTCCAAGGTCTCTTTGTTCAGCAACACTCCCTAGGACCTTACCATTAAGTGTATAAGTCCTGATGAGATTTGCTTTCCCAAAATGAAGCACCTTGCATTTATCTGAATTAAACTCCATCTGCCACTTCTCAGCCCATTGGCCCATCTGGCCAAGATCCTGTTGTATTCTGAGGTCACCCTCTTCGCTGTTCACTACACCTCCAGTTTTGGTGTCATCTGGAAACTTACTCACTGTTCCTCTTAAGCTCGCATCCAAATCATTTATGTAAATGACAAAAAGTAGTGGACCCAGCACTGATCCTTGTGGCACTCCACTGGTCACAGGCCTCCAGTTTGAAAAACAACCCTCCACCACTACCACTATCTTTGATCCAGTTCTGTATCCAAATGGCTAGTTCTCCCTGTATTCCATGAGCTCTAACCTTGCTGATCAGTCTCCCATGGGGAACCTTGTTGAACGCCTTACTGAAGTCCATATAGATCACATCTACTGCTCTGCCCTCATCAATCTTCTTTGTTACTTGCTCAAAAAACTCAATCAACTTTGTGAGTTCCTCATGCACAAAGCCATGTTGACAATCCCTAATCAGTCCTTGCCTTTCTAAATACATCCACATCCTGTCCCTCAGGATTCCCTCCAACAACTTGCCCACCACTGAGGTCAGCCTCACCGGTCTATAGTCCCCTGCTTTGCTCTTACCACCTTTCTTAAACAGTGGCATCACGTTTGCCAACCTCCAGTCTTCCGGCACCTCACCTGTGACTATCAATGATACAAATATCTCAGCAAGAGGCCCAGCAATCACTTCTCTAGCTTCCCACAGAGTTCTTGGGTACACCTGATCAGGTCCTGGGGATTTATCCACCTTTACCCGTTTCAAGACATCCAACACTTCCTCCTCTGTAATCTGGACATTTTGCAAGATGTCACCATCTATTCTATATCTTCCATATCCTTTTTCACAGTAAATACTGATGCAAAATATACGTTTAGTATCTCCCCCATTTTCTGTGGCTTCACACAAAGGCCGCCTTGCTTATCTTTGAGGGGCCCTATTCTCTCCCTAGTTACCCTTTTGTCCTTAATATATTTGTAAAAACCCTTTGGATTCTCAATTCTATTTGCCAAAGCTATCCCATGTCCCCGTTTTGCCCTTCTGATTTCCCTCTTAAGTATGCTCCTACTTTCTTTATACTCTTCTAAGGATTCACTCTATCGATTCTGTCTATACCCTACATATGCTTCCTTCTTTTTCTTAACCAAACCCTCAATTCCTTTCGTCATCCAGCATTCCCTATACCTACTCGTCTTCCCTTTCACCCTGATAGGAATATACTTTCTCTGGATTCTTGTTATCTCCTTTCTGAAGGCTTCCCATTTTCCAGCCGTCCCTTTACCTGCAAAGATCTCCCTCAAAACACCTTTCGAAAGTTCTTTCCTAATACCGTCAAAATTGGCCTTTCTCCAATTTAGAACTTCAACTTTTAGATCTGGTCTACCCTTTTCCATCACTATTTTAAATCTAATAGAATTATGGTCGCTGGCCTCAAAGTGCTCCCCCACTGACACCTCAGTCACCTGCCCTGCCTTATTTCCCAAGAGTAGGTCAAGATTTGCACCTTCTCTAGTAGGTACATCCACATACTGAATCAGAAAATTGTCTTGTACACACTTAAGAAATTCTAAACCTTTAACACTATGGCAGCCATTCTCAATGTTTCAATCTTTCTCTTTGTTTTTGGAATATCCCACACACTCAGACACTGTGTTCCAGAACGTAACGCCTGGATTAATCCGGCCTATCCCATACTCTCAGACACTGTGTTCCAGGCCCTAACACCTGGATTGACTCGGCCTCCCGAACACTCTCAGGCACTGTGTTCCAGACCCTAACCCCTGGATTAATCCGGCCTATCCCACACTCAAAGGCACTGAATTCCAGACACTTACCCCTTGATTAATCCGGGTTATCCTATACTTTCAGGCACTGTGTTCCAGACCCTAACCTCTACATTAATTCGGCCTCCCCACACTCTCAGGCACTGTGTTCCAGACCCTAACCCCTGGATTGACTCGGCCTCCCCACATTCTCAGGCATTGTGTTCCAGACCCTATCCCCTGGATTAATCCATCCTATCCCACCCTCTCAGGCACTTTGTTCCAGACCCTAACCCCTGGATTAATCCGGACTATCCCACACTCAAAGGCACTGTGTTCCAGACCCTAACCACTGGATTAATGCGCCTATCCCACACTCACAGAAACTGTTTTCCAGACGAAAAGCTCCTGGATTAACACGGCCTTACCCACACTCATGGGTACTGCATTCCAGGCCCTATCCCCTGGATTGACCCGACCTCCCCAAACTCTTAGGCACTATGTTCCAGAGCCTAACCCCTGGATTAATCCGGCCTATCCCACACTCTCACTCACTGTGTTCCAGACAATAACCCCTGGATTAATCCGACCAATCCATCACTCTCAGACTCTGTATTCTACACCCGAACCTCGGATTAATCCAGCCTATCCCACTCTCTCAGGCACGGTGCTCCAGACCCTAACCTCTATATTACAGCGCCCTACCCTGCACTCTCAGGCACTATGATCCAGACCATAACCACTGGATTAACGCGGCCTTACCCACAATCATGGGTACTGCGTTCCAGACCCTAACCCCTGGATTGACCCGGCCTATCTCACACTCTCAGGCACTGTGTTCCAGACCCTATCCCCTGGAATGACCCGACCTCCCCAAACTCTCAGGCACTGTGTTCCAGACCCTAATGCCTGGATTTTTCCGGCCTATCCCACACTCAAAGGCACTGAATTCCATACCCTAACCCCTGGATTATTCCCACCTATAGGAGAAAGTGAGGTCTGCAGATGCTGGAGATCAGAGCTGAAAATGTGTTGCTGGAAAAGCGCAGCAGGTCAGGCAGCATCCAGGGAACAGGAGAATCGACGTTTCGGGCATAAGCCTGAAGGAGGGCTTATGCCTGAAACGTCGATTCTCCTGTTCCCTGGATGCTGCCTGACCTGCTGCGCTTTTCCAGCAACACATTTTCAGCTATTCCCACCTATACCACACTCTCAGGCACTGTGTTCCCGACCCTTATTTCTGGATTAATCCAGCCTCCCCCACACTATCAGGGAGTGTGTTCCAGAACCTAACCCTTGGATTAATCAGGCATTGTGTTCCAGACCCTAAACCCTGGATAAGTCCGGCCTATCCCACATTCTCAGACACTGTGTTCAGACCCTAACCCCTGGATGAATCCGGCCTATCCCACACTCTCAGGCACTGTTTTCCAGGCTCTAACCCCTGGATTAATCCGGCCTATCCCATGCACTCAGGCACTGTGTTGCAGACCCTAACCCCTGGATTAATCCGGCCTCCCCCACACTCTCAGGCACTGTGTTCCAGACCCTATCCCGTGGAATGACCCGACCTCCCCAAACTCTCAGTCACTGTTCCAGATCCTAACCCCTGGATTAATAAGGCCTATCCCACACTCAAAGGCACTGAATTCCATACCCGAACCCCTGGATTATTCCCACCTATACCACACTCTCAGGCACTGTGTTCCAGACCCTAACCCCTGGATGAATCTGGCCTATCCCTGACTCTCAGGCACTCTGTGTCAGTCCCTAAACCCTGCATTCGTCTGGCGTATCACACACTCTCAGAAACTGTATTCCAGACCAAAACCCCTGGATAAATCCAGCCTATCCCACGCACTCAGGCACTGTGTTCTAGAGCCTTACCTCTGGATTAAACCGGCTTCCCCCACACTCTCAGGCACTGTGTTCCAGAGCCGAACCACTGAATTAATGCGGCCTAACCCACATTCTCAGACACTGTGTTCCAGACCCTAAACCGTGGATTAATCCGGCCTCCCCACTCTCTCAGACACTGTGTTCCAGACCCTAACCTCTGGATCGACCCGGCATATCCCACAGTCTCAGACACTGTGTTCTAGAGCGTAACGCCTGGTTTAATCCGGCCTATCCCACTCTCTCTGACACTGTGTTCCAGACACTAACCCCTGTATTAAACCGACCACCACCATACTCTCAGACACTGTATTCCCGACAATATACCCTGGATTGACCCGGCCTATCGTACACTCTCAGACACTGTGTTCCAGAATCGAACCACTAGATTAATCCGGCCTATCCCATACTCTCAGACACTGTGTTCCAGACCCTAACACCTGGATTGACCTGGCCTACCCCACACTCTCAGGCACTGATTTCCAGACCCTCACCCCTGGATTAATCCGGCCTATCCCACTCTCTCTGACACTGTGTTCCAGATACTAACCCCTGTATTAAACCGACCACCACCATACTCTCAGACACTGTATTCCCGACAATAAACCCTGAATTGACCCGGCCTATCGTACACTCTCAGACACTGTGTTCCTGACCCTAACACCTGGATTAATCCGGCCTCCCGCACAATCTGAGGCACCGTGTTCCAGACACTAACACCTGGATTGACCTTGCCTTCCCCACACTCTCAGGCATTCTGTTCCCGACCCTAACCTCTGGAGTAATCCAGCCTGTCCCACTCTCTCAGACAATGTATTCCAGACCTTCAACCCTGGATTGTCCCGGCCTATCCCACACTCTCAGGTACTGTATTCCAGAACCTAACCTCTGGATTAAAACAGCCTATCCCACACACACAGGCATTGTGTTCCAGACCCTAACCCTGGATTAATCCGGCCTATCCCACACTCAAACCCGAATCAGACCCGAAACCCTGCCTTAATCTGGCCTATCCCATACTCTCAGGCACTGTATTCCAGACCCAAAACCCCTGGATTAATCCGCCCTATCCCATACTCTCAGGCACTGTGTTCCAGAACGTAACCCCTGGATTAATCCGGCCTATCCCACACTGTCAGGCACTGTGTTCCCGACCCTAAGCCTTCGATTAATCCAGCCAAACCCACACCCTCAGACACTGTGTTCCAGACTCTAACCCCTTGATTAATCCGGACTATCCCACACTCTCAGGCACTGTATTCCAGACCCTAACACCTGGACTAATCAGGCCAATCCCACACTGTCAGGCACTGTGTTCCAGACCCTAAGCATTCGATTAATCCAGCCAAACCCACACCCTCAGACACTGTGTTCCAGACACTAACCCCTGGATTAATCCGGTATATCCCACACTCTCAGGCACTGTATTCCAGACCCTAACACCTGGATTAATCCGGCCAAACCCACACTGTCAGGCACTGTGTTCCAGACCCTAAGCCTTCGATTAATCCAGCCAAACCCACACCCTCAGACACTGTGTTCCAGACACTAACCTCTGGATTAATCCGGCCTATCGCACACTCTCAGGCACTGTGTTCCAGACCCTAACACCTGGATTAATCTGACCTATCCCACTCTCTCAGTCACTGTGTTCCAGACCCTAACTCCTGGATTAATCTGGCCTATCCCACACTCTCTCAGGCAGTGTGTTCCAAAACCTAACCTGTGGATTAATCCGGCCTATCCCACATTCTCAGACACTGTGTTCCAGACCCTAACCCCTGGATTAATCTGACCTATCCCACTCTCTCAGGCACTGTGTTCCAGACTCTAACCCCTGGATTAATCCAGCCTATCCCACACTCCTAGGCACTGTGTTCCAGACACTAACCCCTGGATTAATCCGGCCTATCCCAAATTCTCAGGAACTGTGTTCCAGACCCTTAACCATGGATTGACTCGGAGTCCCGAACACTCTCAGACACTGTGTTCCAGACCCTAACCTCTGGACTAATCTGGCCTATCCCACACACTCAGGTACTGTTTTCCAGACCATAACCCCTGGATTAATCCGGCCAATCCCACACTCTCAGGCACTGTATTCCAGACCCTCACCCCTGGATTAATCCGGCCTATCCCAATCTCTAAGGCACTGTATTCCTGACTCTCATACCTAATTAATTCAGCCTCCCGCACACTCTCAGGCACTGTGTTCCAGCTCCTAACCCCTGGATTAATCCGACCTATCCCAATCTCTCAGGCACTGGGTCCCAGGCCATAACCCTTGGATTAATCCGGCCTATACCTGACTCTCAGCCACTATGTTTCAGACCCGAAAACCTGCATTGATCTGGCCTATCCCACTCTCTCAGAAACTGTATTCCAGACCATAACCCCTGGATTAATCCGGCCAATCCCACACTCTCAGGCACTGTATTCCAGACCCTCACCCCTGGATTAATCCGGCCTGTCCCAATCTCTAAGGCACTGTATTCCAGACTCTCATACCTAATTAATTCAGCCTCCCGCACACTCTCAGGCACTGTGTTCCAGCTCCTAACCCCTGGATTAATCCGGCCTATCCCAATCTCTCAGGCACTGGGTCCCAGGCCATAACCCTTGGATTAATCCGGCCTATACCTGACTCTCAGCCACTATGTTTCAGACCCGAAAACCTGCATTGATCTGGCCTATCCCACTCTCTCAGAAACTGTATTCCAGACCCAAAACCCCTGAATTAATCCGCCCTATTCCATACTCTCAGGCACTGTGTTCCAGACCCTAACCCCCGGATTAATCCGGCCTATCCCACACTGTCAGCCACTGTGTTCCAGACCCTAAACCTTCGATTGATTCAGCCAAACCCACACCCTCAGACACTGTGTTCCAGACATTAACCCCTTGATTAATCCGGCCAATCCCACACTCTCAGGCACTGTGTTCCAGACCCTAACACCTGGATTAATCCGGCGAATCCCACACTGTCAGGCATTGTGTTCCAGAGCTTAAGCCTTCGATTAATCCAGCCAAACCCATACCCTCAGGCACTGTGTACCAGACATAATCCCTGGATGAATCCGGCCTCTCCCACACTCTCAGGCACTTTGTTCTACATCCTAACACCTGGATTAATCCAGCCGATCCCACATTCTCAGGCACTGTGTTCCAGACACTAACTCCTGGATTAATTCGGCCTATCCCACACTCTCAGGCACTGTGTTCCAGACACTAACCCCTGGTTTAATCCGGCCTATCCCAAATTCTCAGGAACTATGTTCCAGACCCTTAACCCTGGATTGACCCGGACTCCCGAACACTCTCAGACACTGTTACAGATTCTAACCCCCGGATTATTCCCACCTCTCCCACACTCTCAGGCACTGTATTCCAGACACTAAGCCTTGTATTAATCCAGCCAAAACCACACCCTCAGATACTGTTTTACAGACCCTAAAGCCTGGAATAATTCAGTCTATCACACACTCTCAGGCACTGTGTTCCAGAGCCTAACCCGTGGATTAAGTCCGGCCGATCCCACACTCTCAGGCACTGTGTTCCAGACCCTAACGCCTGGATTAATCCAGCCACCCCACACTCTCAGGCACTGTGTTCCAGAGCCTAACCCCTGGATTAATCCGGCCTATCCCACACTCTCAGGCACTGTGTTCCAGAATGTAACCCCTGGATTAATCCGGCCTATCCCATACTGTCAGGCACTATGTTCCAGACCCTAAGCCTTCGATTAATCCAGCCAAACACACACCCTCAGGCACTGTGTTCCAGACATAACCCCTGGATGAATCCGGCCTCTCCCAATCTCTCAGGCACTGTGTTCCAGAGCCTAACCCCTGGATTAATCCAGCCTAACCCACATTCTCAGACACTGTGTTCCAGACCCTAACCCTTGGATTAATCCAGCCTAACCCACATTCTCAGACACTGTGTTCCAGACCCTAACCCCTGGATTAATCCGGCCTATCCCACATTCTCAGACACTGTGTTCCAGACCCTAACCCCTGGATTAATCCAGCCTATCCTACTCTCTCAGGCACTGTGTTCCAGGCCATAACCCTTGGATTAATCTGGCCTGTCCCTGACTCTCAGCCACTCTGTTTCAGACCCTAAACCCTGTATTAATCTGGCCTATCCCACACTCTCAGAAACTGTATTCCAGACCCAAAACTCCTGGATTAATCCGGCCTATCCCACACTCACAGGCACTGTATTCCAGACCCTAACACCTGGACTAATCGGGCTAATCCCACACTGTCAGGCACTGTGTTCCAGACCCTAAGCCTTCGATTAATCCAGCCAAACCCACACCCTCAGACACTGTGTTCCAGACCCTAACACCTGGATTAATCCGGCCTATCCCACACTCTCAGGCACTTTATTCCACACCCTAACCCCTGGATGAATCTGGCCTAACCCACACTCTCAGACACTGTGTTCCAGACCCTAACCCCCTGATTAATCCGGCCTCCCCTCACTCTCAGACACTGTGTTCCAGACCCTAACCCCAACATTAAACCGACCACAACCATACTCTCTGGCACTGTGTTCCAGACAGAATCCCTGGATGAATTTGCCCTATCCCACACTCTCAGGCACTGTTTTCCAGACCCTAACCCCTGGATTAATCCGGCCTATCCCAATCTCTCAGGCACTGTGTTCCAGAGCCTAACCCCTGGATTAATCTGGCCTAACCCACATTCTCAGACACTGTGTTCCAGACATTAACCCCTGGATTAATCTGGCCTAACCCACATTCTCAGACACTGTTTTCCAGACATTAACCCCTGGATTAATCCGGCCTATCTCACACTCTCAGGCACTGTGTTCCAGAGCCTAACCCGTGGATTAATCCGGCCTATCCCAATCTCTCAGGCATGCGTTCCAGAGCCTAATCCCTGGATTAATCTGGCCTAACCCACATTCTCAGGCACTGTGTTCCAGACATTAACCCCTGGATTAATCCGGCCTATCTCACACTCTCAGGCACTGTGTTCCAGAGCCTAACCCGTGGATTAATCCGGCCGATCCCACACGCTCAGGCATTGTGTTCCAGACCCTAACCCCTGGATTAATCCGGCCTCCCCCAAACTCTCATGCACTGTGTTCCAGAGCCTAACCCCTGGATTAATCCGGCCTACCCACACTCCCAGACACTGTGTTCCAGACACTAACCCCAGCATTAAACTGACCGCCACCATACTCTCAGGAACTGTGTTCCAGACATAATCCCTGGATGAATCCGGCCTCTCCCAATCTCTCAGGCAATGTGTTCCAGAGCCTAACCCCTGGATTAATCCGGCCTAACCCACATTCTCAGACACTGTGTTCCAGAGCCTAACCCCTGGATTAATCCGGCCTAACCCACATTCTCAAACACTGTGTTCCAGGCCCTAACCCCTGGATAAATCCGGACTATCCCACTCTCTCAGGCACTGTATTCTAGACACTAACCCTGGATTAAAACGGCCTAACCAATACTCTCAGTCACTGTGTTCCTGAATCTAACCCCTGGATTAATCCAGCCTCCCCCACATTCTCTGACACTGTGTTCCAGACCCTAGCCCCTGGATTAATCTGGCCTATCCCACACTCTCAGAAACTGTGTTCCAGGCCCTAACCCCAGCATTAAACCGACCACCACCATACTCTCTGGCACTGTGTTACAGACAGAATCCCTGTATAATTAGCCCTATCCCACACTCTCAGGCACTGTTTTCCAGGCCCGAACCCCTGGATTAATCCGGCCTATCCCACTCTCTCAGGCACTGTGTTCGAGACCCTAAATCTTTGAATTAATCTGGTCTATCCCACGCTCTCAGGCACTTTGTTCCACACCCTAACCCCTGGATTAATCCAGCCTCCCCCACATTCTCAGGCAGTGTGTTCCAGAACCTAACCTATCCGGCCTATCCCACACTCTCAGGCACTGTGTTCCAGGCCATAAACCCTGGATTAATCTGGCCTATCCCACTCTCTCAGGCACTCTCTTTCAGACCCTAAACCCTGCATTAATCTGGCCTATCCCACACTCTCAGAAACTGTATTCCAGACCAAAACCCCTGCATTAATCCGCCCTATCCCACACTCTCAGGCACAGCGTTCCAGACACTAACCCCTGGATTAATCCAGCCTATCCCACACTCTCAGGCGTTGTGTTCCAAACCCTAACACCTGGATTAATCCAGCCAAACCCACACCCTCAGAAACTGTTTTACAGACCCTTAACCCTGGATTATTTCAGCGTATCTCACACTCTCAGACACCGTGTTTCAGATTCTAACCCGTGGATTAATCCGGCCTATCCCACTCTCTCAGGCACTGTGTTCCAGACCCTAAATCCTTGAATTAATCCGGTCTATCCCAAGCACTCAGGCACTTTGTTCCACACCCTAACCCATGGATTAATCCAGGGGTTAGGGTCTGGAACACAGTGACTGTGAATGTGGGTTAGGCCAGATTCATCCAGAGGTTAGGGTTTGGAACACAGTGTCTGAGAGTGTGGGATAGGCCGGATTAATCCAGGGGTTTTTGTCTGGAATACAGTTTCTGAGAGTGTGGGATAGGCCAGATTAATGCAGGATTTAGGGTCTGAAAGAGAGTGCCTAAGAGTCAGGGATAGGCCAGATTAATCCAGGGTTTATGGCCTGGAACACAGTGTCTGAGAGAGTGGGATAGGCCGGATTAATCCAGGGGTTAGGGTCTGGAATACAGTGTCTGAGAATGTGGGGGAGGCTGGATTAATCCAGGGGTTAGGGTGTGGAACAAAGTGCCTGAGAGCGTGGGATAGACCAGATTAATTCAAGGATTTAGGGTCTGGAACACTGTGCCTGAGAGAGTGGGATAGGCCGGATTAATCCAGGGGTTAGAATCTGATACACAGTGTCTGAGAGTGTGGGATAGGCTGAAATAATCCAGGGATAAAGGTCTGTAAAACAGTTTCTGAGAGTGTGGGATAGGCTGGATTAATCCAGGGGTTAGGGTCTGGAACAGAGTGCCTGATAGTGTGGGATACGACGGAATAATCCAGGGGTTAGGGTGTGGAACACAGTGTCTGAGACTGTGGGATAGGCCGGTCAATCCAGGGGTTAGTGTCTGGAATGCAGTGCCTGAGAGTGTGGGATAGGGCGGATTAATCCAGGGGTTAGTGTCTGGAATGCAGTGGCTGAGAGTGTATGATAGGCCGGGTCAATCCAGGGGTTAGTGTCTGGAACACAGTGCCTGATAGTGCGGGATAGCGCGGATTAATCCAGGGGTTATGCTCTGGAACACAGTGCCTGAGAGTGTGCGGGATGCCAAATTAATTCAGGTGTTAGGGTTTGGAACACAGTGTCTTAGAGATTGGGATAGGCTGGATTAATCCAGGGGTTAGGGTCTGAAACACAGTGCCTGAGCGCGTGGGATAGGCCGGAATAATCCAGGGGTTATGCTCTGGAACACAGTGCCTGAGAGTGTGCGGGATGCCAAATTAATTCAGGTGTTAGGGTTTGGAACACAGTGTCTTAGAGATTGGGATAGGCTGGATTAATCCAGGTGTTAGGGACTGGAACACAGTGTCTGAGAGTGTACGATAGGCCGGATCAATCCAGGGTTTATTGTCGGGAATACAGTGTCTGAGAGTATGGTGGTGGTCGGTTTAATACAGGGGTTAGTGTCTGGAACACAGTGTCAGAGAGAGTGGGATAGGCCGGATTAATCGAGGATTTAGGGTCTGGAAAACCGTGTTTGAGTTTGTGAGATAGGCTGGATTAATCCAGGGGATAGGGTCTGGAACACAGTGCCTGAGAGTGTGGGATAGGCCGGATTAATCCAGGGGTTAGGGTCTGGAACACAGTGCCTGAGAGTGTGTGATAGGCTGGTTTAATCCAGGGGTTAGGGTCTGGAATACAGTACCTCAGAGTGTGGGATAGGCCGGGTCAATCCAGGTTTGAGGGTCTGGAATATATTGTCTGAGAGTGTGGGACAGGCTGGATTAATCCAGGGGTTAGAGTCTGGAACACAGTGTCTCAGAGTGTGCGGGAGGCCGGATTAATCCAGGTGTTAGGGTCTGGAACACAGTGTCTGAGAATGTGGGTTAGGCCGGATTAATCCAGTGGGTCGATTCTGGAACGCAGTGTCTGAGAGTGTACGATACGCCGGGTCAATCCAGGGTTTACTATCGGGAATACAGAGTCTGAGATTATGGTGGTGGTCGGTTTAATACAGGGGTTAGTGTCTGGAACACAGTGTCAGAGAGTGTGGGATTGGCCGGATTAATCCAGGGGTTAGGGTCTGGAAATCAGTGCCTGAGAGTGCGGGGTAGGCCAGGTCAATCCAGGTGTTCGGGTCTGGAACACAGTGCCTGAGAGTATCGGATTGGCCGGATTAATCCAGGCTTTACATTCTCGAATACAGTGTCTGAGACTGTGGGATATGCCGGGTCAATGCAGGGGTTTGTGTCTGGAACGCAGTGCCTGAGATTGTGGGATATTTCGGATTAATCCATGTGCTTGGGTCTGGAACACAGTGTCTGATAGTGTGGAATAGGCCGGATTAATCCAGGGGTTAGGGTCTGGAACACAGTGTCTGAGAGTGTATGATAGGCCGGGTCAATCCAGGGTTTAGGGTCTGGAACACAGTGTCTGAGAGTGTGGGATTGGCCGGATTAATCCAGGGGTTAGGGTCTAGAACACAGTGCCTGAGAGTGTGGGGTAGGCCAGATTAATCCAGAGGTTAGAGTCGGGAACACAGTGCCTGAGAGTGTGGAATAGGCCGGATTAATCAAGGGATGAAGGACTGGAACAGATGACTGAGAGTGTGGAATAGGTGGGAATAATCCAGGGGTTAGGGTATGGAATTCAGTGCCTTTGAGTGTGGGATAGGCCGGATTAATCCAGGAGTTAAGGTCTGGAACACAGTGCCTGTGAGTGTGGGGAAGGCTAGGTCAATCCAAGTGTTAGGGTCTGGAACATAGTGTCTGAGAGTATGGGATAGGCCGGATTAATCGAGTGGTTCGGTTCTGGAACACAGTGTCTGAGAGTGTACGATAGGCCGGGTCAATCCAGGGTTTATTGTCGGGAATACAGTGTCTGAGAGTATGGTGGTGGTCGGTTTAATACAGGGGTTAGTGTCTGGAACACAGTGTCACAGAGTGTGGGATAGGCTGAACTAATCCAGGGTTTAGAGTCTGTAACACAGTGGCTGAGAGTGTGGGGTAGGCCAGGTCAATCCAGGTGTTAGGAACTGGAACACAGTATCTGAGAGTGTGGGGGAGGCAGAATTAATCCAGGGGTTAGGGTCTGGAACACAGTGCCTGAAAGTGTGGTATAGGCCGGATTAATCCAGGGGTTCGGATCTGGATCACAGTGCCTGAGAGCGTGGGGTAGGCATGGTTAATCTAGGGGTTAGTGTCTGGAACACAGTGTCTGAGAGTGTGGGCTTGGCCGGGTCAATCCAGGGGTTAGTGTCTGGAACACAGTGCCTGAGAATGTGGGATAGGCCGGATTCATCCAGGGGTTACGGTCTGGAACACAGTGCCTGAGTGCTTGGGATAGGTCGGATTCATCCAGGGGTTACGGTCTGGAACACAGTGCCTGAGTGCTTGGGATAGGCCGGATTAATCCAGGGGTTAGGGTCTGGATCACAGTGTCTGAGAGTGTGGAATTGGCCGGTCAATCCAGGGGTTAGTGTCTGGAACGCGGTCCCTGAGAGTGCGGGATAGGGCGGATTAAT
The DNA here is from genome assembly GCF_037043375.1 of Chiloscyllium plagiosum. Lineage (NCBI taxonomy): Eukaryota > Metazoa > Chordata > Chondrichthyes > Orectolobiformes > Hemiscylliidae > Chiloscyllium > Chiloscyllium plagiosum. The sequence continues at coordinate 40,892,759 of NW_028270181.1, read as the reverse complement.
CCAGGGGTTTTGGTCTGGAATAGAGTTTCTGCGAGTGTGGGATGGGCCAGATTAATACAGGGTTTAGGGTCTGAAAGAGAGTGCCTGAGAGTCAGGGATAGGCCAGATTAATCCAGGGGTTATGGCCTGGAACACACTGCCTGAGAGAGTGGGATAGGCCGGATTAATCCACGGGTTAGGTTCTGGAACACTGTGCCTGAGAGTGTAGGGTAGGGGTGAATAATCCAGGGGTTAGGGTCTGGAATACAGTGCCTGAGAGTGTGGGATAGGCCAGGTCAATCCAGGGTTGACGGTCTGGAATCAATCGAGGGTTTAGGATCTGGAAAACAGTGCCTGAGAGAGTGGGACAGGCTGGATTAATCCAGTGGTTAGGGTCTGGAACAGAATGCCTGAGAGTCTGGGATAGGCCAGATCAATCCAAGGGTGAGGGTCTGGAACACAGTGCCTGAGATTGTGCGGTGGGTCGTAGTTATCCAGGGGCTAGTGTCTGGAACACAGTGTCTGAGAGTGTGGAATAGGCCAGATTAATCCAGGGGTTAGGGTCTGGAACACAGTGTCTGAGAGTGTATGATAGGCCGGGTCAATCCAGGGTTTATTGTCGGGAATACAGTGTTTGAGAGAATGGTGGTGGTCGGTTTAATACAGAGGTTAGTGTCTGGAACACAGTGTCACAGAGTGTGGGATAGGCTGGATTAATCCAGGGTTTAGGGTCTGTAAATCAATGTTTGAGCATGTGGGTTTGGCGGGATTAATCGAAGTCTTAGGGTCTGGAACACAGTGTCTGAGTTTGTGAGATAGGCAAGATTAATCCAGGGGTTAGGGTCTGGAACACATTGCCTGAGAGTGTGGGATAGGCTGGATTAATCCAGGGGTTCGGGTCTGGTTAACAGTGCCTGAGAGTCAGGGATAGGCCAGGTCAATCCAGGTGTTAGGGACTGGAACACAGTGTCTGAGAGTGTGGGGAGGCCGGATTAATCCAGAGGTTACGTTCTGGAACACAGTGCCTGAGAGTGTGGGATAGGCCGGATTAATCCAGAGGTTAGACTCTGGAACACAGTGCCTGAGAGTGTGGTATAGGTGGGAATAATCCAGGGGTTAGGGTATGGAATTCAGTGCCTTTGAATGTGGGATAGGCCGGATTAATCCAGGGGCTAGGGTCTGGAACACAGTGCCTGAGAGTGTGTGGAAGGACAGGTCAATCCAGGTGTTAGGGTCTGGAGCACAGTGTCTGAGAGTATGGGATAGGCTGGATTAATCCATTGGTTCGGTTCTGGAACACAGTGTCTGAGAGTGTACGATAGGCCGGGTCAATCCAGGGTTTATTGTCGGGAATACAGTGTCTGAGAGAATGGTGGTGATCGGTTTAATACAGGGGTTAGTGTCTGGAACACAGTGTCACAGAGTGTGGGATTGGCTGAATTAATCCAGGGTTTGGGGTCTGGAACACAGTGTCTGAGAGTGTGGGGTAGGCCAGGTCAATCCAGGTGTTAAGGATTGGAACACAGTTTCTGAGAGTGTGGGATAGGCCGGATTAATCCAGTGGTACGTTTCTGGAACACTGTGTCTGAGAGTGTGGTATAGGCCGGATTGCTCCAGGGGTTAGTGTCTGGAAAACAGTGCCTGAGAATGTGGAATAGGCCGGATTCATCCAGGGATTATGTCTGGAACACAGTGCCTGGGAGAGTGTGGGATAGGCCGGATTAATCCAGGGGTTAGGGTCTGGAACACAGTGTCTGAGAGTGTACGATAGGCCGGGTCAATCCAGGGTTTATTGTTGGGAATTCAGTGTCTGAGAGAATGGAATAGGCCAGGTCAATCCAGGTGTTAGTGACTGGAACACAGTGTCTGACAGTGTGGGGGAGGCTGAATTAATCCAGGGGTTATGGTCTGAAACACAGTGCCTGAGAGTGTGGGGTAGGCCAGGTCAATCCAGGTATTAAGGTCTGGAACACAGTGTCTGAGAGTGTGGGATAGGCCGGATTAATCCAGGGGTTAGTGTCTGGAAAACAGTGCTTGAGAATGTGGAATAGGCGAGTTCATCCAGGGATTGTGTCTGGAAAACAGTGCCTGAGAGTTTGGGATAGGCCGCATTAATCCAGGGTTTAGGGTCTGGAACACAGTGCCTTAGTGCTTGGAATAGGCCGGATTAATACAGGGGTTAGTGTCTGGAACACAGTGTCTGAGAGTGTACGATAGGCCGGGTCAAACCAGGGGTTCGTGCCTAGAACGCTGTGCCTGAGAGTGCGGGATAGGGTGGATTAATCCAGGCGTTTTGGTCTGGAATACAGTTTCTGAGAGTGTGGGATAGGCCAGATTAATGCAGGGTTTAGAGTCTGAAAGAGAGTGCCTGAGAGAGTGGGATAGGCCAGATTAATCCAGGGGTTAGGGCCTGGAACACAGTGCCTGAGAGAGTGGGATAGGCCGGATTAATCCAGGGGTTAGGCTCTGGACCACAGTGCCTGAGAGTGTGCGGGAGGCCGGATTTATCCAGGGGTCAGGGTCTGGAACACAGTGTCTGAGAGTGTGTGGAAGGACAGGTCAATCCAGGTGTTAGGGTCTGGAACACAGTGTCTGAGAGTATGGGATAGATTGGATTAATCCAGTGGTTCGGTTCTGGAACACAGTGTCTGAGAGTGTACGATAGGCCGGGTCAATCCAGGGTTTATTGTCGGGAATACAGTGTCTGAGAGTATGGTGGTGGTCTGTTTAATACACGGGTTAGTGTCTGGAACACAGTGTCACAGAGTGTGGGATAGGCCGGGTTAATGCAGGGTTTAGGGTATGGAATTCAGTGCCTTTGAGTGTGTGATAGGCTGTTTTAATCCAGGGGTTAGGGTCTGGAATACAGTACCTCAGAGTGTGGGATAGGCCGGGTCTATCCAGGTTTGAGGGTCTGGAATATATTGTCTGAGAGTGTGGGACAGGCTGGATTAATCCAGGGGTTAGAGTCTGGAACAGTATGCCTGAGTGTGGGGAAGGCCAGGTCAATCCAGGGGTTAGGGTCTGGAACACAGTGTCTCAGAGTGTGCGGGAGGCCGGATTAATCCAGGTGTTAGGGTATGGAACACAGTGTCTGAGAATGTGGGTTAGGCCGGATTAATCCAGTGGTTCGATTCTGGAACGCAGTGTCTGAGAGTGTACGATAGGCCGGGTCAATCCAGGGTATATTGTCGGGAATACAGTGTCTGAGAGTATGGTGGTGGTCGGTTTAATACACGGGTTAGTGTCTGGAACACAGTGTCACAGAGTGTGGGATAGGCCGGGTTAATGCAGGGTTTAGGGTATGGAATTCAGTGCCTTTGAGTGTGTGATAGGCTGTTTTAATCCAGGGGTTAGGGTCTGGAATACAGTACCTCAGAGTGTGGGATAGGCCGGGTCTATCCAGGTTTGAGGGTCTGGAATATATTGTCTGAGAGTGTGGGACAGGCTGGATTAATCCAGGGGTTAGAGTCTGGAACAGTATGCCTGAGAGTGTGGGGAAGGCCAGGTCAATCCAGGGGTTAGGGTCTGGAACACAGTGTCTCAGAGTGTGCGGGAGGCCGGATTAATCCAGGTGTTAGGGTATGGAACACAGTGTCTGAGAATGTGGGTTAGGCCGGATTAATCCAGTGGTTCGATTCTGGAACGCAGTGTCTGAGAGTATACGATAGGCCGGGTCAATCCAGGGTTTACTATCGGGAATACAGAGTCTGAGATTATGGTGGTGGTCGGTTTAATCCAGGGGTTAGTGTCTGGAACACAGTGTCAGAGAGTGTGGGATAGGCCGGATTAATCCAGGGGTTAGGGTCTAGAACACAGTGCCTGAGAGTGCGGGATAGGCTGGATTAATCTAGTGGTTCGATTCAGGAACACAGTGTCTGAGAGTGTGGGATTGGCCGGATTAATCCAGGCTTTACATTCTCGAACACAGTGTCTGAGACTGTGGGATATGCCGGGTCAATGCAGGGGTTTGTGTCTGGAACGCAGTACCTGAGAGTGTGGGATATTTTGGATTAATCCATGTGCTTGGGTCTGGAACACAGTGTCTGATAGTGTAGAATAGGCCGGATTAATCCAGGGGTTAGGGTCTGGAACACAGTGCCTGAGAGTGTGGGATTGGCCGGATTAATCCAGGGGTTAGGGTCTAGAACACAGTGCCTGAGAGTGTGGGGTAGGCCAGATCAATCCAGAGGTTAGAGTCGGGAACACAGTGCCTGAGAGTGTGGAATAGGCCGGATTAATCAAGGGATGAAGGACTGGAACAGATGCCTGAGAGTGTGGAATAGGTGGGAATAATCCAGGGGTTAGGGTATGGAATTCAGTGCCTTTGAGTGTGGGATAGGCCGGATTAATCCAGGAGTTAAGGTCTGGAACACAGTGCCTGTGAGTGTGGGGAAGGCTAGGTCAATCCAAGTGTTCGGGTCTGGAACATAGTGTCTGAGAGTATGGGATAGGCCGGATTAATCTAGTGGTTCGGTTCTGGAACACAGTGCCTGAGAGTGTACGATAGGCCGGGTCAATCCAGGGTTTATTGTCGGGAATACAGTGTCTGAGAGTATGGTGGTGGTCGGTTTAATACAGGGGTTAGTGTCTGGAACACAGTGTCACAGAGTGTGGGATAGGCTGAATTAATCCAGGGTTTAGAGTCTGTAACACAGTGCCTGAGAGTGTGGGGTAGGCCAGGTCAATCCAGGTGTTAGGAACTGGAACACAGTATCTGAGAGTGTGGGGGAGGCAGAATTAATCCAGGAGTTAGGGTCTGGAACACAATGCCTGAAAGTGTGGTATAGGCCGGATTAATCCAGGGGTTAAGGTCTGGATCACAGTGCCTGAGAACGTGGGGTAGGCATGGTTAATCTAGGGGTTAGTGTCTGGAACACAGTGTCTGAGAGTGTGGGCTTGGCCGGGTCAATCCAGGGGTTAGTGTCTGGAACACAGTGCCTGAGAATGTGGGATAGGCCGGATTCATCCAGGGGTTACGGTCTGGAACACAGTGCCTGAGTGCTTGGGATAGGCCGGATTAATCCAGGGGTTAGGGTCTGGATCACAGTGTCTGAGAGTGTGGAATTGGCCGGTCAATCCAGGGGTTAGTGTCTGGAACGCGGTGCCTGAGAGTGCGGGATAGGCCGGATTCATCCAGGGGTTACGGTCTGGAATACAGTTTCTGAGAGTGTGGGATGGGCCAGATTAATGCAGGGTTTAGAGTCTGAAAGAGAGTGCCTGAGAGTCAGGGATAGGCCAGATTAATCCAGGGGTTATGGCCTGGAACACAGTGCCTGAGAGAGTGGGTTAGGCCGGATTAATCCAGAGGTTAGGGTCTGGAACACAGTGCCTGAGAGTGTGGGATAGGCCGGATTAATCCACGGGTTAGGTTCTGGAACACTGTGCCTGAGAGTGTAGGGTAGGGGTGAATAATCCAGGGGTTAGGGTCTGGAATACAGTGCCTGCGAGAGTGGGATAGGCCGGATTAATCCACGGGTTAGGTTCTGGAACACTGTGCCTGAGAGTGTAGGGTAGGGGTGAATAATCCAGGGGTTAGGGTCTGGAATTAAGGGGCTGAGAGTGTGGGATAGGCCAGGTCAATCCATGGTTGACGGTCTGGAATTAATCGAGGGTTTAGGATCTGGAAAACGGTGCCTGAGAGAGTGGGACAGGCTGGATTAATCCAGGGGTTAGGGTCTGGAACAGAATGCCTGAGAGTGCGGGGTAGGCCAGGTCAATCCAGGTGTTAGTGTCTGGAATACAGTGTCTGAGAGTATGGGATAGGCCGGATCAATCCATGGGTGAGGGTCTGGAACACAGTGCCTGAGAGTGTGCTGGAGGCCGGAGTTATCCAGGGGCTAGTATCTGGAACACAGTGTCTGAGAATGTGGAATAGGCCAGATTAATCCAGGAGTTAGGGTCTGGAACACAGTGTCTGAGAGTGTATGATAGGCCGGGTCAATCCAGGGTTTATTGTCGGAAATACAGTGTCTGAGAGAATGGTGGTGGTCGGTTTAATACAGGGGTTAGTGTCTGGAATACAGTGTCAGAGAGTGTGGGATAGGCTGAATTAATACAGAGGGTAGTGTCTGGAACACAGTGTCAGAGAGTGTCGGATTGGCCGGATTAATCGAGGGTTTAAGGTCTGGAAAACAGTGTCTGAGTTTGTGAGATAGGCCGGATTAATCCAGGGGTTCGGGTCTGGAACACAGTGCCTGAGAGTGTGGGATAGGCTGGATTAATCCAAGGGTTAGTGTCTGGAACACAGTGTCTGAGAGTGTGGGGTAGGCCAGATTAATCCAGGGGTTAGGGTCTGAACACAGTGTCTGAGATTATGGGATCGGCCGGATTAATCCAGTGGTTCGGTTCTGGAACACAGTGTCTGAGAGTGTACGATAGGCCGGGTCAATCCAGGGTTATTGTCGGGAATACAGTGTCTGAGAGTATGGTGATGGTCGGTTTAATACAGGGGTGAGTGTCTGGAACAGGTCAATCCAGGTGTTAAGGATTGGAACACAGTTTCTGAGAGTGTGGGATAGGCCGGATTAATCCAGTGGTACGTTTCTGGAACACTGTGTCTGAGAGTGTGGTATAGGCCGGATTAATCCAGAGGTTAGTGTCTGGAAAACAGTGCCTGAGAATGTGGAATAGGCCAGATTCATCCAGGGATTATGTCTGGAACACAGTGCCTGAGAGAGTGTGGGATAGGCCGGATTAATCCAGGGGTTAGGGTCTGGACCACAGTGCCTGTGAGTGTGCGGGAGGCCGGATTTATCCAGGGGTCAGGGTCTGGAACACAGTGTCTGAGAGTGTGTGGAAGGACAGGTCAATCTAGGTGTTAGGGTCTGGAACACAGTGTCTAAGATTATGGGATCGGCCGGATTAATCCAGTGGTTCGGTTCTGGAACACAGTGTCTGAGAGTGTACGATAGGCCGGGTCAATCCAGGGTTATTGTCGGGAATACAGCGTCTGAGAGTATGGTGATGGTCGGTTTAATACAGGGGTTAGTGTCTGGAACACAGTGTCAGAGAGAGTGGGATAGACTGAATTAATCCAGGGTTTAGGGTCTGGAAAACAGTGCCTTTGAGTGTGTGATAGGCTGTTTTAATCCAGGGGTTAGGCTCTGGAACACAGTTTCTGAGAGTGTGGGGGAGGCTGGATTTATCCAGGGGTTAGTGTCTGGAACACAGTGCCTGACAGTCAGTGATAGGCTGGATTAATCCAGGGTTAGGGTCTGGAACACACTGCCTAAGAGTGTGGGATAGGCCGGATTAATCCTGAGGTTAGAGTCTGGAACACAGTGCCTGAGAGTGTGGAATAGGCCGGATTAATCCACGGGTTAAGGTCTGAAACAGAGTGCCTGAGAGTGTGTTATAGGTGGGAATAATCCAGGGGTTAGGGTATGGAATTCAGTGCCTGAGAGTGTGGGGAAGGCCAGGTCAATCCAGGTGTCAGGGTCTGGAACACAGTGTCTGAGATTGTACGATAGGCCGGGTCAATCCATGGTTTATTGTCGGGAATACAGTGTCTGAGAGAATGGTGGTGGTCGGTTTCATACAGGGGTTAGTGTCTGGAACACAGTGTCAGAGAGTGAGGGATAGGCTGGATTAATCCAGTGGTTAGGGTATGGAACACAGTGCCTGAGAGTGTGGTATAGGTGGGAATAATCCAGGGGTTACGGTATGGATTTCAGTGCCTTTGACTGTGGGATAGGCCGGATTAATCCAGGGGTTAGTGTCTGGAAAACAGTGTCCGAGAATGTGGATTAGGCCGGATTCATCCAGGGATTATGTCTGGAACACAGTGCCTGAGAGTGTGGGGAGGCCGGATTAATCCAGGGGTTAGGGTCTGGAACACAGTGTCTGAGAGTGTACGAGAGGCCGGGTCAATCCAGGGTTTATTGTCGGGAATACAGTGTCTGAGAGAATGGTGGTGGTCGGTTTAATACAGGGGTTAGTGTCAGAGAGAGTGGGATAGGCTGAATTAATCCAGGGTTATGGTCAGAAACACAGTGCCTGAGAGTGTGGGGTAGGCCGGATTAATCCAGTGATTCGTTTCTGGAACACTGAGTCTGAGAGTGTGGTATAGGCCGGATTAATCGAGGGGTTAGTGTCTGGAAAACATTGCCTGAGAATGTGGAATAGGCGGGTTCATCCAGGGATTGTGTCTGGAACACAATGCCTGAGAGTGTGGGGAGGCTGGATTAATCCAGGGGTTAGGGTCTGGAACACAGTGCCTTAGTACTTGGAATAGGCCGGATTAATCCAGGGGTTAGTGTCTGGAACACAGTGTCTGAGAGTGTACGATAGGCCGGGTCAATCCAGGGGTTAGTGCCTAGAACGCTGTGCCTGAGAGTGCGGGATAACGCGGATTAATCCAGGGGTTTTGGTCTGGAATACAGTTACTGAGAGTGTGGGATGGGCCAGATTAATGCAGGGTTTAGGGTCTGAAAGAGAGTGCCTGAGTGTCAGGGATAGGCCAGATTAATCCAGGGGTTATGGCCTGGAACACAATGCCTGAGAGAGTGGAATAGGCCGGATTAATCCAGGGGTTAGGCTCTGGAACACAGTGCCTGAGAGTGTGCGGGAGGCCGGATTTATCCAGGGGTTAGGGTGTGGAACACAGTGTCTGAGAAGGTGGGTTCGGCCGGATTAATCCACGTGTTAGGGTCTGGAACACAGTGTCTGAGTATGGGATAGGCCGGATTGATCCAGTGGTTCGGTTCTGGAACACAGTCTCTGAGAGTGTGGTGTAGGACAGGTCAATCCAGGTGTTAGGGACTGGAACACAGTGCCTGAGAGTGTGGGATAGGCCGGATTAATCCAGAGGTTCGTTTCTGGAACACTGTGTCTGAGAGTGTGGTATAGGCCGGATTAATCCAGGGGTTAGTGTCAGGAAAACAGTGCCTGAGAATGTGGAATAGGCTGGATTCATCCAGGGATTATGTCTGGAACACAGTGCCTGAGAGTGTGGGGAGGCCGGATTAATCCAGGGGTTAGGATCTGGAACACAGTGCCTTAGTGCATGGGATAGGCCAGATTAATCCAGGGGTTAGGGTCTGGAACACAGTGCCTGAGTGTGTGGGGTAGGCCAGGTAAATCCAGGTGTTAAGGTCTGGAACACAGTGTCTGAGAGTGTGGGATAGGCCGGATTAATCTAGTGGTTCGTTTCTGGAACACTGTGTCTGAGAGTGTGGTATAGGCTGGATTAATTCAGGGGTTAGTGTCAGGAAAACAGTGCCTGAGAGTGTGGGGAGGCCGGATTAATCCAGGGGTTAGGGTCTGGAACACAGTGTCTGAGAGTGTGGAATAGGCCGGTCAATCCAGCAGTTAGTGCCTGGAACGTTGTGCCTGAGAGTGCGGGATAGGCCGGGTTAATCCAGGGGTTAGGGTCTGGAACACAGTGCCTGAGAGTGTGGGATATGGCGGATTAATCCAGGGGTTTTGGTCTGGAATACAGTTTCTGAGAGTGTGGGATGGGCCAGATTAATGCAGGGTTTAGAGTCTGAAAGAGAGTGCCTGAGAGTCAGGGATAGGCCAGATTAATCCAGGGGTTATGGCCTGGAACACAGTGCCTGAGAGAGTGGGATAGGCCAGATTAATCCAGGGGTTAGGGTCTGGAACACAGTGCCTGAGAGAGTGGGATAGGCCGGGTTAATCCAGGGGTTAGGGTCTGGAACACAGTGCCTGAGAGTGTGGGATATGGCGGATTAATCCAGAGGTTAGGGTCTGGAACAGAGTGCCTGAGAGTGTGGGGTAGGCCAGGTCAATCCAGGTGTTAGTGTCTGGAATACAGTGCCTGAGAGTCAGGGATAGGCCGGATTAATCCAGGGGTTAGGCTCTGGAACACAGTGCCTGAGAGTGTGCGGGAGGCCGGATTTATCCAGGGGTCAGGGTCTGGAGCACAGTGTGTGAGAATGCGGGTTCGGCCGGATTAATCCACGTGTTAGGGTCTGGAACACTGTGTCTAAGATTATGGGATCGGCCGGATTAATCCAGTGGTTCAGTTCTGGAACACAGTGTCTGAGAGTGTACGATATGCCGGGTCAATCCAGGGTTATTGTCGGGAATACAGTGTCTGAGAGTATGGTGATGGTCGGTTTAATGCAGTGGTTATTGTCTGGAACACAGTGTCAGAGAGAGTGGGATAGACTGAATTAATCCAGGGTTTAGGGTCTGGAAAACAGTGCCTGAGAGTGTGGGATAGGCCAGATTAATCCAGGGGTCAGGCTCTGGAACACAGTTTCTGAGTGTGGGGGAGGCTGGATTTATCCAGGGGTTAGTGTCTGGAACACAGTGCCTGACAGTCATGATAGGCTGGATTAATCCAGGGTTAGGGTCTGGAACACACTGCCTGAGAGTGTGGGATAGGCCGGATTAATCCTGAGGTTAGAGTCTGGAACACAGTGCCTGAGAGTGTGGTATAGGTGGGAATAATCCAGGGGTCAGGGTCTGGAACACAGTGTGTGAGAATGTGGGTTCGGTCGGATTAATCCACGTGTTAGGGTCTGGAACACACTGTCTGAGATTATGGGATCGGCCGGATTAATCCAGTGGTTCGGTTCTGGAACACAGTGTCTGAGAGTGTACGATAGGCCGGGTCAATCCAGGGTTATTGTCGGGAATACAGTGTCTGAGAGTATGGTGATGGTCGGTTTAATGCAGGGGTTAGTGTCTGGAACACAGTGTCAGAGAGAGTGGGATAGACTGAATTAATCCAGGGTTTAGGGTCTGGAATACACTGTCTGGGAGTGTGGGATAGGCCGTATTAATCCAGGGGTTAACGTCTGGAACAGAGTGCCTGAGAGTGTGGGATAGGCCGGATTAATCCAGAGGTTAGAGTCTGGAACACAGTGCCTGAGAGTGTGGTATAGGTGGGAATAATCCAGGGGTTACGGTATGGATTTCAGTGCCTTTGAGTGTGGGAAAGGCCGGATTAATCCAGGGGTTAGTGTCTGGAAAACAGTGTCCGAGAATGTGGATTAGGCCGGATTCATTCAGGGATTATGTCTGGAACACAGTGCCTGAGAGTGTAGGGAGGCCGGATTAATCCAGGGGTTAGGGACTGGAACACAGTGTCTGAGAGTGTGGGATAGGCCGGATTAATCCAGGGGTTAGTGTCTGGAAAACATTGCCTGAGAATGTGGAATAGGCGAGTTCATCCAGGGATTGTGTCTGGAACACAGTGCCTGAGAGTGTGGGGAGGCTGGATTAATCCAGGGGTTAGGGTCTGGAACACAGTGCCTTAGTACTTGGAATAGGCCGGATTAATCCAGGGGTTAGTGTCTGGAACACAGTGTCTGAGAGTGTACGATAGGCCGGGTCAATCCAGGGGTTAGTGCCTAGAACGCTGTGCCTGAGAGTGCGGAATAAGGTGGATTAATCCAGGGGTTTTGGTCTGGAATACAGTTTCTGAGAGTGTGGGATGGGCCAGATTAATGCAGGGTTTAGGGTCTGAAAGAGAGTGCCTGAGAGTCAGGGATAGGCCAGATTAATCCAGGGGTTATGGCCTGGAACACAGTGCCTGAGAGAGTGGAATAGGCCGGATTAATCCAGGGGTTAGGCTCTGGAACACAGTGCCTGAGAGTGTGCGGGAGGCGGATTTATCCAGGGGTCAGGGTCTGGAACACAGTGTCTGAGTATGGGATAGGCCGGATTAATCCAGTGGTTCGGTTCTGGAACACAGTGTCTGAGAGTGTGGAGTAGGACAGGTCAATCCAGGTGTTAGGGACTGGAACACAGTGCCTGAGAGTGTGGGATAGGCCGGATTAATCCAGAGGTTCGTTTCTGGAACACTGTGTCTGAGAGTGTGGTATAGGCCGGATTAATCCAGGGGTTAGTGTCTGGAAAACAGTGCCTGAGAATGTGGAATAGGCCGGATTCATCCAGGGATTATGTCTGGAACACAGTGCCTGAGAGTGTGGGGAGGCCGGATTAATCCAGGGGTTAGGATCTGGAACACAGTGCCTTAGTGCATGGGATAGGCCGGATTAATCCAGGGGTTAGGGTCTGTAACACAGTGCCTGAGTGTGTGGGGTAGGCCAGGTAAATCCAGGTGTTAAAGTCTGGAACACAGTGTCTGAGAGTGTGGGATAGGCCGGATTAATCGAGTGGTTCGTTTCTGGAACACTGTGTCTGAGAGTGTGGTATAGACTGGATTAATCCAGGGGTTAGTGTCAGGAAAACAGTGCCTGAGAGTGTGGGGAGACCGGATTAATCCAGGGGTTAGGGTCTGGAACACAGTGTCTGAGAGTGTGGAATAGGCCGGTCAATCCAGCGGTTAGTGCCTGGAACGTTGTGCCTGAGTGTGCGGGATAGGCCGGGTTAATCCAGGGGTTAGGGTCTGGAACACAGTGCCTGAGAGTGTGGGATATGGCGGATTAATCCAGGGGTTTTGGTCTGCAATACAGTTTCTGAGAGTGTGGGATGGGCCAGATTAATGCAGGGTTTAGAGTCTGAAAGAGAGTGCCTGAGAGTCAGGGATAGGCCAGATTAATCCAGGGGTTATGGCCTGGAACACAGTGCCTGAGAGAGTGGGATAGGCCGGGTTAATCTAGGGGTTAGGGTCTGGAACACAGTGCCTGAGAGTGTGAGATATGGCGGATTAATCCAGAGGTTAGGGTCTGGAACAGAGTGCCTGAGAGTGTGGGGTAGGCCAGGTCAATCCAGGTGTTCGTGTCTGGAATACAGTGCCTGAGAGTCAGGGATAGGCCAGATCAATCCAGCGGTTAGGCTCTGGAACACAGTGCCTGAGAGTGTGGGGGAGGCTGGATTTATCCAGGGGTTAGTGTCTGGAACACAGTGCCTGACAGTCATGATAGGCTGGATTAATCCAGGGTCTGGAACACAGTGTCTGAGAGTGTGGGATATGGCGGATTAATCCAGAGGTTAGGGTCTGGAACACTGTGCCTGAGAGTGTAGGGTAGGTGTGAATAATCCAGGGGTTAGGGTCTGGAATACTGTGCCTGAGAGGGTGGGATAGGCCAGGTCAATCCAGGGTTGACGGTCTGGAATTAATCGAGGGTTTAGGATCTGGAAACAGTGCCTGAGAGAGTGGGACAGGCTGGATTAATCCAGGCGTTAGGGTCTGGTACAGAATGCCTGAGAGTGTGGGGAAGGCCAGGTCAATCCAGGTGTTAGTGTCTGGAATATAGTGCCTGAGAGTATGGAATATGCCGGATCAATCCAAGGGTGAGGGTCTGGAACACAGTGCCTGAGAGTGTGCGGGAGGCCGGAGTTATCCAGGGGTTAGGGTCTGGAACACAGCGTCTGAGAATGTGGGTTCGGCCGGATTAATCCAGGAGTTAGGGTCTGGAAAACAGTGCCTGAGAGTGTGTGATAGGCCGGATTTATCCAGGGGCTAGTATCTGGAACACAGTGTCTGAGAGTGTGGAATAGGCCAGATTGATCCAGAGGTTATGGTCTGGAACACAGTCTCTGAGAGTGTCTGATAGGCCGGGTCAATCCAGGGTTTATTGTCGGGAATACAGTGTCTGAGAGTATGGTGGTTGTCGGTTTAATACAGGGGTTAGTGTCTGGAACACAGTGTCAGAGAGTGTGGGGTAGGCTGAATTAATCCAGGGTTTAGGGTCTGTAACACAGTGCCTGAGAGTGTGGGATAGGCCAGGTCAATCCAGGTGTTAGTGACTGGAATACAGTATCTGAGAGAGTGGGGGAGGCTGAATTAATCCAGGGGTTAGTGTCTGGAACACAGTGCCTGAGAGAGTGGGGTGGGCCAGGTCAATCCAGGTGTTTGGATGTCAATCCATGTCAATCCATGTGGGTTTGGCGGAATTAATCGAAGGCTTAGGGTCTGGAACACAGTGTCTGAGTTTGTGAGATAGGCCAGATTAATCCAGGGGTTCGGGTCTGGAACACATTGCCTGAGAGTGTGGGATAGGCTGGATTAATCCAGTGGTTAGGGTATGGAACACAGTGCCTGAGAGTGTGGGGTAGGCCGGATTAATCCAGTGGTTAGGGTATGGAACACAGTGCCTGTGAGTGTGGGATAGGTGGGAATAATCCAGGGGTTAGAGTCTGGAACACAGTGCCTGAGATTGTGGTATAGATGGGAATAATCCAGGGGTTACGGTATGGAATTCAGTGCCTTTGAGTGTGGTATAGGCCGGATTAATCCAGGGGTTAGGGTCTGTAACACAGTGCCTGAGAGTGTGTGGAAGGCCAGGTCAATCCAGGTGTTAGGGTCTGGAAAACAGGTTCTGAGAATGTGGTATAGGCCGGATTAATCCAGGGGTTAGTGTCTGGAAAACAGTGCCTGAGAATGTGGAATAGGCCGGATTCATCCAGAGATTATGTCTGGAACACAGTGCCTGAGAGTGTGGGGAGGCCGGATTAATCCAGGGATTAGGGTCTGGAACACAGTGTTACAGATTGTGGGATAGGCTGAATTAATCCAGGGTTTAGGGTCTGTAACACAGTGCCTGAGTGTGTGGGGTAGGCCAGGTAAATCCAGGTGTTAAGGTCTGGAACACAGTGTCTGAGAGTGTGGGATAGGCCGGATTAATCTAGTGGTTCGTTTCTGGAACACTGTGTCTGAGAGTGTGGTATAGGCTGGATTAATCCAGGGGTTAGGCTCTGGAACACAGTGCCTGAGAGTGTGCGGGAGGCCGGATTTATCCAGGGGTCAGGGTCTGGAACACAGTGTCTGAGAAGGTGGGTTCGGCCGGATTAATCCACGTGTTAGGGTCTGGAACACAGTGTTTGAGTATGTAATAGGCCGGATTAATCCAGTGGTTCGGTTCCGGAACACAGTGTCTGAGAGTGTGGAGTAGGACAGGTCAGTCCAGGTGTTAGGGACTGGAACACAGTGCCTGAGAGTGTGGGATAGGCCGGATTAATCCAGAGGTTCGTTTCTGGAACACTGTGTCTGAGAGTGTGGTATAGGCCGGATTAATCCAGGGGTTAGTGTCTGGAAAACAGTGCCTGAGAATGTGGAATAGGCCGGATTCGTCCAGGGATTATGTCTGGAACACAGTGCCTGAGAGTGTGGGGAGGCCGGATTAATCCAGGGGTTAGGATCTGGAACACAGTGCCTTAGTGCATGGGATAGGCCGGATTAATCCAGGGGTTAGGGTCTGGAACACAGTGTTACAGATTGTGGGATAGGCTGAATTAATCCAGGGTTTAGGGTCTGTAATACAGTGCCTGAGTGTGTGGGGTAGGCCAGGTAAATCCAGGTGTTAAGGTCTGGAACACAGTGTCTGAGAGTGTGGGATAGGCCGGATTAATCTAGTGGTTCGTTTCTGGAACACTGTGTCTGAGAGTGTGGTATAGGCCGGGTCAATCCAGGGGTTAGTGTCAGGAAAACAGTGCCTGAGAGTGTGGGGAGGCCGAATTAATCCAGGGGTTAGGGTCTGGAACACAGTGTTTGAGAGTGTGGAATAGGCCGGTCAATCCAGCGGTTAGGGTCTGGAACACAGTGCCTGAGAGTGTGGGATATGGCGGATTAATCCAGAGGTTAGGGTCTGGAACACAGTGCCTGAGAGTGTGGGGTAGGCCAGGTCAATCCAGGTGTTAGTGTCTGGAATACAGTGCCTGAGAGTCAGGGATAGGCCGGATTAATCCAGGGGTTAGGCTCTGGAACACAGTGCCTGAGAGTGTGCGGGAGGCCGGATTTATCCAGGGGTCAGGGTCTGGAGCACAGTGTGTGAGAATGTGGGTTCGGCCGGATTAATCCACGTGTTAGGGTCTGGAACACAGTGTCTAAGATTATGGGATCGGCCGGATTAATCCAGTGGTTCGGTTCTGGAACACAGTGTCTGAGAGTGTACGATAGGCCGGGTCAATCCAGGGTTATTGTCGGGAATACAGTGTCTGAGAGTATGGTGATGGTCGGTTTAATGCAGGGGTTATTGTCTGGAACACAGTGTCAGAGAGAGTGGGATAGACTGAATTAATCCAGGGTTTAGGGTCTGGAAAACAGTGCCTGAGAGTGTGGGATAGGCCAGATTAATCCAGGGGTCAGGCTCTGGAACACAGTTTCTGAGAGTGTGGGGGAGGCTGGATTTATCCAGGGGTTAGTGTCTGGAACACAGAGCCTGACAGTCATGATAGGCTGGATTAATCCAGGGTTAGGGTCTGGAACACAGTGCCTGAGAGTGTGGGATAGGCCCGATTAATCCTGAGGTTAGAGTCTGGAACACAGTGCCTGAGAGTGTGGAATAGGCCGGATTAATCCAGGGGTTAACGTCTGAAACAGAGTGCCTGAGAGTGTGGTATAGGTGGGAATAATCCAGGGGTCAGGGTCTGGAACACAGTGTCTGAAAGTATGGGATAGGCCAGATTAATCCTGTGGTTCGGTTCTGGAACACAGTGTCTGAGAGTGTACGATAGGCCGGGTCAATCCAGGGTTAATTGTCGGGAATACAGTGTCTGAGAGAATGGTGGTTGTCGGTTTAATACAGGGGTTAGTGACTGGAACACAGTGTCAGAGAGTGTGGGATAGGCTGAATTAATCCAGGTTTTAGGGTCTATAACACAGTGTCTGAGGGTGTGGGTTTGGCTGGATTAATCCAGGTGTTAGCGTCTGGAAGACAGTTCCTGAGAGTGTGGGATAGGCCGGATTAATCCTGAGGTTAGAGTCTGGAACACAGTGCCTGAGAGTGTGGAATAGGCCGGATTAATCCAGGGTTTAGGGTCTGTAAAACAGTGTCTGAGGGTGTGGGATTGGCTGGATTAATCCAGGTGTTAGTGTCTGGAACACAGTGCCTGAGAGTGTGGGATTGGCTGGATTAATCCAGGTGTTAGGGTCTGGAACACAGTGCCTGAGAGTGTGTGGTAGGCCAGATTAATCCAGGGTTTATTGTGGGGAATACAGTGTCTGAGAGTATGGTGGTGGTCGGTTTAATACAGGGGTTAGTGTCTGGAACACAGTGTCACAGAGTGTGGGATAGGCTGAATTAATCCAGGGTTTTGAGTCTGTAACACAGTGGCTGAGAGTGTGGGGTAGGCCAGGTCAATCCAGGTGTTAGGGAGTGGAACACAGTATCTGAGAGTGTGGGGGAGGCAGAATTCATCCAGGAGTTAGGGTCTGGAACACTGTGCCTGAGAGTGTGGTATAGGGCGGATTAATCCAGGGATTAGGGTCTGGATCACAGTGCCTGAGAGCGTGGGGTAGGCACGGTTAATCTAGTGGTTAGTGTCTGGAACACAGTGTCTGAGAGTGTGGGGTTGGCCGGGTCAATCCAGGGGTTAGTGTCTGGAACACAGTGCCTGAGAATGTGGGATAGGCCGGATTCATCCAGGGATTATGTCTGGAACACAGTGCCTGAGAGTGTGTGGAGGCCAGATTAATCCAGAGGTTACAGTCTGGAAGACAGTGCCTGAGTGCTTGGGATAGGCCGGATTAATCCGGAGGTTAGGGTCTGGATCACAGTGTCTGAGAGTGTGGAATTGCCGGTCAATCCAGGGGTTAGTATCTGGAACGCTGTGCTTGAGAGTGCGGGATTGGGCGGATTAATCCATGGGTTTTGGACTGGAATAGAGTTTCTGAGAGTGTGGGATGGGCCAGATTAATGCAGGGTTTAGGGTCTGAAAGAGAGTGCCTGAGAGTCAGGGACAGGCCAGATTAATCCAGGGGTTAGGGCCTGGAACACAGTGCCTGAGAGAGTGGGATAGGCTGGATTAATCCAGGGGTTAGGGTCTGGAACACTGTGCCTGAGAGAGTGGGATAGGCCGGATTAATCCAGAGGTTAGGGTCTGGAACACAGTGTCTGAGAGTGTGGGATATGGCGGATTAATCCAGAGGTTAGGGTCTGGAACACTGTGCCTGAGAGTGTAGGGTAGGTGTGAATAATCCAGGGGTTAGGGTCTGGAATACTGTGCCTGAGAGGGTGGGATAGGCCAGGTCAATCCAGGGTTGACGGTCTGGAATTAATCGAGGGTTTAGGATCTGGAAAACAGTGCCTGAGTGAGTGGGACAGGCTGGATTAATCCAGGGGTTAGTGTCTGGTACAGAATGCCTGAGAGTGTGGGGAAGGCCAGGTCAATCCAGGTGTTAGTGTCTGGAATATCGTGCCTGAGAGTATGGAATATGCCGGATCAATCCAAGGGTGAGGGTCTGGAACACAGCTTCTGAGAATGTGGGTTCGGTCGGATTAATCCAGGAGTTAGGGTCTGGAAAACAGTGCCTGAGAGTGTGGGATAGGCCGGATTAATCCAGGGGTTAGGCTCTGTAACACAGTGGCTGAGAGTGTGGGATAGGCCAGGTCAATCCAGGTGTTAGTGACTGGAATACAGTATCTGAGAGAGTGGGGGAGGCTGAATTAATCCAGGCGTTAGTGTCTGGAACACAGTGCCTGAGAGTGTGGGGTGGGCCAGGTCAATCCAGGTGTTTGGATGTCAATCCATGTCAATCCATGTGGGTTTGGCGGAATTAATCGAAGGCTTAGGGTCTGGAACACAGTCTCTGAGTTTGTGAGATAGGCCAGATTAATCCAGGGGTTCGGGTCTGGAACACATTGCCTGAGAGTGTGGGGTAGGCCGGATTAATCCAGGAGTTAGGGTCTGGAACACCGTGCCTGAGAGTGTGGGGTAGGCCGGATTAATCCAGTGGTTAGGGTATGGAACACAGTGTCTGTGAGTGTGGGATAGGCCGGATTAATCCAGAAGTTAGGGTATGGAACACAGTGCCTAAGAGTGTGGGGTAGGCCGGATTAATCCAGAGGTTAGAGTCTGGAACACAGTGCCTGTGAGTGTGGGATAGGTGGGAATAATCCAGGGGTTACGGTATGGAATTCAGTGCCTTTGAGTGTGGTATAGGCCGGATTAATCCAGGGGTTAGGGTCTTTAACACAGTGCCTGAGAGTGTGTGGAAGGCCAGGTCAATCCAGGTGTTAGGGTCTGGAAAACAGTTTCTGAGAGTGTGGTATAGGCCGGATTAATCCAGCGGTTAGTGTCTGGAAAACAGTGCCTGAGAATGTGGAATAGGCCGGATTCATCCAGAGATTATGTCTGGAACACAGTGCCTGAGAGTGTGGGGAGGCCGGATTAATCCAGGGATTAGGGTCTGGAACACAGTGTCTGAGAGTGTGGGGGAGGCCAGGTCAATCCAGGTGTTAAGGTCTGGAACACAATTCTGAGAGTGTGGGATAGGCCGGATTAATCCAGTGGTTCGTTTCTGGAACACTGTGTCTGAGAGTGTGGTATAGGCCGGATTAATCCAGGGGTTAGTGTCTGGAAAACAGTGCCTGAGAATGTGGAATAGGCCGGATTCATCCAGAGATTATGTTTGGAACACAGTGCCTGAGAGTGTGGGGAGGCCGGATTAATCCAGGGATTAGGGTCTGGAACACAGTGTCTGAGAGTGTTGGGTAGGCCAGGTCAATCCAGGTGTTAAGGTCTGGAACACAGTTCTGAGAGTGTGGGATAGGTCAGATTAATCCAGTGGTTCGTTTCTGGAACACAGTGTCTGAGAGTGTACGATAGGCCGGGTCAATCCAGGGTTTATTGTCGGGAATACAGTGTCTGCGAGAATGGTGGTGGTCGGTTTAATACAGGGGTTAGTGTCTGGAAAACAGTGCCTGAGAATGTGGAATAGGCCGGATTCGTCCAGGGATTATGTCTGGAACACAGTGCCTGAGAGTGTGGGGAGGCCGGATTAATCCAGGGGTTAGGGTCTGGAACACAGTGCCTTAGTGCATGGGATAGGCCGGATTAATCCAGGGGTTAGGGTTTGGAACACAGTGTCACAGATTGTGGGATAGGCTGAATTAATCCAAGGTTTAGGGTCTGTAACACAGTGCCTGAGTGTGTGGGGTAGGCCTGGTCAATCCAGGTGTTAAGGTCTGGAACACAGTGTCTGAGAGTGTGGGATAGGCCGGATTAATCTAGTGGTTCGTTTCTGGAACACTGTGTCTGAGAGTGTGGTCTCGGGCGGATTAATCCAGGGGTTAGGGTCTGGAATACAGTGCCTGAAAGTGTGGGATAGGTGTGAATAATCCAGGGGTTAGGGTCTGGAACACAGTGCCTGAGAGTGTGCTGGCGGCAGAATTAATTCAGGTGTTAGAGTCTGGAAAACAGTGCCTGAGAGTGTGGGGAGGCCGGATTAATCCAGGGGTTAGGGTCTGGAACACAGTGTCTGAGAGTGTGGAATAGGCCGGTCAATCCAGGGGTTAGTGCCTGGAACGTTGTGCCTGAGAGTGCGGGATAGGGCGGATTAATCCAGGGGTTTTGGTCTGGAATACAGTTTCTGAGAGTGTGGGATGGGCCAGATTAATGCAGGGTTTAGAGTCTGAAAGAGAGTGCCTGAGAGTCAGGGATAGGCCAGATTAATCCAGGGGTTATGGCCTGGAACACAGTGCCTGAGAGAGTGGGAAAGGCCGGATTAATCCAGGGGTTAGGGTCTGGAACACAGTGCCTGAGAGAGTGGGATAGGCCGGTTTAATCCAGGGGTTAGGGTCTGGAACAGAGTGCCTGAGAGTGTGGGGGAGGCCAGGTCAATCCTGGTGTTAGTGTCTGGAATACAGTGCCTGAGAGTCAGGGATAGGCCGGATTAATCCAGGGGTTAGGCTCTGGAACACACTGCCTGAGAGTGTGCAGGAGGCCGGATTTATCCAGGGGTCAAGGTCTGGAACACAGTGTCTGAGAATGTGGGTTCGGCCGGATTAATCCACGTGTTAGGGTCTGGAACACAGTGTCTGAGAGTATGGGGTCGGCCGGATTAATCCAGTGGTTCGGTTCTGGAACACAGTGTCTGAGAGTGTACGATAGGCCGGGTCAATCCAGGGTTATTGTCGGGAATACAGTGTCTGAGAGTATGGTGATGGTCGGTTTAATACAGGGGTTAGTGTCTGGAACACAGTGTCAGAGAGAGTGGGATAGGCTGAATTAATCCAGGGTTTAGGGTCTGGAAAACAGTGCCTGAGAGTGTGGGATAGGCCGGATTAATCCAGGATTTAGGCTCTGGAACACAGTGCCTGAGAGTGTGGGGGAGGCTGGATTTATCCAGGGGTTAGTGTCTGGAACACAGTGCCTGACAGTCAGGGATAGGCTGGATTAATCCAGGGTTAGGGTCTGGAACACACTGCCTGAGAGTTTGGGATAGGCTGGATTAATCCTGAGGTTAGAGTCTGGAACACAGTGCCTGAGAGTGTGGAATAGGCCAGATTCATCCAGGGGTTAAGGTCTGGAACGCAGTGCCTGAGAGAGTGGGATAGGCTGGATTAATCCTGAGGTTAGAGTCTGGAACACAGTGCCTGAGAGCGTGGAATAGGCCGGATTAATCCAGGGGTTAAGGTCTGGAACACAGTGCCTGAGAGTGTGGGGGAGACCAGGTCAATCCTGGTGTTAGTGTCTGGAATACAGTGCCTGAAAGTATGGGATAGGCCGGATTAATCCAGGGGTTAAGGTCTGAAACAGAGTGCCTGAGAGTGTGTTATATGTGGGAATAATCCAGGGGTTCGGGGAAGGAATTCAGTGCCTGAGAGTGTGGGGAAGGCCAGGTCAATCCAGGTGTTAGGGTCTGGAACACAGTGTCTGAAAGTATGGGATAGGCCAGATTAATCCTGTGGTTCGGTTCTCGAACACAGTGTCTGAGAGTGTACGATAGGCCGGGTCAATCCAGGGTTTATTGTCGGGAATACAGTGTCTGAGCGAATGGTGGTGGTCGGTTTCATACAGGGGTTAGTGTCTGGAACACAGTGTCAGAGAGTGTGGGATAGGCTGAATTAATCCAGGGTTTAGGGTCTGTAACACAGTGCCTGAGAGTGTGGGGTAGGCCAGGTCAATCCAGGTGTTAGGGACTGGAACACAGTTTCTGAGAGTGTGGGATAGGCCGGATTGCTCCAGGGGTTAGTGTCTGGAAAACAGTGCCTGAGAATGAGGAATAGGCCGGATTCATCCAGGGATTATGTCTGGAACACAGTGCCTGAGAGTGTGGGGAGGCCGGATTAATCCCGGGGTTAAGGTCTGGAACACAGTGCCTTAGTTCTTGGGATGGGGCGGATTAATCCAGTGGTTCGGTTCTGGAACACAGTGTCTGAAAGTGTACGATAGGAAGGGTCAATCCAGGGTTTATCGTCGGGAATACAGTGTCTGAGAGAATGGTGGTGGTTGGTTTAATACAGGGGTTAGTGTCTGGAACACAGTGTCAGAGAGTGTGGGATTGGCCGGATTAATCGAGGGTTTGGGATCTGGAAAACAGTGTCTGAGTTTGTGAGATAGGCCAGATTAATCCAGGGGTTAGGGTCTGGAACACAGTGCCTGAGAGTGTGGGATTGGCTGGATTAGTCCAGGGTTTAAGGTCTGGAACACAGTGCCTGAGAGTGCGGGGTAGGCCAGGTCAATCCAGGTGTTAGTGACTGGAACACAGTATCTGAGAGTGTGGGGGAGGCTAAATTAATCCAGGGTTTAGGGTCTGTAACACAGTGCCTGAGAGTGTGGGGTAGACCAGGTCAATCCAGGTGTTAAGGTCTGGAACAAAGTGCCTGAAAGTGTGGGGTAGGCCGGATTAATCCAGGGTTTAAGGTCTGCAACACAGTGCCTGAGAGTGTGGGGTAGACCAGGTCAATCCAGGGGTTAGTGTCTGGAACACAGTGCTTGAGAGTGTGGGGTAGACCAGGTCAATCCAGGGGTTAGTGTCTGGAACACAGTGTTTGAGAGTGTGGGATAGGCCAGGTCAATCCAGGTGTAAAGTTCTGGAACACAGTGTCTGAGAGTGTGGGATAGGCCGGATTAATCCAGTGGTTCGTTTCTGGAACACTGTGTCTGAGAGTGTGGTATAGGGCGGATTAATCCAGGGGTTAGGGTCTGGAATACAGTGCCTGAGAGTGTGGAATAGGTGTAAATAATCCAGGGGTTACGGTCTGGAACACAGTGCCCGAGAACGTGCTGGCGGCAGAATTAATTCAGGTGTTAGGGTCTGGAACACAGTGCCTTAGAGATTGGGATAGGCCGGATTAATCCAGGGGTTTGTTTCTGGAAATCAGTGCCTGAGAATATGGGATAGGCCGGATTCATCCAGGGATTATGTCTGGAACACAGTGCCCGACAGTGTGAGGAGGCCGGATTCATCCAGAGTTTAGGGTCTGGAACACAGTGCCTGAGAGTGTGGGATAGGTGTGAATTATCCAGGGGTTAGGGTCTGGAACACAGTGTCTGAGAGTGTGGAATAGGCCGGTCAATCCAGGGGTTAGTGTCTGGAACGCTGTGCCTGAGAGTGTGGGATATGGTGGATTAATCCATGGGTTTTGGTCTGGAACAGAGTGCCTGAGAGTGTGGTATAGGTGGGAATGATCCAGGGGTTAGGGTATGGAATTCAGTGCCTGATAGTGTGGGGAAGGCCAGGTCAATCCAGGTGTTAGGGTCTGGAACACAGTGTCTGAAAGTATGGGATAAACCGGATTAATCCTGTAGTTCGGTTCTGGAACACAGTGTCTGAGAGTGTACAATAGGCCGGATCAATCCAGGGTTTATTGTCGGGGATACAGTGTCTGAGAGAATGGTGGTGGCCGGTTTAATACAGGGGTTAGTGACTGGAACACAGTGTCAGAGAGTGTGGGGTAGGCTGAATTAATCCAGGGTTTAGGGTCTGTAACACAGTGCCTGAGAGTGTGGGATAGGCTGGATTAATCCAGTGGTTCGTTTCTGAAACACTGCGTCTGAGAGTGTGGTATAGGCCGGATTAATCCAGGGGTTAGGGTCTGGAAAACAGTGCCTGAGAATGAGGAATAGGCCGGATTCATCCAGGGATTATGTCTGGAACACAGTGCCTGAGAGTCAGGGACAGGCCAGATTAATCCAGGGGTATGGCCTGGAACACAGTGACTGAGAGAGTGGGATAGGCCCGATCAACCCAGGGGTTAGTGTCTGGAACACAGTGCCTGAGAATGTGGGATAGGCCGGATTCATCCAGGGGTTACGGTCTGGAACACAGTGCCTGAGTGCTTGGGATAGGCCGGATTAATCCAGGGGTTAGGGTCTGGATCACAGTGTCTGAGAGTGTGGAATTGGCCGGTCAATCCAGGGGTTAGTGTCTGGAACGCGGTGCCTGAGAGTTCGGGATAGGCCGGATTCATCCAGGGGTTACGGTCTGGAATACAGTTTCTGAGAGTGTGGGATGGGCCAGATTAATGCAGGGTTTAGAGTCTGAAAGAGAGTGCCTGAGAGTCAGGGATAGGCCAGATTAATCCAGGGGTTATGGCCTGGAACACAGTGCCTGAGAGAGTGGGTTAGGCCGGATTAATCCAGGGGTTAGGGTCTGGAACACAGTGTCTGAGAGTGTGGAATAGGCCGGTCAATCCAGGGGTTAGTGTCTGGAACGCAGTGCCTGAGAGTGCGGGATATGGCAGATTAATCCAGGGGTTTTGGTCTGGAATACAGTTTCTGAGAGTGTGGGATGGGCCAGATTAATGCAGGGTTTAGGGTCTGAAAGAGAGTGCCTGAGAGTCAGGGACAGGCCAGATTAATCCAGGGGTTATGGCCTGGAACACAGTGCCTGAGAGAGTGGAATAGGCCAGATTAATCCTGGGGTTAGGGTCTGGAACACAGTGCCTGAGAGCGTGGGGTAGGCCCGGTCAATCCAGGGGTTAGTGTCTGGAACACATTGCCTGAGAGTGTGGGATAGGCCGGATTAATCCGGGGGTTAGGTTCTGGAACACAGTGCCTGAGAGTGTGGGATACAGTGGATTAATCCAGAGGTTAGGGTCTGGAACACAGTGCCTAACAGTGTGGAATAGGCTCAATTAATCCAGAGGTTAGGATCTGGAACACTGTGCCTGAGAGTGTGGGATAGGTGTGAATAATCCAGGGTTTTGGGTCTGGAACAGAATGCCCGAGAGTGTGGGGTAGTCAAGGTCAATCCAGATGTTAGTGTCTGGAATACCGTGCCTGAGAGTATGGGATAGGCCGGATCAATCCAGGGGTTAGGCTCTGGAACACACTGCCTGAGAGTGTGCGAGAGGCTGGTTTTATCCAGGGGTTAGGGTCTGGAACACAGCATCTGAGAATGCGGGTTCGGCCGGATTCATCCAGGTGTTAGGGTCTGGAACACAGTGTCTGAGAGAATGGGATAGGCCGGATTAATCCAGTGGCTCGGTTCTGCAAACACAGTGTCTGAGAGTGTACGATTGGTCGGGTCAATCTAGGGTTTATTGTCGGGAATACAGTGTCTGAGAGTATGGTGGTGGTCGGTTTAATACAGTGTCAGAGAGAGTGGGATAGGCCGGATTAATCCAGGGGTTAGGGTCTCGAATACAGTGCCTGATAGTGTGGGATAGGTGTGAATAATCCAGGGGTTAGGGTCTGGAACAGAATGCCTGAGAGTGTGGGGTAGGCCAGGTCAATCCAGGTGTTAGTGTCTGGAATACAGTGCCTGAGAGTATGGGATAGGCCGGATCAATCCAGGGGTTAGGCTCTGGGAAACAGTGCCTGAGAGTGTGCGAGAGGCTGGTTTTATCCAGGGGTTAGGGTCTGGAACACAGCATCTGAGAATGCGGTTTCGGCCGGATTCATCCAGGTGTTAGGGTCTGGAACACAGTGCCTTAGAGATTGGGATAGGCCGGATTAATCCAGGGGTTAGTGTCTGGAACACAGTGCCCGAGAGTGTGGGGAGGCCGGATTAATCCAGGGTTTAGGGTCTTGAACATAGTGCCTGAGTGCTTGGGATAGGCCGGATTAATCTAGGGGTTAGGGTGTGGAACACAGTGCCTGAGAGTATGGAATAGGCCGGTCAATCTAGGGGTTAGTGTCTGGAACGCAGTGCCTGAGAGTGTGGGATAGGTGTGAATTATCCAGGGGTTAGGGTCTGGAACACAGTGTCTGAGAGTGTTCGGGAGTCCGAGTCAATCAAGGGTTAAGGGTCTGGAACACAGTTCCTGAGAATTTGGGATAGGCCGGATTAATCCAGGGGTTAGTGTCTGGAACACAGTGCCTAGGAGTGTGGGATAGGCTGGATTAATCCAGGGGTTAGAGTCTGGAACACAGTGCCTGAGAGTGTGGGGTAGGCCAGTTCAATCCAGGTGTTAGTGTCTGGAATACAGTGCCTGAGAGTCAGGGACAGGCCAGATTAATCCAGGGGATATGGCCTGGAACACAGTGACTGAGAGAGTGGGATAGGCCCGATCAACCCAGGGGTTAGTGTCTGGAACACAGTGTGAGAGAGTGTGGGATTGGCCGGGTCAATCCAGGGATGAGGTTCTGGAACACAGTGCCTAATAGTGTGGGATAGGCCGGAATAATCCAAGGGTTAGGGTCTGGAACACTGTGCCTGATAGTGTGGGATATGGCGGATTAATCCAGAGGTTAGGGTCTGGAACACAGTCCCTGAGAGTGTGGAATAGGCTCAATTAATCCAGAGGTTAGGGTCTGGAACACTGTGCCTGAGAGTGTGGGATAGGTGTGAATGATCCAGGGGTTAGGGTCTGGAACAGAATGCCTGAGAGTGTGGGGTAGGCCAGGTCAATCCAGGTGTTAGTGTCTGGAATACAGTGCCTGAGAGTATGGGATAGGCCGGATCAATCCAGGGGTTAGGCTCTGGGAAACAGTGCCTGAGAGTGTGCGAGAGGCTGGTTTTATCCAGGGGTTAGGGTCTGGAACACAGCATCTGAGAATGCGGTTTCGGCCGGATTCATCCAGGTGTTAGGGTCTGGAACACAGTGCCTTAGAGATTGGGATAGGCCGGATTAATCCAGGGGTTAGTGTCTGGAACACAGTGCCCGAGAGTGTGGGGAGGCCGGATTAATCCAGGGTTTAGGGTCTTGAACATAGTGCCTGAGTGCTTGGGATAGGCCGGATTAATCTAGGGGTTAGGGTGTGGAACACAGTGCCTGAGAGTATGGAATAGGCCGGTCAATCTAGGGGTTAGTGTCTGGAACGCAGTGCCTGAGAGTGTGGGATAGGTGTGAATTATCCAGGGGTTAGGGTCTGGAACACAGTGTCTGAGAGTGTGGAATAGGCCGGTCAATCTAGGGGTTAGTGTCTGGAACGCAGTGCCTGAGAGTGCGGGATATGATGGATTAATCCAGGGGTTTTGTTCTGGAATACAGTTTCTGAGAGTGTGGGATGTGTCAGATTAATGCAGGGTTTAGGGTCCGAAAGAAAGTGCCTGAGAGTCAGGGACAGGCCAGATTAATCCAGGGGTTATGGCCTGGAACACAGTGCCTGAGAGTGTGTGAAAAGGTGTGAATTATCCAGGGGTGAGGGTCTGGAACACAGTGTCTGAGAGTGTGGGGAGGCCGGGTCAATCCAGGAGTGAGGGTCTGGAACACAATGCCTAATAGTGTGGGATAGGCCGGAATAATCCAAGGGTTAGGGTCTGGAACACTGTGCCTGATAGTGTGGAATACGGCAGATTAATCCAGAGGTTAGGGTCTGGAACACAGTGCCTGAGAGTGTGGAATAGGCCCAATTAATCCAGAGGTTAGGGTCTGGAACACTGTGCCTGAGAGTGTGGCATAGGTTGGATTAATCCACGGGTTAGGTTTTGGAACACACTGCCTGAGAGTGTGGGGGAGGCTGGATTAATCCAGGGGTTAGGGTGTGGAACAAAGTGCCTGAGAGTGTGCGATAGGCCTGATTAATCCAGGGGTTAGGGTCTGGAACACAGTATCTGAGGGTGTGGGTTTGGCTGGATTAATCGAAGGCTTAGGGTCTGGAACACAGTGCCTGACAGTGTGAGATTGGCCGGATTAATCCAGGCACTCTCTCACGCTCTCACGCACTGTATTCCAGACACTAAGCCTTCTATTAATCCAGCCAAACCCACACCCTCAGACTCTGTTTTACAGACCCTAAAGCCTGGAATAATTCAGCCTATCCCACATTCTCAGACACTGTGTTCCAGACCCTAACCCCTGGATTAATCCAGCCTCCCCCACACTCTCAGGCAGTGTGTTCCAAAACCTAACCCGTGGATTAATCCGGCCAATCCCACACTGTCAGGCACTGAGTTCCAGACCCTAAGGCTTCTATTAATCCAGCCGAACCCATACCCTCAGACACTGTGTTCCAGACACTAACCCCTGGATTAATCCGGCCTATCCCACACTCTCAGACACTGTGTTCCAGACCCTAACCCCTGGTTTAATCCGGCCTATCCCACACTCAAAGGCACTGAATTCCAGACACTTACCCCTTGATTAATCCGGGTTATCCTATACTTCAGGCACTGAGTTCCAGACCCTAAGGCTTCTATTAATCCAGCCGAACCCATACCCTCAGACACTGTGTTCCAGACACTAACCCCTGGATTAATCCGGCCTCCCCCACTCTCTCAGGCACGGTGCTCCAGACCCTAACCTCTATATTACAGCGTCCTACCCTGCACTCTCAGGCACTGTGTTCCAGGCCATAACTCTTGGATTAATCTGGCCTGTCCCTGACTCTCAGCCACTCTGTTTCAGACCCGAAACCCTGCATTAATCTGGCCTTTCCCACACTCTCAGAAACTGTATTCCAGACCCAAAACCCCTGGATTAATCCGCTCTATCCCATACTCTCAGGCACTGTGTTCCAGAACGTAACCCTTGGATTAATCCGGCCTATTCCACACTCCATGGCACTGTATTCCAGACCCTAACACCTAGATTAATCCGGCCTATCCCACACGCTCAGGCACTTTGTTCCACACCCTAACCTCTGCATTA
This sequence comes from Chiloscyllium plagiosum, assembly GCF_037043375.1. NCBI lineage: Eukaryota > Metazoa > Chordata > Chondrichthyes > Orectolobiformes > Hemiscylliidae > Chiloscyllium > Chiloscyllium plagiosum. The sequence goes on along the minus strand of NW_028270181.1, from coordinate 40,864,197 downwards.
ATCCAGCCTCCCCCACACTCTCAGGCAGTGTGTTCCAAAACCTAAACCGTGGATTAATCCGGCCTCCACCACATTGTCAGACACTGTATTCCAGACACTAAACCCTGGATTAATCCGGCCTCCACCACATTGTCAGACACTGTATTCCAGACACTAAACCCTGGATTAATCCGGCCTACCACACACTCTCAGGCACTGTGTTCCAGAACGTAACCCCTGGATTAATCTGGCCTATCCCACACACTCAGGTACTGTATTCCAGACACTAAGTCTTCTAATAAACCAGCCAAACCCACACCCTCAGACACTGTTTTACAGACCCTAAAGCCTGGAATAATTCAGCCTATCCCACACTCTCAGACACTGTATTCCAGACACTAACCCCTGGATTAATCCGGCCTACCACACACTTTCAGGCACTGTGTTCCAGAGCCTAATCCGTGGATTAATTCCGGCCGATCCCACACGCTCAGGCACTGTGTTCCAGACCCTAACCCCTGGATTAATCCGGCCCCCCCGACATTCTCAGGCACTGATATCCAGACCCTAACCCCTGGATTAATCCGGCCTATCCAACTCTCTGTGACACTGTGTTCCAGACACTAACCCCTGTATTAAACCGACCACCACCATACTCTCAGACACTGTATTCCCGACAATATACCAAGGATTGACCCGACCTATCGTACACTCTCAGACACTGCGTTCCAGAACCGAACCACTGGATTAATCCGGCCGAAACACACATTCTCAGACGCTGTGTTCCAGACCCTAACACCTGGATTAATCCGGCCTCCCGCACACTCTGAGGCACTGTGTGCCAGACTCTAACCCCTGGATTGATCCGGCCTATCCCATACTCTCAGGCACTGTATTTCAGACACTAACACCTGGATTGACCTTACCTTCCCCACACTCTCAGGTATTCTGTTCCAGACCCTAACCCCTAGATTATTCCCACCTATCCCACACTCTCAGGCACTGAGTTCGAGACCCAAACCTCTGGATTAATCCGGCCTATTCCACACTCTCAGACACTGTGTTCCAGACCCTAACCCCTGGATTAATCCGGCCTATCCCACTCTCTCAGGCACTGTATTCCAGACCCTAAATCCTTGAATTAATCTAGTCTATCCCACGCTCTCAGGCACTTTGTTCCACACCCCAACCCCTGGATTAATCCAGCCTCCCCGACATTCTCAGGCAGTGTTCCAGAACCTAACCCGTGGATTAATCCGGCCTATCCCACACTCTCAGGCACTGTGTTCCAGACCCTCACCCCTGGATTAATCCGGCCTATCCCAATCTCTAAGGCACTGTGTTCCAGACCCTCATAACTAATTAATTCAGCCTCCCGCACACTCTCAGGCACTGTGTTCCAGACCCTAACTCCTGGATTAATCCGGCCTATCCCACTCTCTCAGGCACTGTGTTCCAGGCCATAACTCTTGGATTAATCCGGCCTATCCCTGACTCTCAGCCACTCTGTTTCAGACCCGAAACCCTGCATTAATCTGGCCTTTCCCACACTCTCAGAAACTGTATTCCAGACCCAAAACCCCTGGATTAATCCGCCCTATCCCATACTCTCAGGCACTGTGTTCCAGAAGGTAACCCCTGGATTAATCCGGCCTATCCCACACTCTATGGCACTGTATTCCACACCCTAACACCTGGATTAATCCGGCCAATCCCACACTGTCAGGCACTGTGTTCCAGACCCTAACCCCTGGATTAATCCGGCCTATCCCACTCTCTCAGGCACTGTGTACCAGCCATAACCCTTGGATTAATCTGGCCTGTCCCTGACTCTCAGCCACTCTGTTTCAGATCCTAAACCCTGTATTAATCCGGCCTATCCCACACTCTCAGAAACTGTATTCCAGACCCAAAACTCCTGGATTAATCCACCCTATTCCATACTCTCAGACACTGTGTTCCAGACAGGAACCCCTGGACTAACCGGGCCTACCCCACACTCTCAGGCACTGTATTCCAGACACTAACACCTGGATTAATCCGGCCAATCCCACACTGTCAGGCAATGTGTTCCAGACCCTAAGACTTCGATTAATCCAGCCAAACCCACACCCTCAGATACTGTGTTCCAGACACGAACCCCTGGATTAATCCGCCTATCGTACACTCTCAGACACTGTGTTCCAGACCCTAACCCCTGGATTAATCCGGCCTATCCCACACTCCCAGGCACTTTGTTCCACACCCTAACCTCTGCATTAATCCAGCCTCCCCCACACTCTCAGGCAGTGTGTTCCAAAACCTAACCCGTGGATTAATCCGGCCTATCCCACATTCTCAGGCACTGTATTCCAGACCCTAACATCTGGATTAATCCGGCCAATCCCACACTCTCAGGCACTGTGTTCCAGACTCTAACCCCTGGATTAATCCAGCCTATCCCACACTCCTAGGCACTGTGTTCCAGACACTAACCGCTGGATTAATCCGACCTATCCCAAATTCTCAGGAACTGTGTTCCAGACCCTTAACCCTTGATTGACTCGAACTCCCGAACACTCTCAGACACTGTGTTACAGATCCTAACCCCCGGATTATTCCCACCTCTCCCACACTCTCAGGTACTGTGTTCCAGACCATAACCCATGGATTAATCTGGCCAATCCCACACTCTCAGGCACTGTATTCCAGACACTAAACCTTCTATTATTCCAGTCAAACCCACACCCTCAGACACTGTTTTACAGACCCTAAAGCCTGGAATAATTCAGCCTATCCCACTCTCTCAGGCACTGTGTTCCAGACACTAGCCCCTGGATTAATCCGGCCTACCACACACTCTCAGGCACTGTGTTCCAGACCCTAAATCCTTGAATTAATCTGGTCTATCCCACGCTCTCAGGCACTTTGTTCCACACCCTAACCCCTGGATTAATCCAGCCTCCCCGACATTCTCAGGCAGTGTGTTCCACACCCTAACCCCTGGATTAATCCGGCCTATGCCACACTGTCAGGCACTTTGTTCCATACCATAACCCCTGGATTAATCCAGCCTCCCCCGGACTCTTAGGCAGTGTGTTCCAAAACCGAAACCGTGGATTAATCCGGCCTATCCCACATTCTCAGGCACTGTGTACCAGACCCTAACCTCTGGACTAATCTGGCCTATCCCACACACTCAGGTACTGTGTTCCAGACCATAACCCCTGGATTAATCCGGCCAATCCCACACTCTCAGGCACTTTATTCCAGACACTAAGCCTTCTATTAATCCAGCCAAACCCACACCCTCAGACACTGTTTTACAGACCCTAAAGCCTGGAATAATTCAGCCTATCCCACACTCTCAGACACTGTGTTCCAGAGCCTAACCCCTGGATTAATCTGGCCTACCACACACGCTCAGGCACTGTGTTCCAGACCCTCACCCCTGGATTAATCCGGCCTAACCCACATTCTCAGACACTGTGTTCCAAGCCCGAACCCTTGGATTAATCCGGCCTATCCCACACTCTCAGACACTGTATTCCAGACCCTAACCCCTGGATTAGTCCGGCCTATCCCACTCTCACAGGCACTGTGTTCCAGGCTATAACCCTTGGATTAATCCGGCCTATCCCTGACTCTCAGCCACTCTGTTTCAGACTCGAAACCCTGCATTAATCTGGCGTATCCCACACTCTCAGAAACTGTATTCCAGACCCAAAACCCCTGGATTAATCCGCCCTATCCCATACTCTCAGGCACTTTGTTCCAGACCCTAACACCTGGATTAATCCGGCCAATCTCACACTGTCAGGCACTGTGTTCCAGACCCTAAGCCTTCGATTAATCCAGCCAAACCCACACCCTCAGACACTGTGTTCCAGACTCTAACCCATTGATTAATCCGGTATATCCCACACTCTCAGGCACTGTATTCCAGACCCTAACATCTGGATTAATCTGGCGAATCCCACACTGTCAGGCACTGTGTTCCAGACCCGAAGCCTTCGATTAATCCAGCCAAACCCACATCCTCAGACACTGTGTTCCAGACACTAACCCCTGGATTAATCCGGCCTATCGCACACACTCAGGCACTGTGTTCCAGACCTTAACCGTGGATTAATCTGTTCCATCCCACACTCTCAGGCACTGTGTTCCACACCATAACCCCTGGATTAATCCAGCCTCCCCCACACTCTCAGGCAGTGTGTTCCAAAACCTAACCCGTGGATTAATCCGGCCTATCCCACATTCTCAGGCACTGTGTTCCAGACCCTAACCTCTGGACTAATCTGGCCTATCCCACACACTCAGGTACTGTGTTCCAGACCATAACCCCTGGATTAATCCGGCCAATCCCACACTCTCAGGCACTGTATTCCAGACACTAAGCCTTCTATTAATCCAGCCAAACCCACACCCTCAGACACTGTTTTACAGACCCTAAAGCCTGGATTAATCCGGCCTATCCCACATTCTCAGGCACTGTGTTCCAGACCCTAACCGCTGGATTAATCCGGCCTCCCCCACACTCTCAGGCACTGTGTTCCAGAACGTAACCCCTGGATTAATCCGGCCTATCTCACCCTCTCAGGCACTGTATTCCAGACCCTAACACCTGGATTAATCCAGCCAAACCCACACCCTCAGGCACTGTGTTCCAGACATTATCCCTGGATGAATCCGACCTCTCCCAATCTCTCAGGCACTGTGTTCCAGACCCTAACCCCTGGATTAATCCGGCCTATCCCACTCTCTCAGACACTGTGTTCCAGGCCATAACCCTTGGATTAATCTGGCCTGTCCCTGACTCTCAGCCACTCTGTTTCAGACCCTAAACCCTGTATTGATCTGGCCTATCCCATACTCTCAGAAACTGTATTCCAGACCCAAAACTCCTGGATTAATCCGCCCTATTCCATACTCTCAGACACTGTGTTCCAGACAGGAACCCCTGGACTAACCGGGCCTCCCCCACACTCTCAGGCACTGTATTCCAGACCCGAACCCCTGGATTAATCCGCCTATCGCACACTCTCCGGCACTGTGTTCCAGACCCTAACACCTGGATTAATCCAGCCTCCCCCACACTCTCTGGCAGTGTGTATCAAAACCTAACCCGTGGATCAATCCGGCCTATCCCACATTCTCAGGCACTGTATTCCAAACCCTAACATCTGGATTAATCCGGCCAATCCCACACTGTCAGGCACTGAGTTCCAGACCCTAAGGCTTCCATTAATCCAGCCGAACCCACACCCTCAGACACTGTGTTCCAGACACTAACCTCTGGATTAATCCAGCCTATCCCACACTCCTAGGCACTGTGTTCCAGACACTAACCCCTGGACTAATCCGGCCTATCCCAAATTCTCAGGAACTGTGTTCCAGACCCTTTACCCTGGATTGACTCGGACTCCCGAAAACTCTCAGACACTGTGTTACAGATCCTAACCCCCGGATTATTGCCACCTCTCCCACACACTCAGGTACTGTGTTCCAGACCATAACCCCTGGATTAATCTGGCCAATCTCACACTCTCAGGTACTGTATTCCAGACACTAAGCCTTCTATTAATCCAGCCGAACCCACACCCTCAGACACTGTTTTACAGACACTAACCCCTGGATTAATCCAGCCTATCCCACACTCTCAGGCACTGTATTCCAGACCCTAACATCTGGATTAATCCGCCCTATCCCATACTCTCAGACACTGTGTTCCAGACCCTAACCCCTGGATTAATCCCGCCGAACCCACACCCTCAGACACTGTGTTCCAGACACTAACCCCTGGATTAATCCAGCCTATCCCACACTCTCAGGCACTGTATTCCAGACCCTAACACCTGGATTAATCCGGCCTATCCCACACTCTCAGAAACTGTATTCCAGACCCTAAGCCTTCGATTAATCCAGCCAAACCCACACCCTCAGACACTGTGTTCCAGACACTAACCCCTGGATTAATCCGGCCTATCGCACACTCTCAGGCACTGTGTTCCAGACCCTAACCGTGGATTAATCCGGTCCATCCCACACTCTCAGGCACTTTGTTCCACACCCTAACCCCTGGATTAATCCGGCCTCCCCCACACTCTCAGGCACTGTGTTATAGAGCCTAACCCCTGGATTAAGCCGGTTTAACCCACATTCTCAGACACTGTGTTCCAGACCCTAACCCTTGGATTAATCCGGCCTGTCCCAATCTCTCAGACACTGTGTGCCAGACCCTAACCCCTGGATGAATCCGGCCTAACTTACATTCTCAGACACTGTGTTCCAGACCCTAACCCCCTGAATTAAACCGACCACCACCATACTCTCTGCACTGTGTTCCAGACAGAATCCCTGTATGAATTTGCCCTAACCCACACTCTCAGACACTGTGTTCCAGACCCTAACCCCTGGATTAATCTGGCCTACCACACACTCTCAGGCACTGTGTTCCAGAGCCTAACCCGTGGATTAATTCGGCCGATCCCACATGCTCAGGCACTGTGTTCCAGACCCTAACCCCTGGATTAATCAGGCCTCCCCCACACTCTCAGGCACTGTGTTCCAGAGCCTAACCCCTGGATTAATCCGGCCTACCCACACTTTCAGACACTGTGTTCCAGACACTAACCCCAGCATTAAACCGACCACCACCATAATCTCAGGCACTGTGTTCCAGACATAATCCCTGGATGAATCTGGCCTGTCACAATCTCTCAAGCACTGTGTTCCAGAGCCTAACCCCTGGATTACACTGGCCTAACCCACCTTCTCAGACACTGTGTTCCAGACACTAACCCCTGGATTAATCCAGCCTATCCCACACACTCAGACACTGTGTTCCAGACACTAACCCTTGGATTAATCCGACCTATCCCAAATTCTCAGGAACTGTGTTCCAGACCCTTAACCCTGGATTGACTCGGACTCCCGAACACTCTCAGACACTGTGTTACAGATCCTAACCCCCGGACTATTCCCACTTCTCCCACACTCTCAGGTACTGTGTTCCAGACCCTGACCTCTGGACTAATCTGGCCTATCCCACACACTCAGGTACTGTTTTCCAGACCCTCACCCCTTGATTAATCCGGCCAATCCCACACTTACAGGCACTGTATACCAGACACTAAGCCTTCTATTAATCCAGCCAAACCCACACTCTCAGACACTATTTTACAGACCCTAAAGCCTGGAATAGTTTAGCCTATCCCACACTCTCAGACACTGTGTTCCAGACACTAACCCCTGGATTAATCCAGCCTCCCCCACACTGTCAGGCACTGTGTTCCAGAGCCTAACCCCTGGATTAATCCGGCCTATCGCACACTCTCAGGCACTGTGTTCCAGACCCTAACACCTGGATTAATCCGGCCAATCCCCACACTGTCAGGCACTGTGTTCCAGACCCGAAGCCTTTGATTCATCCAGCCAAACCCACAACCTCAGACACTGTGTTCCAGACTCTAACCCCTTGATTAATCCAGCCTAACCCACACTCTCAGGCACTGTATTCCAGAACGTAACACCTGGATTAATCTGGCGAATCCCACACTGTCAGACACTGTGTTCCAGACACTAACCCCTGGATTAATCCGGCCTATCACACACTCTCAGGCACTGTGTTCCAGACCCTAACCGTGGATTAATCCGGCCTATCCCACACTCTCAGGCAATTTGTTCCACACCCTAACCCCTGGATTAATGCAGCCTCCCCCACACTCTCAGGCAGTGTGTTCCAAAACCTAACCCGTGGATTAATCCGGCCTATCCCACATTCTCAGGCACTGTGTTCCACACCCTAACCCCTGGATTAATCCAGCATCCCCCACACTCTCAGACACTGTGTTCCAAAACCTAACCCGTTGATTAATCCGGCCTATCCCACATTCTCAAGCACTGTGTTCCAGACCCTAACCCCTGGATTAATCCGGCCTCCCCCACACTCTCACGCACTGTTTTCCGGGCCCTAAACCCTGGATTAATCCGGCCTATCCCAATCTCTCAGGCACTGTGTTCCAGACCCTAACTCCTGGATTAATCCGGCCTATCCCACACTCTCAGGCAATTTGTTCCACACCCTAACCCCTGGATTAATGCAGCCTCCCCCACGCTCTCAGGCAGTGTGTTCCAAAACCTAACCCGTGGATTAATCCGGCCTATCCCACATTCTCAGGCACTGTGTTCCAGACCCTAACCCCTGGATTAATCCGGCCTCCCCCACACTCTCAGGCACTGTTTTCCGGGCCCTAACCCCTGGATTAATCCGGCCTATCCCAATCTCTCAGGCACTGTGTTCCAGACCCTAACTCCTGGATTAATCCGGCCTAACCCACATTCTCAGCCACTGTGTTCCAGAGACTAACCCCAGCAGAACTTCGACCACCACCGTACTCTCAGGCACTGTGTTCCAGACATAATCCCTGGATGAATATGCCCTATTTCACACTCTCAGGCACTGTTTTCCAGACCCTAACACCTGGATAATTCCGGCCTATCCCACTCTCTCAGGCACTGTATTCCAGACACAAACCCAGGATTAATCTGGCCGATCCCACACTCTCAGGCACTGTGTTCCAGACTCTAACCCCTGGATTAATCCAGCCGATCCCAAATTCTCAGGAACTGTGTTCCAGACCCTTAACCCTGGATTGACTCAGTCTCCCGAAGACTCACACACTGTGTTACAGATCCTAACCCCCAGATTATTCCCACCTCTCCCACACTCTCAGGTACTGTGTTCCAGACCCTAACCCCTGGATTGACCTGGCCAATCTCACACACTCAGGTACTGTTTTCCAGACCCTAACCCCTGGATTAATCCAGTCAATCCCACACTCTCAGGCACTGTATTCCAGACCCTAAGACTTCTATTAATCCAACCAAACCCACACCCTCAGACACTGTGTTCCAGACCCTAACCCCTGGATGAATCTGGCCTACCACACACTCTCAGGCACTGTGTTCCAGAGCCTAACCCGTGGATTAATCCGGCCTATCCCACACGCTCAGGCGCTGTGTTCCCAACACTAACCCCTGGATTAATCTGGCCTAACCCACACTCTCAGGCACTGTGTTCCCGAGCCTAACCCCTGGATTAATCCGGCCTCCCCACACTCTCAGACACTGTGTTCCAGACACTAACCCCAGCATTAGACCAACCACCACCAAACACTCAGGCACTGTGTTGCAGACATAATCCCTGGATGAATCTGTCCTAACCTACACTCTCAGGCGCTGTTTTCCAGACCCTACTCCCTGGATTAATCCAGCCTATCCCAATCTCTCAGGCACTGTGTTCCAGATCCTAACACCTGAATTAATTTGGACTCCTGCACACTCTCAGACACTGTGTTCCAGAGCCTAACCCCTGGATTAATCCTACCTATCCCGCGCTCTCAGGCAATGTGTTCCAGACACTAACCCCAGGATTGACCCGGCCTATCCCACACTCTCAGACACTGTGTTCCAGACCCTAACCCTTGATTTTTCAGACATATCCCAAGCACTCAGGCACTGTGTTCCAGACCCGAACCTCTGGAGTAATCCGGCCTATCCGACTCTCTCTGACACTGTGTTCCAGACACTAATCCCGGTATTAAGCCGACCACCACCATACACTCAGACACTGTATTCCCGACAATAAACCCTGGATTGATCCTGCCTATCGTACACTCTCAGACACAGTCTTCCAGAACCATACCACTGGATTAATCCGGCCTCCCGCACACTCTCAGGCACTGTGTTCCACAGCCTAACCCGTGGATTAATCCGGCCTATCCCACACGCTCAGGCGCTGTGTTCCCGACACTAACCCCTAGATTAATCTGGCCTAACCCACACTCTCAGGCACTGTGTTCCCGAGCCTAACAGCTGGATTAATCCGGCCTACCCACACTCTCAGACACGGTGTTCCAGACCCTAACCCCTGGTTTAATCCAGCCTAACCCACACTCTCAGACACGGTGTTCTAGACCCTAACCCCTGTATTAATCCGGCCTCCCCACACTCTCAGACACTGTGTTCCAGACACTAACCGCAGCATTAGACCAACCACCACCAAACACTCAGGTACTGTGTTCCAGACATAATCCCTGGATGAATCTGTCCTAACCTACACTCTCAGGCGCTGTTTTCCAGACCCTAATCCCTGGATTAATCCAGCCTATCCCAATCTCTCAGGCACTGTGTTCCAGACCCTAACACCTGAATTAATTTGGACTCCCGCACACTCTCAGACACTGTGTTCCAGAGCCTAACCCCTGGATTAATCCTGCCTATCCCACGCTCTCAGGCAATGTGTTCCAGACACTAACCCCAGGATTGACCCGGCCTATCCCACATCATCAGACACTGTGTTCCAGACCCTAACCCTTGATTATTCCGACATATCCCAAGCACTCAGGCACTGTGTTCCAGACCCGAACCTCTGGAGTAATCCAGCCTATCCCACACTCTCAGACACTGTGTTCCAGACCCTAACCCCTGGATAAATCCGGCCTCCCCCACTCTCTCAGGCACTGTGTTCCAGAGTCTAACCCCTGGATTAATCCTGCCTATCCCACACTCTCAGGCACTGTTTTCCAGACCCTAACCCCTGGTTTAATCCGGCCTATCCGACTCTCTCTGACACTGTGTTCCAGACACTAATCCCTGTATTAAGCCGACCACCACCATACACTCAGACACTGTATTCCCGACAATAAACCTTGGATTCACCCTGCCTATCGTACACTCTCAGACACTGTCTTCCAGAACCGTACCACTGGATTAATCCGGCCTCCCGCACACTCTCAGGCACTGTGTTCCAGAGCCTAACCCCTGGATTGATCCGGCCTATCCCGTACTCTCAGGCACTGTATTCCAGACACTAACACCTGGAATGACCTGGCCTACCCCACACTCTCAGGCATTCTGATCCAGACCCTAACCCCTGGATTAATCCAGCCTATCCCACTCTCTCAGACAATGTATTCCAGACCGTCAACCCTGGTTTGACCTGGCCTATCCCACACTCTCAGGCACTGAATTCCAGACTCTAACCCCTGGATTATTCATACCTATCCCAATCTCTCAGGGACTGTGTTCCAGACCCTAACCCCTGGATTAATCCGGTCTATCCCACGCTCTCAAGCACTGTGTTCCAGACCCTAACCCCTGGATTAATCCGGCCTATCCCACTCACTTAGTCACTGTGTTCCAGGCCATAACCCCTGGATTAATCTGGCCTATCCCTGACTCTAAGGCACTCTCTTTCAGACCCTAACCCCTGCATTAATCTGGCCCATCCCATACTCTCAGAAACTGTATTCCAGACCAAATCCGCTGGATGAATCCGCCCTATCCCACACTCTCAGGCACTGCGTTCCAGACCTTAACCCTTGGATTAATCCGGCCTCCCCACATTCTCAGGCACTGTGTTCCAGACCCTAACCCCTGGATTAATCGGGCTCCCCACACTCTCAGGCACTGTGTTCCAGACATAATCCCTGGATGAATCCGGCCTATCCCACATTCTCAGGCACTGTTTTCCAGACACTAACCCCTGGATTAATCCGGCCTATCCCAATCTCTAAGGCACTGTGTTCCAGACTCTAACCCCTGGATTAATCTGGCCGAAACCACATTCTCAGACACAGTGTTCCAGAAACGAACCACTGGATTAACCCAGCCAAATCCACACCCTCAGACACTGTTTCACAGACCGTAAACCCTGGATTAATTCAGCCTATCCCACACTCTCAGACACTGTGTTCCAGACCCTAACCCCTGGATTAATCCTACCAAAACGCGCTCTCAGACAATGCGTTCCAGACACAAACCCCTGGATTGATCCGACCTATCCCACATTCTCAGACACTGTGTTCCAGACCCTAACCCCTGGATTGTTCTGACATATCCCACTCTCACTGACACTGTGTTCCAGACACTAACCCCTGTATTAAACCGACCACCACCATACTCTCAGACACTGTATTCCCGACAATAAACCCTGGATTAACCCAGTCTATCATACACTCTCAGACACTGTGTTCCAGACCCTAACCCCTGGATTAATCCGGCCAATCCCACTCTCTCAGGCACTGTGTTCCAGACCTTAACCCCTGGATTAATCCAGCCTCCCCCACACTCTCAGGCACTGTGTCCCAGAGCCTAACCCCTGGACTAATCCAGCCAAACCAACATTCTCAGACACTGTGTTCCAGACCCTAACCCCTGGATAAATTCGGCCTCCCCCAACTCTCAGGCACTGTGTTCCAGAGCCTAACCCCTGGATTAATCCGGCCTATCCCACACTCTCAGGCACTGTTTTCCAGACCCTAACCCCTGAATTAATCCGGCCTATCCCACTCTCACTGACACTGTGTTCAAGACACTAACCACTGTATTAAACCGACCACCACCATACACTCAGACACTGTATTCCCGACAATAAACCCTGGATTAACCCAGTCTATCGTACACTCTCAGACACTGTGTTCCAGAACAGAACCACTGGATTAATCCGGCCTATCCCATACTCTCAGTCACTGTGTTCCAAACCCTAACCCCTGGATAAATCCGGCCTCCCGCACACTCTCAGACACTGTGTTCCAGAGCCTAACCCCTGGATTGATCCGGCCTATCCCATACTCTCAGGCACTGTATTCCAGACACTAACGCCTGGATTGACCTGGCCTACCCCACACCCTCAGGCATTCTGTTCCAGACCCTAACCCCTGGATTAATCCAGCCTGTCCCACTCTCTCAGACAATATATTCCAGACCTTCAACCCTGGTTTGACCTGGCCTATCCCAAACTCTCAGGCACTGTGTTCCAGACCCTAACCCCTGGATTAATCCGGCCGATCCCACTCTCTCAGGCACTGTGTTCCAGGCTATAACCCCTGGATTAATCTGGCCTACCCCTGACTCTGAGGCACTCTCTTTCAGATCCTAAACCCTGCATTAATCTGGCCCATCCCACACTCTCAGAAACCGTATTCCAGACCAAAACCCCTGGATTAATCAGCCCTATCAGTGGTTAGCACTGCTGCCTCACAGCGCCGGAGACCCGGGTTCAATTCCCGCCTCAGGCGACTGACTGTGTGGAGTTTGCACGTTCTCCCCGTGTCTGCGTGGGTTTCCTCTGGGTGCTCCGGTTTCCTCCCACAGTCCAAAGATGTGCAGGTCAGGTGAATTGGCCATGCTAAATTGCCCGTAGTGTTAGGTAAGGGGTAAATGTAGGGGTATGGGTGGGTTGCGCTTCGGCGGGGCGGTGTGGACTTGTTGGGCCGAAGGGCCTGTTTCCACACTGTAATATAATCTAAAAAAAAAATCTATCCCGCACTCTCAGGCACTGCGTTCCAGACACTAACCCCTGGATTGACCGGCCTATTCCACACTCTCAGACACTGTGTTCCAGATCCTAACCCTTGGATTGACCGGCCTATTCCACACTCTCAGAGACTGTGTTCCAGATCCTAACCCTTGGATTGACCGGCCTATTCCACACTCTCAGACACTGTGTTCCAGACCCTAACCCTTCGATTAATCCGGCCTATCACACGCACTTATGCACTGTGTTCCAGACCCTAACCCCTGGATTAATCTGGCCTCCCCACACTCTCAGGCACTGTGTTCCAGACATAATCCCTGGATGAATCCGGCCATCCCAACCTCTCAGGCACTGTGTTCCAGAACCTAACCCCTGGATTATTCCGGCCTATCCCACACTATCAGGCACTGTGTTTCAGACAATAACCCCTGGATTGACCTGGCCTACCCCACAGTCTCAGCCACTGTGTTGCAGACCCTAAACCCTGGATTAATTCAGCCTATCCCACACTCTGTGACACTGTGTTCCAGACACTAACCCCTGTATTATACTGACCACCACCATTCTCTCAGACACTGTATTCCCGACAATAAAACCTGGAATTACCCGGCCTATCGTACACTCTCAGACACTGTGTTCCAGAACCGAACCACTGGATTAATCCGGCCTATCCCATATTCTCAGACACTGTGTTCCAGACCCTAACACCTGGATTGACCTGGCCTTTCCCACACTCTCAGGCACTGTGTTCCAGACCCTAACCCCTGGATTAATCCGGCCTATCCCACACTCAAAGGCACTGAATACCATACCCTAACCCCTGGATTATTCCCACCTATACCACACTCTCAGGCACGCTGTTCCAGACCTTAACCCCTGGATTAATCCGGCCTATTCCACACTCTCAGGCTCTGTGTTCCAGACTCTAACCTCTGGATTAATCCGCCCTATCGCACACTCTCAGGCACTGTGTTCCAGAACGTAACCCCTGGATAAATCCGGCCTACCCCACACTCTCAGGCACTGTGTTCCAGACCCTAACCCCTGGATTAATCCAGCGTATCCCACATTCTCAGGCACGGCGTTCAGACCCTAACCCCTGGATTAATCTGGCCTATCCCACACCCTCAGACACTGTGTTACAGACCCTCAACCTTGGATTAATCCGGCCTATCTCACAAACTCAGACACTGTTTTCCAGACCCTAAATCCCTGGATTAATCCAGCCTAACCCACACCCTCAGACACTGTGTTCCAGACACTAACCCCTGTATTAAACCGACCACCACCATTCTCTCAAACACTGTATTCCCGACAATAAACCCTGGATTGACCCGGCCTATCGTACACTCTCAGACACTGTGTTCCAGAACCGAACCCATGGTTTTTTTTTGAGTGGGAGCAGCGGCCGAGTAAAGGCGAACCCGGGAGACTACAGCTAAGGTAAAACAGTTTGTTTCAAAATTACTTACCTGTAGCGGGCAGCGGTGTTTTTTTTCTCTCTTCACAAAAAGAGCGGGAGCAGCAGAGGAAGTGACGGCAAACAGAGGGGCAGCCGGGAAGGAGAACTGTGAGTATAAATACTCACCCTTTAATCACCAACGGTCATTTGAGTGGGAGCAGCGGAAGTGAGGTTGGAGCGCATAGCTGGGCGGGAAGGTAAGTGATTAGTATTTGAGTGGGTGTGTTCTAGGGGTGACCACCAATACTCCTGCCGACTTCGTCTGCAGGAAATGCAGTCAGATCCTGATCCTCAACGAACGAGTTAGGGAACTGGAACTGGAGTTGGATGAACTGAGGATTATTCGAGAGGCTGAGAGGGTGATTGATAGAAGCTACAGGGACATTTTTACGCCGGAGAACAGAGGTAGCTGGGTAACAGTTAGAGGTGGGAAGGGGAAGAAGCAGGCAGTGCAGGGTTCCCCTGTGGTCGTTCCCCTAAAAAATAAGTATACAGCTTTGGAAACTGTTGGGGGGGACAGCGTTGCAGGTGTAAGCTGCAGTGAAGGGGTCTGTGGCTCTGAGACTCAGAAGGGAAAGGGGGAGAGGAGGAGAGCGCTAGTTATAGGGGACTCTCTAGTTAGAGGGACGGACAGGCGGTTCTGTGGACATGGGCGAGACTCTCGGATGGTTTGTTGCCTCCCGGGTGCTAGGGTCCGAGACGTCTCAGACCGTGTCTTCAGAATCCTTAAGGGGGAGGGTGTGCAGCCAGATGTCGTGGTGCACATTGGCACCAACGACATAGGTAGGAAGAGGGGTGGGGAGGTCATTCAAGAGCTCAAGGAGTTAGGCTGGAAGCTAAAAGCTAGGACAGACAGAGTCGTCATCTCTGGGTTGTTGCCGGTGCCACGTGACAGTGAGGCAAAGAATACGCAGAGAGTGCAGTTGAACACGTGGCTGGTGTAGGAGGGAGGGCTTCAGATATTTGGACAATTGGACTGCATTCTGGGGAAGGTGGGACCTGTACAAACAGGATGGGTTGCACCTGAACCAGAAGGGCACCAATATCCTGGGGGGGTAGGTTTGCTAGCACTCTTTGGGGGGGTTTAAACTAATTTGGCAGGGGGATGGGATCCGGACTTGTAGTCCAGCAAGTAAGCTAGCTGTGTGTCAGGATGCCCAAGACTGTAGGGAGGCTGTGGAGAAGGTAGCACTGACAGGGACTACTTGCGGACACAGAGATGGGCTCAAGTGCGTATACTTCAAAGGAGTATCAGAAATAAGGTGGGTGAACTTAAGGCGTGGATCGGTACCTGGGACTACGATGTTGTGGCCATCACGGAAACGTGGATAGATGAGGGACAGGAATGGCTGTTGGAGGTTCCTGGTTACAGGTGTTTCAGTAAGATTAGGGAGGGTGGGAAAAAAGGAGGGGGGGGTGGCATTGCTAATTAGAAATGGTATAACGGCTGCAGAAAGGAAGTTTGAGGGGGATCTGCCTCTGGAGGTAGTATGGGCTGAAGTCAGAAATAGGAAAGGTGCAGTCACCTTGTTGGGTGTTTACTATAGGCCCCCCAATAGCAGCAGAGATGTGGAGAAACAGATTGGAAACAAATTTTGGAAAGGTGCAGAAGCCACAGGGTCGTAGTCATGGGCGACTTCAACTTCCCAAATATTGATTGGAAGCTCTTTAGATCAAGTAGATTGGATGGGGCGGTGTTTGTGCAGTGTGTCCAGGAAGCTTTTCTAACGCAGTATGTAGATTGTCCGACCAGAGGGGAGGCCATTTTGGATTTGGTACTCGGTAATGAACCGGGACAAGTGGTGGGCTTGTTAGTGGGTGAACATTTTGGTGATGGTGACCACAATTCTGTGACTTTCACCTTGGTTATGGAGAGAGATAGGTGCGCACAACAAGGTAGATTTTATAATTGGGGGAAGGGAAATTACGATGCTGTAAGGCAGAATTTGAGGAGCATACGTTGGGAGCATAGGCTGTCAGGGAAGGCTGTGGTGGAAAGGTGGAACTTTTTCAAAGAGCAGATACGACGTGTCCATGATATGTATGTATCTATCAGGCAGGAAAGAAATGGTTGTGTGAGGGAGCCTTGGTTGACGAGAGAGGTTGAATGCCTGGTAAAGAGGAAGAAGGAGGCTTACATAAGGTTGAGGAAACAGGATTCAGACAGAGCAGTGGAGGGATACAGGATAGCCAGAAGGGACCTGAAGAAAGGGATTCGGAGAGCTAAGAGAGGGCATGAAAAATTGTTGGCGGATAGGATCAAGGATAACCCCAAGGCATTTTATGCGTATGTGAGAAACCTGAGAATGACAAGAACGAGGGTAGGTCCGATCAAGGACAGTAGTGGGAGACTGTGTATTGAGTCGGAAGAGATAGGAGAGGTCTTGAACAAGTACTTCTCTTCAGTATTTACGAACGAGAGGGACCGTATTGTAGAAGAGGAGAATGTGAAATGGACTGGTAAGCTAGAAGAGATACCTGTTAGGAAGGAAGATGTGTTGGACATTTTGAACAACTTGAGGATAGACAAGTCCCCCGGACCTGACGGGATATATCCTAGGATTATGTGGGAAGCAAGAGAGGAAATTGCAGTACCGTTGGCAATGATCTTCTCATCTTCACTGGCAACGGGGGTGGTACCAGGGGACTGGAGAGTAGCGAATGTTGTGCCCCTGTTCAAAAAAGGGAATAGGGATAACCCCGGGAATTACAGGCCTGTTAGTCTTACTTATGTGGTAGGCAAAGTAATGGAAAGGGTACTGAGGGATAGGATTTATGAGTATCTGGAAAGACACTGCTTGATTAGGGACAGCCAGCACGGATTTGTGAAGGGTAGGTCTTGCCTTACAAGTCTTATTGAATTCTTCGAGGAGGTGACCAAGCATGTGGATGAGGGTAGAGCAGTGGATGTAGTGTACATGGATTTTAGTAAGGCATTTGATAAGGTTCCCCATGGTAGGCTTATGCGGAAAGTCAGGAGGCATGGGATAGAGGGAAATTTGGCCAATTGGATAGAAAACTGGCTAACCGGTCGAAGGCAGAGAGTGGTGGTAGATGGTAAATATTCAGCCTGGAGCCCAGTTACAAGTGGAGTTCCGCAGGGATCAGTTCTGGGTCCTCTGCTGTTTGTAATTTTTATTAATGACTTAGATGAGGGAGTCGAAGGGTGGGTCAGTAAATTTGCAGATGATACGAAGATAGGTGGAGTTGTGGACAGTGAGGAGGGCTGTTGTCGGCTGCAGAGGGACTTAGATATGATGCAGAGCTGGGCTGAGGAGTGGCAGATGGAGTTCAACCCTGCCAAGTGTGAGGTTGTCCATTTTGGAAGAACAAATAAGAATGCGGAATACAGGGTTAACGGTAGGGTTCTTAGTCAGGTGGAGGAACAGAAGGATCTTGGCGTCTATGTACATAGATCTTTGAAGGTTGCCACTCAGGTGGATAGAGTTTGTAAGAAGGCCTATGGAGTATTATCGTTCATTAGCAGAGGGATTGAATTCAAGAGTCGTGAAGTGATGTTGCAGCTGTACAGGACTTTGGTTAGGCCACAGTTGGAGTACTGTGTGCAGTTCTGGTCGCCTCACTTTAGGAAAGATGTGGAAGCTTTGGAGAGGGTGCAGAGAAGATTTACCAGGATGTTGCCTGGAATGGAGAGGAAGTCGTACGAGGATAGGTTGAGAGTTCTCAGCCTTTTCTCGTTGGAACGGCGAAGGATGAGGGGTGACTTGATAGAGGTTTATAAGATGATCAGAGGAATAGATAGAGTAGACAGTCAGAAACTTTTTCCCCGGGTACAACAGAGTGTTACAAGGGGACATAAATTTAAGGTGAAGGGTGGAAGGTATAGGGGAGATGTCAGGGGTGGGTTCTTTACCCAGAGAGTGGTGGGGGCATGGAATGCGCTGCCCGTGGGAGTGGTAGAGTCGGAATCATTGGTGACCTTTAAGTGGCATTTGGATAGGTACATGGATGGGTACTTAATCTAGGTTAGAAGTTCGGCACAACATCGTGGGCTGAAGGGCCTGTTCTGTGCTGTATTGTTCTATGTTATGTTCTATGATAAATCTGGCCTCCCCCACACTCTCAGGCACTGTGTTCCAGAGCCTAACCCCTGGATTAATCTGGCCTATCCCACACTCTCAGGCACTGTGTTCCAGACCCTAACCTCTGGTTTAATCCGGCCTATTCCACACTCTCAGGCACTATGTTCCAGACCCGAACTCCTGGATTAATCCGGCCTATCCCACTCTCTCAGGCACTGTGTTCCAGACCCTAACCCTTGGATTAAACCGGCCTATCCCACTCTCTCAGGCACTGTGTTCCAGATCTTATCACTTGGATTGACCTGGCCTACCTCACACTCTCAGGCACTATGTTCCACACCTTAACCCCTGGATTAATTCAGCCTATCCCACACTCTGTGACACTGTGTTCCAGACACTAACCCCTGTATTAAACCGACCACCACCATTCTCTCAGACACTGTATTCCCGACAATAAACCCTGGAATTAGCCAGCCTATTGTACACTCACAGACACTGTGTTCCAGGCTATAACCCCTGGATTAATCTGGCCTGTCCCTGACTCTCAGGTACTCTCTTTCAGACCCTAAACCCTGCATTAATCTGGCCTGTCCCACACTCTCAGAAACTGTATTCCAGACCAAAACCCCTGGATTAATCCGCCCTATCCCGCACTCTCAGGAACTGCGTTTCAGACACTAACCCCTGGATTGACCGGCCTATTCCACACACTCCGACACTGTGTTCCAGACCCTAACCCCTGGATAATTCACACCTTTTCCCACACTCTCAGGCACTGTGTTCCAGACCCTAAACCCTGGATAATTCACACCTTATCCCACACTCTCAGGCACTGTGTTCCAGACCCTAAACCCTGGATTAATCCGGCCTCCCCACACTCTCGGGCACTGTGTTCCAGACATAATCCCTGGATGAATCCAGCCTATCCCATATTCTCAGGCACTGTTTTCCAGACACTAACCCTGGATTAATCCAGCCTATCACAATCTCAAAGGCACTATGTTCCAGACCCTAACACCTGAATTAATTCTGCCGCCAGCACACTCTCAGGCACTGTATTCCAGACCCTAACCCCTGGATTAATCCGGCCTACACCACACTCTCAGACACTGTGTTCCAGACCTTAACACTTGGATTGACCTGGCCTACCTCATACTCTCAAGCACTGTGTTCCAGACCCTAACCCCTGGATTATTCCGGCCTATACCACTCTGTCTGACACTGTGTTCCAGACACTAACCCCTGTATTAAACCGACCACCACCATAATCTTAGATACTGTATTCCCGACAATAAACCCTGAATTGACCCGGCCAATCGTACACTCTCAGACAATGTGTTCCAGAACCGAGCCACTGGATTAATCCGGCCTATCCCATACTCTCAGACACTGTGTTCCAGACCCTGACACCTGGATTGACCTGGCCTACCCCACTCTCTCAGGCACTGTGTTCCAGACCCTAACCCCTGGATTATTCCGGTCTATCCCACACTCTCAGGCACTGTTCTAGACACTAACCCCTGGATTGACCCGGCATATCCCACACTCTCAGACACTGTGTTCCAGACACTAACCCCTGGATTGACTGGGTTTACCCCAAGCTCTCAAGCACTGTGTTCCAGACCCGAACCCTGGATTAATCCAGCCTATCCCACACTATCAGGCACTGTGTTCCAGACACTAACCCCTGGATTGGCCCGGCCAACCCCACATTCTCAGACACTGTGTTCCAGATACTAACCCCTGGATTGACCCGGCCTACCCCATGCTCTCAGGCACTGTGTTCCAGACCCTAACCCCTGATTTAATCTGGCCTATCCCACTCTCTCAGGCACTGTGTTCCAGGCAATAACCCTGGATTAATCTGGCCTGTCCCTGACACTCAGGCACTCTCTTTCAGACCCTAAACCCTGAATCAATCTGGCCCATCCCACACTCTCAGAAACTGTATTCCAGACCAAAACCCCTGGATTAATCTGCCATATCCCGCACTCTCAGGAACTGCGTTCCAGACCCTAACCCCTGGATTGACCGGCCTATTCCACACTCTCAGAAACTGTGTTCCAGACCCTAACCCCTGGATAATTCACACCTTTTCCCACACTCTCAAACACTGCGGTCCAGACCCTAAACCCTGGATTAATCCGGCCTCCCCACACACTCGGGCACTGTGTTCCAGACATAATCCCTGGATGAATCCGGTCTATCCCATATTCTCAGGCACTGTTTTCCAGACACTAACCCCTGGATTAATCCAGCCTATCCCAATCTCTAAGGCACTGTGTTCCAGAGCCTAACACCTGAATTAATTCTGCCGCCAGCACACTCTCAGGCACTGTGTTCCAGAACCGAGCCACTGGATTAATCCGGCCTATCCCATACTCTCAGACACTGTGTTCCAGACCCTAACACCTGGATTAATTTGTCCGATCCCACATTCTCAGACGCTGTGTTCCAGAGCCTAACCCCTGGATTAATCCGGCCTATCCCATAATCTCAGGCACTGTATTGCAGACACTAACACCTGGATTGACCTGGTCTACCCCACACTCTCGGGCATTCTGTTCAAGACCCTAACCCCTGGATTATTCACACCTATCCCACACTCTCAGGCACAGTGTTCCAGACCATAACCTCTGGATTAATTGGGCCTATTCCACATTCTCAGGCACAGTGTTCCAGACCCTAACCTCTGGGTTAATCCGCCGTATCCCACACTCTCAGGCACTGTGTTCCAGACCCTAACCCCCGGATTAATCCGGCCTACCCCACACTATCAGGCATTCTGTTCCAGACACTAACCCCAGGATTATTCACACCTATCCCACACTCTCAGGCACAGTGTTCCAGGCCCTAACCTCTGGATTAATTGGGCCTATTCCACATTCTCAGGCACTGTGTTCCAGACCATAACCTCTGGATTAATCCGCCGTATCCAACACTCTCAGGCACTGTGTTCTAGACCCTAACCCCCGGATTAATCCGGCCTATCCCACTCTCTCAGGCACTGTGTTCCAGACCCTAACCCCTGGATTATTCCAGCCTATCCCACACTCTCAGACAC
This sequence comes from Chiloscyllium plagiosum, assembly GCF_037043375.1. Taxonomy (NCBI): domain Eukaryota; kingdom Metazoa; phylum Chordata; class Chondrichthyes; order Orectolobiformes; family Hemiscylliidae; genus Chiloscyllium; species Chiloscyllium plagiosum. The sequence continues at coordinate 40,842,346 of NW_028270181.1, read as the reverse complement.
TGTGTTCCAGACACTAACCCCTGGATTAACTGGGTTTACCCCACGCTCTCAGGCACTGTGTTCCAGACACTAACCCCTGGACTGACCCGGCCAACCCCACATTCTCAGACACTGTGTTCCAGATACTAACCCCTGGATTAATCCGGCCTACCCCACGCTCTCAGGCACTGTGTTCCAGACCCTAACCCCTGATTTAATCTGGCCTATCCCACTCTCTCAGGCACTGTGTTCCAGGCAATAACCCTGGATTAATCTGGCCTGTCCCTGACTCTCAGGCACTCTCTTTCAGACCCTAAACCCTGAATCAATCTGGCCCATCCCACACTCTCAGAAACTGTATTCCAGACCAAAACCCCTGGATTAATCTGCCATATCCCGCACTCTCAGGAACTGCGTTCCAGACCCTAACCCCTGGATTGACCGGCCTATTCCACACTCTCAGAAACTGTGTTCCAGACCCTAACCCCTGGATAATTCACACCTTTTCCCACACTCTCAAACACTGCGGTCCAGACCCTAAACCCTGGATTAATCCGGCCTCCCCACACACTCGGGCACTGTGTTCCAGACATAATCCCTGGATGAATCCGGCCTATCCCATATTCTCAGGCACTGTTTTCCAGACACTAACCCCTGGATTAATCCGGCCTATCCCAATCTCTAAGGCATTGTGTTCCAGAGCCTAACACCTGAATTAATTCTGCCGCCAGCACACTCTCAGGCACTGTGTTCCAGAACCGAGCCACTGGATTAATCCGGCCTATCCCATACTCTCAGACACTGTGTTCCAGACCCTAACACCTGGATTAATTCGTCCGATCCCACATTCTCAGATGCTGTGTTCCAGAGCCTAACCCCTGGATTGATCCGGCCTATCCCATACTCTCAGGCACTGTATTCCAGACACTAACACCTGGATTGACCTGGCCTACCCCACACTCTCAGGCATTCTGTTCCAGACCCTAACCCCTGGATTATTCACACCTATCCCACACTCTCAGGCACAGTGTTCCAGACCATAACCTCTGGATTAATTGGGCCTATTCCACATTCTCAGGCACTGTGTTCCAGACCCTAACCTCTGGGTTAATCCGCCGTATCCCACACTCTCAGGCACTGTGTTCCAGACCCTAACCCCCGGATTAATCCGGCCTACCCCACACTATCAGGCATTCTGTTCCAGACCCTAACCCCTGGATTATTCACACCTATCCCACACTCTCAGGCACTGTGTTCCAGACCCTAACCTCTGGATTAATTGGGCCTATTCCACATTCTCAGGCACTGTGTTCCAGACCATAACCTCTGGATTAATTGGGCCTATTCCACACTCTCAGGCACTGTGTTCCAGACCATAACCTCTGGATTGATCGGCCGTATCCAACACTCTCAGGCACTGTGTTCCAGACCCTAACCCCCGGATTAATCCGGCCTATCCCACTCTCTCAGGCACTGTGTTCCAGACCCTAACCCCTGGATTATTCCGGCCTATCCCACATTCTCAGACACTGTATTCCAGATACTAACCCCTGGATTAATCCGGCCTACCCTACGCTCTCAGGCACTGTGTTCCAGACCCTAACCCCTGGATTAATCTAGCCAATCCCACTCTCTCAGGCACTGTGTTCCAGGCCATAACCCCTGGATTAATCTGGCCTGTCCCTGACTCTCAGGCACTCTCTTTCAGACCCTAAACCTTGCATTAATCTGGCCCATCCCACACTCTCAGAAACTGTATTTCAGACCAAAACCCCTGGATTAATCTGCCATATCCCGCACTCTCAGGCACTGTGTTCCAGACACTAACCCCTGGATTGACCGGCCTATTCCACACTCTCAGACACTGTGTTCCAGACACTAACCCTGGATAATTCACACCTTTTCCCTCACTCTCAGGCACTGTGTTCCAGACCCTAACCCCTGGATTAATCCGGCCTCCCCACACTCTCGGGCACTGTGTTCCAGACATAATCCCTGGATGAATCCAGCCTATCCCATATTCTCAGGCACTGTTTTCCAGACACTAACCCCTGGATTAATCCGGCCTATCCCAATCTCTAAGGCACTGTGTTCTAGACCCTAACACCTGAATTAATTCTGACACCAACACACTCTCAGGCACTGTGTTCCAGACCCTAACCCCTGGCTTATTCACACCTATCCCACACTCTCAGGCACTGTATTCCAGACCCTAACCCCTGGATTAATTCAGCCTATCCCCCACTCTGTGACACTGTGTTCCAGACACTAACCCCTGTATTAAACCGACCACCACCATTCTCTCAGACACTGTATTCCCGACAATAAACCCTGGAATTAGCCGGCCTATCGTACAATCTCAGACACTGTGTTCCAGACCCTAACCCCTGGATTATTCCGGCCTATACCACACTATCAGGCACTGTGTTCCAGACCCTAACCCCTGGATTGACCCGGCCTATCATACACTCTCAGACACAGTGTTCCAGACCCTAGCACGGTGGCACAGTGGTTAGCACTGCTGCCTCACAGCGCCAGAGACCCGGGTTCAATTCCCGACTCAGGCGACTGACTGTGGGGAGTTTGCACATTCTTCCCGTGTCTGCGTGGGTTTACTCCGGGTGCTCCGGTTTCCTCCCACAGTCCAAAGATGTGCGGGTCAGGTGAATTGGCCATTGCTAAATTGCCCATAGTGTTAGGTTAAAGGGGTAAATGTAGGGGTATGGGTGGGTTGCGCTTCGGCGGGTCGGTGTGGACTTGTTGGGCCGAAGGGCCTGTTTCCACACTGTAAGTAATCTAATCTAATCTAAACCCCTCGATTAATCCGGCCTATTCCACACTCTCAGACACTGTGTTCCAGACCCTAACCCCTGGATTAATCCGGCCTATCCCACTTCTCTGACACTGTGTTCCAGACACTAACCCCTGTATTAAACCGACAATCACCATAATCTCAGACATTGTATTACCGACAATAAACCCTGAATTGACCCGGCCTATCGTACACTCTCAGACACAGTGTTCCAGACCCTAACCCCTGGATAAAACCAGCCTCTCGTTCACTCTCAGGCACTGTGTCCCAGAGCCTAACCCCTGGATTGATCTGGCCTACCCCATACTCTCAGGCATTCTGTTCCAGACCCTCACCCCTGGATTATTCACACCTATCCCACACTCTCAGGCACTGTGTTCCAGACCCTAACCCCTGGATTAATCCGGACTGTCCCACACTATCAGGCACTGTGTTCCAGACACTGACCCCTAGATTGACCTGGCCTATCATACACTCTCAGACACTGTGTTCCAGACACTAACCCCTGGATTAATCCGGCCTATCCCACTCTCTCAGGCACTGTGTTCCAGGCTATAACCCCTGGATTAATCTGGCCTGTCCCTGACTCTCAGGCACTCTCTATCAGACCCTAAACCCTGCATTAATCTGGCCCATCCCACACTCTCAGGTACTGTGTTCCGGACCCTAACCCCTGGATTAATCCGGCCTATCCCAAGCACTGAGGCACTGTGTTCAAGACCCTAAACCCTGGATTAATCTGGCCTCCCCACACTCTCGGGCACTGTGTTCCAGTCATAATTCCTGGATGAATCCGGCCTATCCCATATTCTCACGCACTGTTTTCCAGACACTAACCCCTGGATTAATCCGGTTTATCCCAATCTCTAAGGCACTGTGTTCCAGACCCTAACACCTGAATTAATTCTGCCGCCAGCACACTCTCAGGCACTGTGTTCCAGACCCTAACCCCTGGATTAATCCGGCCTATACCACACTCTCAGACAAAGTGTTCCAGAAACGAACCTCTGGATTAATCCGGCCTATCCCACACTCTCAGACACTGTGCTCCAGTCCCTAACACCTGGATTGACCTGGCCTACCCCACACTCTCAGACACTGTGTTACAGACCTTAACCCCTGGATTAATTCAGCCTATCCCACACTCCCTGACACTGTGTTCCAGACACCAACCCCTGTATTAAACCGACCACCACCATACTCTCAGACACAGTATTCCCGACAATAAACCCTGGATTAACCCGGCCTATCGCACACTCTCAGACACTGTGTTCCAGAACCGAACCACAGGATTAATCCTGCCTATCCCATACTCTCAGACAATGTGTTCCAGACCCTAACACCTGGATTGACCTGGCCTTTCCCACACTCTCAGGCACTGAATTCCATACCCTAACCCCTGGATTATTCCCACCTATACCACACTCTCAGGCACTCTGTTCCAGACCTTAAACCCTGGATTAATCTGGCCTATTCCACACTCTCAGGCACTGTGTTCCAGAACATAAACCCTGGATTAATCCAGTCTATCCCTGACTGTCAGGCACTGTGTTCCACACCCTATCCCCTGGATTAATCCGGCCAATCCCACACACTCTGACACTGTGTTCCAGACACTAACCCCTGTATTAAACCGACCACCACCATTCTCTCAAACACTGTCTTCCTGACAATAAACCCTGGATTGACCCGGCCTATCATACACTCTCAGACACTGTGTTCCAGACCCTAACCCCTGGATTAATCCGGCCTATTCCACACTGTCAGACACTGTGTTCCAGACCTTAACACCTGGATAAATCTGGCCTACCCCACACTCTCAGGCACTGTGTTCCAGACACTAACACCTGGATTGGCCTCGCCTACCCCACACTCTCTGACACTGTGTTCCAGACAATAACCTCTGTATTAAACCGACCACCACCATTCTCTCAGACACTGTATTCCCGACAATAAACCCTGGATTGACCCGGCCTATCGTACACTCTCAGACACTGTGTTCTAGATCAGAACCACTGGATTAATCCGGCCTATCCCATACAATCAGACACTGTGTTCCAGACCCTAACACCTGGATTGACCTGGCCTTCCCCACACTCTCAGGCACTGTGTTCCAGGCCCTAACCCCTGGATTAATCCGGCCTATACCACACTCTCAGGCACTCTGTTCCAGACCTTAACCCCTGGATTAATTCAGCCTCCCCACACTCTCAGACATAGTGTTCCAGAAACGAACCACTGGATTAATCCGGCCTATCCCATACTCTCAGACACTGTGTTCCAGACCCTAACACCTGGATTAATCCGGCCGAACCAACATTCTCAGATGCTGTGTTCCAGACCCTAACCCCTGGATAAAGCCAGCCTCTCTCACACTCTCAGGCACTGTGTTCCAGAGCCTAACCCCTGGATTGATCCGGCCTATCCCATACACTCAGGCACTGTATTCCAGACACTAACACCTGGATTGACCTGGCCGACCCCAGACTCTCAGGCATTCTGTTCCAGACCCTAACCCCTGGATTATTCACACCTATCCCACACTCTCAGGCACAGTGTTCCAGACCCTAACCTCTGGATTAATCCGCCGTATCCCACACTCTCAGGCACTGTGTTCCAGACCCGAACCCCCGGATTATTCCGGCCTATCCCACACTCTCAGGCACTGTGTTCTAGACACTAACCCCTAGATTGACCCGGCCTATCCCACACTCGCAGACACTGTGTTCCAGACCCTAACCCCTGGATTAATTTGGCCTATCCCACTCTCTCAGGCACTGTGTTCCAGACCCTAACCCCTGGATTAATCCGGCCTCCCCACACTCTCAGGCACTGTGTTCCAGACATAATCCCTGGATGAATCCGGCCTATTCCTCACTCTCAGGCACTGTGTTCCAGACCCTAACCCCTGCATTAATCTGGCCGATCCCATACTCTCAGAAACTGTATTCCAGACCAAAACCCCTGCATTAATCCGCCATATCCAGCACTCTCAGGCACTGTGTTCCAGACCCTAACCCCTGGATAATTCACACCTTTTCCCACACTCTCAGGCACAGTGTTCCAGATCCTAACCTCTGGATTAATTGGGCCTATTCCACACTCTCAGGCACTGTGTTCCAGAACCTAACCCCCAGATTAATCCGGCCTATCCCACACTATCAGGCACTGTGTTCCAGACACTAACCCCTGGATTGACCGGGCCTACCCCACGCTCTCAGGCACTGTGTTCCAGACCCTAACCCCAGGATTAATCTGGCCTATTCCACTCTCTCAGGCACTGTGTTCCAGGCCATAACCCCTGGATTAATCTGGCCTGTCCCTGACTCTCAGGCACTCTCTTTCAGACCCTAAACCCTGCATTAATCTGGCCCATCCCACACTCTCAGATACTGTATTCCAGACCAAAACCCCTGGATTAATCAGCCCTATCCCGCACTCTCAGGCACTGCGTTCCAGACCCTAACCCCTGGATTAATCCGGCCTATCCCACGCACTCAGGCACTGTGTTCCAGACCCTAACCCCTGGATTAATCCGGCCTCCCCACACTCTCAGGCACTGTGTTCCAGACATAATCCCTGGATGAATCCGGCCTATTCCTGACTCTCAGGCACTGCGTTCCAGACACTAACCCCTGGATTAATTCAGCCTATCCCACACTCTCTGACACTGTGCTCCAGACCCTAACCCCTGGATTAAACCGACCACCATCATTCTGTCAGACACTGTATTCCCGACAATAAACCCTGGATTGACCCAGCCTATCGTACACTCTCAGATACTGTGTTCCAGAACCGAGCCACTGGATTAATCCGGCCTATCCCATACTCTCAGACACTGTGTTCCAGACCCTAACACCTGGATTAATCCGGCCGAACCCACATTCTCAGATGCTGTGTTCCAGACCCTAACCCCTGGATAAAACCAGCCTCTCGCACACTCTCAGGCACTGTGTTCCAGAGCCGAACCCCTGGATTGATCCGGCCTATCCCATACTCTCAGGCACTGTATTCCAGACACTAACACCTGGATTGACCTGGCCTACCCCACACTCTCAGGCATTCTGTTCCAGACCCTAACCCCTGGATCATTCACACCTATCCCACACTCTCAGGCACAGTGTTCCAGACCCTAACCTCTGGATTAATTGAGCCTATTCCACACTCTCAGGGACTGTGTTCCAGACCCTAACCTCTGGATTAATCCGCCATATCCCACACTATCAGGCACAGTGTTCCAGACCCTAACCCTTGGATTATTCCGGCCTATCCCACACTATTAGGCACTGTGTTCCAGAACCTCATCCCTGGATTGACCCGGCCAATCCCACACTCTCTCACACTGTGTTCCAGACACTAACCCCTGGGTTGATCGGGCCTATCCCACTCTCTCAGTCACTGTGTTCCAGGCCATATCCCCTGGATTAATCTGGCCTGTCCCTGACTCTCAGGCACTGTATTCCAGACACTAACACCTGGATTGAACTGGCCTACCCCACACTCTCAGGCACTGTGTTCCAGACTCTAACCCCTGGATTAATCCAGCCTATCCCACACTCCTAGGCACTGTGTTCCAGACACTAACCCCTGGATTAATCCGGCCTATCCCAAATTCTCAGGAACTGTGTTCCAGACCCTTAACCCTTGATTGACTCGGACTCCCGAACACTCTCAGGCACTGTGTTTCAGATCCTAACCCCCGGATTAATCCGGCCTATCCCACACTCTCAGGCATTGTGTTCCAGACCCTAACCTCTGGACTAATCTGGCCAATCCCACACAATCAGGTACAGTATTCCAGACACTAAGCCTTCTATTAATCCAGCCAAACCCACACCCTCAGACACTTTTTTACAGACCCTAAAGCCTGGAATAATTCAGCCTATCCCACACTCTCAGATACTGTGTTCCAGACACTAACCCCTGGATTAATCCGGCCTACCACACACTCTCAGGCACTGTGTTCCAGAGCCGAACCCGTGGATTAATTCCGGCCGATCCCACACGCTCAGGCACTGTGTTCCAGACCCTAACCCCTGGATTAATCCGGCCTCCCCCACTCTCTCAGGCTCTGTGTTCCAGAGCCTAACCCCTGGATTAATCCGGCCTATCCCACTCTCTGTGACACTGTGTTCCAGGCCATAACTCTTGGATTAATCCGGCCTATTCCTGACTCTCAGCCACTCTGTTTCAGACCCGAAACCCTGCATTAATTTGGCCTTTCCCACACTCTCAGAAACTGTATTCCAGACCAAAACCCCTGGATAGGAATGTGGGATAGGCCGGACTAATCCACGGGTTAGGGTGTGGAACAAAGTGCCTGAGCGTGTGGGATAGGCCGGATTAATCCACTGTTAGGGTCTGGAATACAGTGCCTGAGAGTGTGCGATAGGCCGGATTAATCCAGGGGTTAGTGTCTGGAAGACAGTGTCTGAGGGTGTGGGTTTGGCTGGATTAATCGAAGGCTTAGGGTCTGGAACACAGTGCCTGACAGTGTGGGTTTGACCGGATTAATCCAGGTGTTAGGGTCTGGAATACAGTGCCTGAGAGTGTGGGGGAGGCCGGATTAATCCAGGGGTTAGTGTCTGGAACACAGTTTCTGAGGGTGTGGATTTGGCTAGATTAATCGAAGGCTTAGGGTCTGGAACACAGTGCCTGACAGTGTGGGATTGTCCGGATCAATCCAGGTGTTAGGGTCTGGAATACAGTGCCTTAGAGTGTGCGTTAGGCCGGATTAATCCAGGGGTTAGTGTCTGGAACACAGTGTCTGAGGTTGTGGGTTTGGCTGGATTAATCGAAGGCTTAGGGTCTGGAACACAGTGCCTAACAGTGTGGGTTTGGCCGGATTAATCCAGGTGTTAGGGTCTGGAACACAGTGTCTGAGGATGTGGGTTAGGCCGGATTAATCCAGGGGTTAGGCTCTGGAACACAGTGCCTGAGAGTGTGTGGGAGGCTGAATTAATTAGGTATGAGGGTCTGGAACACAGTGCCTGAGAGATTTGGATAGGCCGAATTAATCCAGGGGTGAGGGTCTGGAACACAGTGCCTGAGAGTGTGGGATAGGCCGGATTAATCCACGGGTTAGGTTCTGGAACACACTGCCTGAGAATGTCGGGGAGGCTGGATTAATCCAGGGGTTAGGGTGTGGAACAAAGTGCCTGAGAGCGTGGGATAGACCAGATTAATTCAAGGATTTAGGGTCTGGAACACAGTGCCTGAGAGAGTGGGATAGGCCGGATTAATCCAGGGGTTATGGTCTGGAACACAATGCCTGAGAGTGTGGGATAGGTGGGAATAATCTAGCGGATAGGATATGGAATTCAGTGCCTTTGAGTGTGGGACAGGCTGGATTAATCCAGGGGTTATGGTCTGGAACACAGTGTCTGAGAGTGTGGAATAGGCCGGATTAATCCAGGGGTTAGGCTCTGGAACACAGTGCCTGAGAGTGTGGGATAAACCGGATTAATCCAGGGGTTAGGGTCGGGATCACAGTGCCTGAGAGTGTGGGGTAGGCCAGATTAATCCGGGGGTTAGGGTCTGGAACACAGTGCCTGAGATTGTGGGGTAGGCCAGGTCAATCCAGGGGTCAGACTCTGGAACACAGTGTCTGAGAGTGTGGGGAAGGCCGGATTAATCCGGGGGTTAGTATCTGGAACACAGTGTCTGAGAGTGTGGGAAAGGCTGAATTAATCCAGGCTTTAGGGTCTGTAAAACAGTGTCTGAGGGTGTGGGTTTGGCTGGATTAATAGAAGGCTTAGGGTCTGGAATACAGTGCCTGAGAGTGTGGGATTGGCCGGATTGATCCAGGGGTTAGGGTCTGGAACACAGTGCCTGAGAGTGTGGGGAGGCTGGGTTAAATCCAGGGGTTAGGGTCTGGAACACAGTGCCTGAGAGTGTGGGATAGGTGGGAATAATCCAGGGGTTAGGGTATGCAATTCAGTGCCTTTGAGTGTGGGATAGGCCTTATTAATCCAGGGGTTAGGATCTGGAACACAGTGACTGAGAGTTTGGGAAGGTCGGGTCATTCCACGGGATAGGGTCTGGAACTCAGTGCCTGAGAGTGTGGGATAGGCCGGATTTATCCAGGGGTTAGGGTCTGCAACACATTGTCTGAGAATGTTGGTTATGCGGGATTAAGCGAGAAGTTAGGGTCTGGAACACAGTGCCTGACTGCGTGGGATAGGCCAGATTAATCCAGGGGTTAGAGTCTGGAAAACAGTGCCTGAGAGTGTGGGATAGGCCGGACTAATCCAGGGTTTAGGGTCTGGAACACAATGCCTGATTAATCCAAGGGTTAGGTTCTGGAACACACTCCCTGATAGTGTGGGGGAGGCTGGATTAATCCAGAGGTAAGGGTCAGGAACACAGTGCCTGAGAGTGTGGGATAAGCCGGATTAATCCAGTGGTTAGGGTCGGGATCACAGTGCCTGAGAGTGTGGGGTAGGCCAGATTAATCCGGGGGTTAGGGTCTGGAACACAGTGCCTGAGAGTGTGGGGTAGGCCAGGTCAATCCAGGTGTTAGGGTCTGGAACACAGTGTCTGAGAGTATGGGATAGGCCGGATTAATCTAGTGGTTCGATTCTGGAACACAGTGTCTGAGAGTGTATGATAGGGTGGGTCAATCCAGGGTTTATTGTCGGGAATACAGTGTCTGAGAGTATGGTGGTGGTCGGTTTAATCCAGGGGTTAGTGTCTGGAACATAGTGAGTGAGAGTGTGGGATAGGCCGAATTAATCCAGGCGTTACATTCTAGAACACAGTGTCTGAGACTGTGGGATATGCCGGGTCAATCCAGGGGTTAGTGTCTCAAACGCCGTGTCTGAGAGTGAGGGATATTTCGGATTAATCCAAGCGTTACGTTCTAGAACACAGTGTCTGAGACTGTGGGATATGCCGGGTCAATCCAGGGGTTAGTGTCTCAAACGCCGTGCCTGAGAGTGAGGGATATTTCGGATTAATCCAAGCGTTAGGGTCTGGAACACAGTGCCTGAGAGTGTGCAGGAGGCCGAATTAATTCAGGTGTTAGGGTCTGGAACACAGTGCCTTAGAGATTGGGAGAGGCCGGATTCATCCAGGGATTATGTCTGGAACACAGTGCCTGAGAGTATGGTGGTGGTCGGTATAATGCTGGGTTTAGTGTCTGGAACACAGTGTCTGAGAGTGTGGGGGAAGCCGGATTAATCCAGGGGTAAGACTCTGGAACACAGTGCCTGAGAGTGTGGGGAAGGCCGGATTAATCCAGGGGTTAGTATCTGGAACACAGTGTCTGAGAGTGTGGGAAAGGCTGAATTAATCCAGGCTTTAAGGTCTGTAAAACAGTGTCTGAGGGTGTGGGTTTGGCTGGATTAATAGAAGGCTTAGGGTCTGGAATACAGTGCCTGAGAGTGTGGGATTGGCCGGATTGATCCAGGGGTTAGGGTCTGGAACACAGTGCCTGAGAGTGTGGGGAGGCTGGGTTAAATCCAGGGGTTAGGGTCTGGAACACAGTGCCTGAGAGTGTGGGATAAACCGGATTAATCCAGGGGTTAGGGTCGGGATCACAGTGCCTGAGAGTGTGGGGTAGGCCAGATTAATCCGGGGGTTAGGGTCTGGAACACAGTGCCTGAGAGTGTGGGATAGGTGGGAATAATCTAGCGGTTAGGGTATGGAATTCAGTGCCTTTGAGTGTGGGACAGGCTGGATTAATCAAGGGGTTATGGTCTGGAACACAGTGTCTGAGAGTGTGGAATAGGCCGGATTAATCCAGGGGTTAGGCTCTGGAACACAGTGCCTGAGAGTGTGGGATAAACCGGATTAATCCAGGGGTTAGGGTCGGGATCACAGTGCCTGAGAGTGTGGGGTAGGCCAGATTAATCCGGGGGTTAGGGTCTGGAACACAGTGCCTGAGAGTGTGGGGTAGGCTAGGTCAATCCAGGTGTTAGGGTCTGGAACACAGTGTCTGAGAGTATGGGATAGGCCGGATTAATCTAGTGGTTCGATTCTGGAACACAGTGTCTGAGAGTGTATGATAGGCTGGGTCAATCCAGGGTTTATTGTCGGGAATACAGTGTCTGAGAGTATGGTGGTGGTCGGTTTAATCCAGGGGTTAGTGTCTGGAACATAGTGAATGAGAGTGTGGGATAGGCCGAATTAATCCAGGCGTTACGTTCTAGAACACAGTGTCTGAGACTGTGGGATATGCCGGGTCAATCCAGGGGTTAGTGTCTGAAACGCCGTGCCTGAGAGTGAGGGATATTTCGGATTAATCCAAGCGTTACGTTCTAGAACACAGTGTCTGAGACTGTGGGATATGCCGGGTCAATCCAGGGGTTAGTGTCTCAAACGCCGTGCCTGAGAGTGAGGGATATTTCGGATTAATCCAAGCGTTAGGGTCTGGAACACAGTGCCTGAGAGTGTGGGATAAACTGGATTAATCCAGGGGTTAGGGTCGAGATCACAGTGCCTGAGAGTGTGGGGTAGGCCAGATTAATCCGGGGGTTAGGGTCTGGAACACAGTGCCTGAGATTGTGGGGTAGGCCAGGTCAATCCAGGGGTCAGACTCTGGAACACAGTGCCTGAGAGTGTGGGGAAGGCCGGATTAATCCGGGGGTTAGTATCTGGAACACAGTGTCTGAGAGTGTGGGAAAGGCTGAATTAATCCAGGCTTTAGGGTCTGTAAAACAGTGTCTGAGGGTGTGGGTTTGGCTGGATTAATAGAAGGCTTAGGGTCTGGAATACAGTGCCTGAGAGTGTGGGATTGGCCGGATTGATCCAGGGGTTAGGGTCTGGAACACAGTGCCTGAGAGTGTGGGGAGGCTGGGTTAAATCCAGGGGTTAGGGTCTGGAACACAGTGCCTGAGAGTGTGGGATAGGTGGGAATAATCCAGGGGTTAGGGTATGCAATTCAGTGCCTTTGAGTGTGGGATAGGCCTTATTAATCCAGGGGTTAGGATCTGGAACACAGTGACTGAGAGTTTGGGAAGGTCGGGTCATTCCACGGGATAGGGTCTGGAACTCAGTGCCTGAGAGTGTGGGATAGGCCGGATTTATCCAGGGGTTAGGGTCTGCAACACATTGTCTGAGAATGTTGGTTATGCGGGATTAAGCGAGAAGTTAGGGTCTGGAACACAGTGCCTGACTGCGTGGGATAGGCCAGATTAATCCAGGGGTTAGAGTCTGGAAAACAGTGCCTGAGAGTGTGGGATAGGCCGGACTAATCCAGGGTTTAGGGTCTGGAACACAATGCCTGATTAATCCAAGGGTTAGGTTCTGGAACACACTCCCTGATAGTGTGGGGGAGGCTGGATTAATCCAGAGGTAAGGGTCAGGAACACAGTGCCTGAGAGTGTGGGATAAGCCGGATTAATCCAGTGGTTAGGGTCGGGATCACAGTGCCTGAGAGTGTGGGGTAGGCCAGATTAATCCGGGGGTTAGGGTCTGGAACACAGTGCCTGAGAGTGTGGGGTAGGCCAGGTCAATCCAGGTGTTAGGGTCTGGAACACAGTGTCTGAGAGTATGGGATAGGCCGGATTAATCTAGTGGTTCGATTCTGGAACACAGTGTCTGAGAGTGTATGATAGGGTGGGTCAATCCAGGGTTTATTGTCGGGAATACAGTGTCTGAGAGTATGGTGGTGGTCGGTTTAATCCAGGGGTTAGTGTCTGGAACATAGTGAGTGAGAGTGTGGGATAGGCCGAATTAATCCAGGCGTTACGTTCTAGAACACAGTGTCTGAGACTGTGGGATATGCCGGGTCAATCCAGGGGTTAGTGTCTCAAACGCCGTGTCTGAGAGTGAGGGATATTTCGGATTAATCCAAGCGTTACGTTCTAGAACACAGTGTCTGAGACTGTGGGATATGCCGGGTCAATCCAGGGGTTAGTGTCTCAAACGCCGTGCCTGAGAGTGAGGGATATTTCGGATTAATCCAAGCGTTAGGGTCTGGAACACAGTGCCTGAGAGTGTGCAGGAGGCCGAATTAATTCAGGTGTTAGGGTCTGGAACACAGTGCCTTAGAGATTGGGAGAGGCCGGATTCATCCAGGGATTATGTCTGGAACACAGTGCCTGAGAGTATGGTGGTGGTCGGTATAATGCTGGGTTTAGTGTCTGGAACACAGTGTCTGAGAGTGTGGGGGAAGCCGGATTAATCCAGGGGTCAGACTCTGGAACACAGTGCCTGAGAGTGTGGGGAAGGCCGGATTAATCCGGGGGTTAGTATCTGGAACACAGTGTCTGAGAGTGTGGGAAAGGCTGAATTAATCCAGGCTTTAGGGTCTGTAAAACAGTGTCTGAGGGTGTGGGTTTGGCTGGATTAATAGAAGGCTTAGGGTCTGGAATACAGTGCCTGAGAGTGTGGGATTGGCCGGATTGATCCAGGGGTTAGGGTCTGGAACACAGTGCCTGAGAGTGTGGGGAGGCTGGGTTAAATCCAGGGGTTAGGGTCTGGAACACAGTGCCTGAGAGTGTGGGATAGGTGGGAATAATCCAGGGGTTAGGGTATGCAATTCAGTGCCTTTGAGTGTTGGATAGGCCTTATTAATCCAGGGGTTAGGATCTGGAACACAGTGACTGAGAGTTTGGGAAGGTCGGGTCATTCCACGGGATAGGGTCTGGAACTCAGTGCCTGAGAGTGTGGGATAGGCCGGATTTATCCAGGGGTTAGGGTCTGCAACACATTGTCTGAGAATGTTGGTTATGCGGGATTAAGCGAGAAGTTAGGGTCTGGAACACAGTGCCTGACTGCGTGGGATAGGCCAGATTAATCCAGGGGTTAGAGTCTGGAAAACAGTGCCTGAGAGTGTGGGATAGGCCGGACTAATCCAGGGTTTAGGGTCTGGAACACAATGCCTGATTAATCCAAGGGTTAGGTTCTGGAACACACTCCCTGATAGTGTGGGGGAGGCTGGATTAATCCAGAGGTAAGGGTCAGGAACACAGTGCCTGAGTGTGTGGGATAGGTGGGAGTAATCCAGGGGTTAGGGTATGGAATTCGGTGCCTTTGAGTGTGGGATAGGCCGGATTAATCCAGGCATTAGGGTCTGGAACATAGTGCCTGAGAGTTTGGGGAGGTTGGGTCATTCCAGTGGATAGGGTCTGGAACACAGTGCGTGAGAGTGTGAGATAGGCCGTGTCAATCAGGGGTTAGGGTCTGGAACGCAGTACCCATGAGTGTGGGTAAGGCCGCGTTAATCCAGTGGTTATGGTCTGGATCATAGTGCCTGAGAGTGCAGGGCAGGATGCTGTAATATAGAGGTTAGGGTCTGGAGCACCGTGCCTGAGAGAGTGTGAAAGGCTGGATTAATCCGAGGTTCGGGTGTAGAATACAGAGTCTGAGAGTGATGGATTGGTCGGATTAATCCAGGGGTTAGTGTCTGGAACATAGTCAGTGAGAGTGTGGGATAGGCCGGATTAATCCTGCGGTTAGGCTCTGGAACATAGTGCCTAAGAGTTTGGGGAGGTCGGGACAATCCAGGGGATAGGGCCTGGAACGCAGTACCCATGAGTGTGGGTAAGGCCGTGTTAATCCAGGGGTTTTCGTCTGGAAAACAGTTTCTGAGAGTGTGGGATAGGCGCATTAATCCAGAGGTTAGGGTCTGGAACACAGTGCCTTTGAGTGTGGAATAGGCCAGGTCAATCCAGGGGTTAGGGTCTGGAACACCGTGCCTTTGAGTGTGGGATAGTCCGGATTAATCCAGGGGTTAGGGTCTGGAACAAAGTGCCTGAGAGGGTGGGATAGGCCGGATTAATCCAGGGGTTAGGGTCTGGAACACAATGCCTGAGAATGTGGGGAGGCCGAGTCAATCCAGGGGTTAGGGTCTGGAACACAGTGCCTGAGAGTGTGGGGGAGGCCGGATTAATGTAGAGGTTAGGGTCTGGAACACAGTGCCTGAAAGTATAGGATAACCCGGATTAATCAAGGGGTAAGTGTCTGGAATTCAGTGCCTTTGAGTGTGGGATAGGCGGGATTAATCCAGGGGTTAGGGTTTGGAACACAGTGTCTGAGAGTGTGGGATTGGCCGGATTAATCCAGGGGTTAGTGTCTGGAACACAGTGTCTGAGGGTGTGGGTTCGGCTGGATTAATG
Source organism: Chiloscyllium plagiosum (assembly GCF_037043375.1). Taxonomy (NCBI): domain Eukaryota; kingdom Metazoa; phylum Chordata; class Chondrichthyes; order Orectolobiformes; family Hemiscylliidae; genus Chiloscyllium; species Chiloscyllium plagiosum. Next base: position 40,826,491 of record NW_028270181.1, on the reverse strand, counting down.
GAAGCCTTAGGGTCTGGAACTCAGTGCCTGACAGTGTGGAGTTGGCCGGATTAATCCAGATGTTAGGGTCTGGAATACAGTGCCTGAGAATTTGGGATAGGCCGGATTAATCCACGGGATAGGTTTTGGAACACACTGCCTGAGAGTGTGGGGGAGGCTGGATTAATCCAGGGGTTAGGGTGTGGAACAAAGTGCCTGAGAGTGTGGGATTGGCCGGATTAATCCAGGTGTTAGGGTCTGGAACACAGTGTCTGAGAGTGTGGGTTTGGCTGGATTAATCGAAGTCTTCGGGTCTGGAACACAGTGCCTGACAGTGTGGGATTGGCCGGATTAATCCAGGTGTTAGGGTCTGGAATACAGTGCCTGAGAGTGTTGGGTAGGCCCGGTTAGTCCAGGGGTTAGTGTCTGGAACACAGTGTCTGAGAGTATGGAATAGGGCGGATTAATCCAGGAGTTTTGGGTCTGGAATACAGTTTCTGAGAGTGTGGGATAGGCCAGATTAATACAGGGTTTAGGGTCTGAAACAGAGTGGCTGAGAGTCAGGGACAGGCCAGATTAATCCAAGGGTTATGGCCTGGAACACAGTGCCTGAGAGAGTGGGATAGGCCGGATTAATCCAGGGGTTAGGGTCTGGAACACAGTGCCCGAGGGTGTGGGTTTAGCTGGATTAATCGAAGGTTTAGGGTCTGTAACACAGTGCCTGACAGTGTGGGATTGGCCGGATTAATCCAGGTGTTAGGGTCTGGAATACAGTGCCTGAGAGTGTGGGATAGACCGGATTAATACAGGGGTTACGTTCTGGAACTCAGTGCCTGAGAGTGTCGGGGAGGCCGGATTAATCCAGGGGTTAGGGTCTGGAACACCGTGCCTGAGAGTGTGTGGTAGGCCGGATTAATCCAGGGGTTAGTGTCTGGAACACAGTGTCTGAGAGTGTGGGATAAGCTGAATTATTCCAGGCTTTAGGGTCTGTAAAACAGTGTCTGAGGGTGTGGGTTTGGCTGGATTAATAGAAGGCTTAGTGTCTGAAATACAGTGCCTGAGAGTGTGGGATAGACCGGATTAATCCAGGGGTTACGTTCTGGAACACAGTGCCTGAGAGTGTGGGGGAGGCCGGATTAATCCAGGGGTTATGGTCTGGAACACAGTACCTGAGTGCGTGGGATAGGCCAGATTAGTCCAGAGGTTAGGGTCTGGAACACAATGCCTGAGAGTGTGGGCTAAACCAGATCATTCCAGGGATTAGGGTCTGGAATACAGTGCCTGAGAGTGTGTGGGAGGCTGGTTGAATGCAGTTGTAAGGGTCTGGAACACCGTGCCTGAGAGTGTGGGATCGGCCGTATTAATTCAGGGGTTAGGATCTGGAACGCAGTGTCTGAGAGTGTGGGATAGGCCGGTTTAATACAGGGGTTAGGATCTGGAACACAGTGTCTGAGAGTGTGGGATAGGCCGGTTTAATACGGGGGTTAGGATCTGGAACACAGTGTCTGTGAGTGTGGGATAGGCCGGTTTAATACAGGGGTTAGGATCTGGAACACAGTGTCTGAGAGTGTGGGATAGGCCGGTTTAATGCAGGGATTAGGGTATGCAACATAGTGCCTGAGAGAGTGGGATAGGCCAGAGTAATCCAGGGTTTAGGATCTTGATCACAGTATGTGAGAGTGTGGGGGAGGCTGAGTCAAACCAGGGGTTAGGGTCTAGAACAAAGTGCCTGAGATCGTTGGATAGGCCAGATTAATCCAGGGTTTATGGTCTGGAACAAAGTGCCTGAGAGCGTGGGATAGGCCAGATTACTCCAGGGGTTAGTGTCTTGAACACAGTGCCTGAGAGTGTGGCTTAGGCTGGGTAAATTCAAGGTTAGCTCTGGATCACAGTGCCTGAGAGTATGGGGTAGGCCGGATTAATTCAGGGGTTAGCGTCTGGAACACAGTGTCTGAGTGAGTGGGTTATGCCGGGTAAATCCAGGGGTTAGGGTCTGGAATACAGTGTCTGAGAGTGTGGGGTAGGCCGGTTTAATGCAGGGGTTAGGGTCTGCAACACAGTGCCTGAGAGTGTGGGATAAACCAGATTAATCCAGGGGTTAGGGTCTGGAACACAGTATCTGAGAGTGTGGGATAAGCCAGATTAATCCAGGGGTTAGGGTCTGGAACACAGTCCTTGAGAGAGTGGGATAGGCCGGATTAATCCAGGGGTTAGGGTCTGAAACACAGTGCTTGAGAGAGTGGGATAGGCCGGTTCAATCCAGGGGTTGGGGTCTGGAACGCAGTTATTGAGAGTGTTGGATAGGCCAGTTTATTCCAGTGGTTAGGGTCTGGGACATAGTGCCTGAGAGTGTGGGGGAGCCGGTTTAATGCAGGGTTTAGCGTCTGGAATACTGGGTCTGAGAGTGGGGCGTAGGCTAAGTCAATCCAGGGTTAGCTCTGGAACACAGTGGCTGAGAATGTGGGATAGGCCGGATTAAACCAGGGGTATAGGTTCTGGGACAAAGTGCCTGAGGGTGTGAGGGAGGCTGAGACAATCCGGGTGTTAGGGTTTGGAATACAGTGACTGAGAGTGTGGGGTAGGCCGGGTTAATCCAGGGGTTAGGGTCTGGGACACAGTGCCTGAGCGTGTGGGATACACCCGATTAATCCTGGGGTTAGGATCTGGAACACAATGCCGGAGAGTGTGGGATAGGCTGGATTAGTCCAGGTGTTAGGGTCTGGAACACAGTGTCTGAGAGTGTGGGGGAGGCCGTTTTAATGCAGGGGTTACGGTCTGGAAGACAGTGTCAGAGAGGAGGAGGCCAGGTTAATCCAGGGGTTAGGATCTGGTACACAGTGTCTGTGAGTGTGGGGTAAACCAGGTCAATTCAGTGTTTAGGGTCTGGAACACAGTGCCTGAGAGTGTGGGCTAAACCGGATCATTCCAGGGATTATGGTCTGGAACACCGTGCCTGAGAGTGTGGGATCGGCCGGATTAATTCAGGGGTTAGGATCTGGAACACAGTGTCTGAGAGTGTGGGATAGGCCGGTTTAATACAGGGGTTAGGATCTGGAACACTGTGTCTGAGAGTGTGAGATAGGCCGGTTTAATGCAGGGATATGGGTATGCAACATAGTGCCTGAGATCGTTGGATAGTCCAGATTAATCCAGCGTTTATGATCTGGAACAAAGTGCCTGAGAGCGTGGGATAGGCCAGATTACTCCAAGGGTTAGTGTCTTGAACACAGTGCCTGAGAGTGTGGCTTAGGCTGGGTCAATCCAGGGTTAGCTCTGGATCACAGTGCCTGAGAGTGTGGGGTAGGCCGGATTAATTCAGGGGTTAGCGTCTGGAACACAGTGTCTGAGTGAGTGGGTTATGCCGGGTAAATCCAGGGGTTAGGGTCTGGAATACAGTGTCTGAGAGTGTGGGGTAGGCCGGTTTAATGCAGGGGTTAGGGTCTGCAACACAGTACCTGAGTGTGTGGGATAAACCAGATTAATCCAGGGGTTAGGGTCTGGAACACAGTGCCTGAGAGTGTGGGATAAACCAGATTAATCCAGGGGTTAGGGTCTGGAACACAGTACTTGGGAGAGTGGGATACGCCGGTTCAATCCAGGGGTTAGGGTCTGGAACGCAGTTATTGAGAGTGTGGGATAGGCCGGATTATTCCAGGAGTTAGGGTCTGGGACATAGTGCCTGAGAGTGTGGGGGAGGCCGGTTTAATGCAGGGGTTACGGTCTGGAAGACAGTGTCAGAGAGTGAGGAGGAGACCAGGTCAATCCAGGGGTTAGGGTCTGGAACAGAGTGCCTGTAAGTGTGGAGTAGGCCGGATTAATCCGGGGTTAGGAACTGGAACAAAGTGCCTGAGAACGTGGGATAGGCCAGATTAATCTAGGGGTTAGGGTCTGGAACACAGTGCCTGAGAGTGTGGGTTAGGCTGGGTCAATCCAGGGTTAACTCTGGATCACAGTGCCTGAGGTTGTGGGATAGGCCGTTTAATGCAGGGGTCAGGCCTGGAACACAGTGTCTGAGAGTGTGGGCTAGGCCGGGTCATTCGAGGAATTGGGATCTGGAAAATAGTGCTTGAGAGTTTGTGGGAGGCTGGTTTAATGCAGTGGTAAGGGTCTGGAACACTGTGCCTCAGAGTGTGGGAGAAGCCGGATTAATTCAGGGGTTAGGGACTAGAACACAGTGACTGAGAGTGTGGGATAGGCCAGATTAATTCAGGGGTTAGGGTCTGGAACACTGTCTGAGAGTGTGGGATAGGCCAGATTAATCCAGGGGTTAGGGTCTGGAACACTTTGTCTGAGAGTTTTGGGGAGGCTGAGTCAATCCAGGGGTTAGGTTCTGGAACACAGTGTCTGAGAGTGTGGGGGAGGCCAGTTTAATGCAGGGGTTACGGTCTGGAAGACAGTGTCAGAGAGTGTGGAGTAGGCAGGATTAATCCGGGGTTAGGGTCTGGAACACAGTGTCTGAGTGTGGGGTAAGACAGGTCAATCCAGAGTTTAGGGTCTGGAACACAGTGCCTGAGAGTGTGGGTTAGGCCGGATTAATCCAGGGTTAGGGTCTGAAACACAGAGTCTGTGAGAGTGGGTTAGGCCGGGTAAATCCAGTGGTTAGGGTCTGGAACACAATGCCTGAGAGTGTGGGGAGGCTGCATCAATCAAGCAGTTAGGGTCTGGAACACAGTGCCTGAGAGTGTGGGGAGGCTGGTTTAATGCTGGAGTTCGGGTCTGGAAGACAGTGTCAGAGAGTGAGGAGGAGGCCAGGTCAATCCAGGTGTTAGGGTCTGGAACACAGTGCCTGAGAGTGTGGGGTAGGCCGGGTTAATCCAGGGGTTAGGGTCTGGGACACAGTGCCTGAGCGTGTGGGATAAACCCGATTAATCCTGGGGTTAGGATCTGGAACACAATGCCTGAGAGTGTGAGATAGGCTGGATTAATCCAGGTGTTAGGGTCTGGAACACAGCGCCTGAGAGTGTGGAATAGGCTGGGTCAATCCAGGGGTTGCGTTCTGGAACACAGTGTCTGAGAGTGTGGGGGAGGCTGTTTTAATGCAGGGGTTACGGTCTGGAAGACAGTGTCAGAGAGTGAGGAGGAGGCCAGGTTAATCCAGGGGTTAGGATCTGGTACACAGTGTCTGTGAGTGTGGGGTAAACCAGGTCAATCCAGTGTTTAGGGTCTGGAACACAGTGCCTGAGAGTGTGGGCTAAACCGGATCATTCCAGGGATTAGGGTCTGGAATACAGTGTCTGAGAGTGTGTGGGAGGCTGGTTGAATGCAGTTGTAAGGGTCTGGAACACCGTGCCTGAGAGTGTGGGATCGGCCGGATTAATTCAGGGGTTAGGATCTGGAACGCAGTGTCTGAGAGTGTGGGATAGGCCGGTTTAATACAGGGGTTAGGATCTGGAACACAGTGTCTGAGAGTGTGGGATAGGCCGGTTTAATACGGGGGTTAGGGTATGCAACATAGTGCCTGAGAGTGTGGGATAGGCCAGAGTAATCCAGGGTTTAGGATCTCGATCACAGTATGAGAGTGTGGGGGAGGCTGGGTCAATCCAGTGGTTAGGGTCTAGAACAAAGTGCCTGAGATCGTTGGATAGGCCAGATTAATCCAGGGTTTATGGTCTGGAAAAAAGTGCCTGTGAGCGTGGGATAGGCCAGAGTAATCCAGGGGTTAGTGTCTTGAACACAGTGCCTGAGAGTGTGGCTTAGGCTGGGTAAATTCAGGGTTAGCTCTGGATCACAGTGCCTGAGAGTATGGGGTAGGCCGGATTAATTCAGGGGTTAGCGTCTGGAACACAGTGTCTGAGTGAGTGGGTTATGCCGGGTAAATCCAGGGGTTAGGGTCTGGAATACAGTGTCTGAGAGTGTGGGGTAGGCCGGTTTAATGCAGGGGTTAGGGTCTGCAACACAGTGCCTGAGAGTGTGGGATAAACCAGATTAATCCAGGGGTTAGGGTCTGGAACACAGTATCTGAGAGTGTGGGATAAACCAGATTAATCCAGGGGTTAGGGTCTGGAACACAGTCCTTGAGAGAGTGGGATAGGCCGGATTAATCCAGGGGTTAGGGTCTGAAACACAGTGCTTGAGAGAGTGGGATAGGCCGGTTCAATCCAGGGGTTAGGGTCTGGAACGCAGTTATTGAGAGTGTGGGATTGGCCGGTTTATTCCAGTGGTTAGGGTCTGGGACATAGTGCCTGAGAGTGAGGGGGAGCCGGTTTAATGCAGGGTTTAGCGTCTGGAATACTGGGTCTGAGAGTGGGGCGTAGGCTAAGTCAATCCAGGGTTAGCTCTGGAACACAGTGGCTGAGAGTGTGGGATAGGCCGGATTAAACCAGGGGTATAGGTTCTGGGACAAAGTGCCTGAGGGTGTGAGGGAGGCTGAGACAATCCGGGGTTAGGGTTTGGAATACAGTGACTGAGAGTGTGGGGTAGGCCGGATCATTCCAGGGATTAGGGTCTGGAACACAGTGTCTGAGAGTGTGGGATAGGCCGGATTAATCCGGGGTTAGGATCTGGAACACAGGGTCTGAGAGAGTGAGTTAGGCTGGGTAAATCCAGGGTTTAGGGGCTGGAATACAGTGTCTGAGAGTGTCGGGTAGGCCAGTTTAATGCAGGGGTTAGGGTATGCAACACGTTGCCTGAGAGAGTGGGATAGACCAGACTAATCCAGGGTTTCGGATCTCGAACACAGTATCTGAGAGTGTGGGGGAGGCTGAGTCAATCCAGGGGTTAGGGTCTGGAACACAGTGCCTGAGAGTGTGGAATAGGCCGGATTACTCCAGGGGTTAGGGTCTGGAAGACACTGCCTGAGAGTGTGGGGTAGGCCGGTTTAATACGGGGGTTAGGGTCTGGAACACAATTCCTGAGAGGGTGTGTTAGGCCGGATTAATCCGGGGTTAGGATGTGGAACACAGTGTCTGAGAGAGTAGGTTAGGCCGGGTAAATCCAGGGGTTAGGGTCAGGAATACAGTGCTTGAGAGAGTGGGATAGGCGGTTTAATGCAGGGTTAGGGTCTGCAACAGTTTCTGAGAGAGTGGGATAGGCCAGATTAATGCAGGGTTTAGGATCTCGAACACAGTATCTGAGAGAATGGGATAAACCAGATTAATCCAGGGGTGAGGGTCTGGAGCACAGTGCTTGAGAGAGTGGAATAGGCCGGGTCAATCCCGAGGTTAGGGTCTGGAACACAGTCCCTGAGAGTGTGTGGGAGCCGGTTTAATGCAGGCTTTAGCGTCTGGAATACTGGGTCTGAGAGTGGGGCATAGGCTCAGTCAATCCAGGGTTAGCTCTGGAACACAGTGGCTGACAGTGTTGGACAGGCCAGATTAATCCAGGGGTTTAGTTTCTGGAACAGAGTGCCTGAGAGTGTGAGGGAGGCTGAGACAATCCGGGGTTAGGGTCTGGAATACAGTGCCTAAGAGTGTGGGCTGGGCCGGTTTAATTCAGTGGTTAGGGTCTGGAACACAGTGTCTGAGAGTGTGGGATAGGCCGGATTAATGCAGGGGTTATGGTCTGGAACACAGTGCCTGAGAGTGTGGGATAGGCTGGGTCCATCCAGGGGTTAGGGTCTGGAATATAGTGCCTGAGAGTGAATGGGAGTCCGGTTTAATGCAGGGTTTCAGGTCGTGAATACAGGGTCTGAGAGTGGGGCTTAGGCTGAGTCAATCCAGAGTTAGGATCTGGAACACAGTGCTGACAGTGTGGGATAGGTCGGAATAATCCGGGGTTAGGATCTGGAACACAGTGCCTGAGAGTTTGGGTAGGTTGGATTAATCCAGGGGTTAGGGTCTGGAACACAATGCCTGAGAGTGTGGGGAAGGCCGATTTAATGCAGGGGTTAGGGTCTGGAACACAATGCCTGAGACAGTGGGTTAGGCCGGGTAAATCCAGGTTTAAGGTCTGGAACACAGTGCCTGAGATTGTGGGATAAACTGGATTAATCCGGGGGTGAGGGTCTGGAACACAGTGCCTGAGAGTGTGGGATAAAACGGATTAATCCAGGGGTTAGTGTCTGGAACATCGTGCCTGAGAGTGTGGGATAGGCCGGATTTATCCGGGGTAAGGGTCTGGAACACAGTGCCTGTGAGTGTGGGGAAGGCCGATGTAATGCAAGGGTTAGGGTCTGCAACACAGTGTCTGAGAGAGTGGGATAGGCCAGATTAATCCAGGGGTTAGGATTTCGAACACAGTGTCTCAGAGTGTCGGGGTGGCTGATTCAATCCAGGGGACAGGATCTGGAACACAGTGCCTGACAGTGTGGGATAGGCCGAATTAATACAGGGATTAGGGTCTGGAACACAATGCCTGAGAGAGTGCGTTAGGCTGGGTAAATCCAGTGGTTAGGGTATGGAACACAGTGCCTGAGATTGTGGGATAAACCGGATTAATCCAGTTGTTAGGGTCTGGAACACAGTGTCTGAGAGAGTGGGGGAGGGGTAGTCAATCCAGGGTTATGGTCTGGAAGACAGTGTCTGAGAGTGAGGAGGAGGCCAGGTCAATCCAGGGTTTAGGGTCTGGACAGAATGCCTGAGAGTGTGTGTCTGGAATACAGGGTCTGAGAGTGTGGCGTAGGCTAAGTCAATTCAGGCTTAGCTCTGGAACACAGTGCTTGAGAGGAAGGCTGATTTAATGCAGGGGTTAGGGTCTGGAACACAATGCCTGAGACAGTGGGTTAGGCCGGGTAAATCCAGGTTTAAGGTCTGGAATACAGTGCCTGAGATTGTGGGATAAACTGGATTAATCCAGGGGTGAGGGTCTGGAACACAGTGTCTGAGAGTGTGGAATAAAACGGATTAATCCAGGGGTTAGTGTCTGGAACAGTGTGCCTGAGAGTGTGGGATAGGCCGGATTTATCCGGGGTTAGGGTCTGGAACACAGTGTCTGAGAGAGTGGGTTAGGCCACGTCAATCCAGGGATTACAGTCTGGAATACAGTGTCTGAGAGTGTGGGGAGGGCCGATGTAATGCAGGGATTAGGGCCTGCAACACAGTGCCTAAGAGAGTGGGATAGGCCAGATTAATCCAGGGGTTAGGGTTTCGAACACAGTGTCTCAGAGTGTCGGGGTGGCTGATTCAATCCAGGGGTCAGGATCTGGAAAACAGTGCCTGACAGTGTGGGATAGGCCGGATTAATACAGGGATTAGGGTCTGGAACACAGTGGCTGAGAGAGTGGGATAAGCCAGATTAATTCACGGGTTAGGGTCTGGAACACAGTGTCTGAGAGAGTGGGGGAGGGGTAGTCAATCCAGGGTTATGGTCTGGAAGACAGTGTCTGAGAGCGAGGAGGAGGCCAGGTCAATCCAGGGTTTAGGGTCTGGACAGAATGCCTGAGAGTGTGGGGGAGCTGGTATAATGCAGGCACAGACCCTGTGTCTGGAATACAGGGTCTGAGAGTGTGGCGTAGGCTAAGTCAATTCAGGCTTAGCTCTGGAACACAGTGCTTGAGAATGTGGGATAGGCCGGATTAATCCAGGTGTTTAGGTTCTGGAACAGAGTGCCTGAGAGGGTGAGGGAGGCTGAGACCATCCAGGGTTCGTGGCTGGAATGCAATGTCTGAGAGTGTGGATAGGTCGGATTACTCCACGGGTTAGGGTCTGGAATACAGTGCCTGAGAGTGTGGGATAGGACGGGTAACTCCAGGGGTTAGTGTCTGGAACACAGTGGCTGATAGAGTGGGATAGCCCGGATTAATCCAGGGGTTAAGGTCTGGAACACAGTGCCTGAGAGTGTGGGGTAGGCTGGGTCCATCCAGGGATTAGGGTCTGGAATATAGTGACTGAGAATGAATGGGAGTCCGGTTTAATGCAGGGTTTCAGGTCGTAAATACAGGGTCTGAGAGTGGGGCGTAGGCTGAGTCAATCCAGAGTTAGCTCTGGAACACAGTGCCTGAGAGTGTGGGATAGGCCGGATTAATCCAGGGGTGAGGATCTGGAACACAGTGCCTGAGAGTTTGGGTAGGCAGGAGTAATCCAGGGGTTAGGATCTGGAACACAGTGCCTGCGAGTGTGGGATAGGATGGATTAATCCAGGGGTTAGGTTCTGGAACAAAGTGCCTGAGAGTGTGGGATAGGACGGATTAATCCAGGGGTTAGGTTCTGGAACAAAGTGCCTGAGAGTGTCGGCAAGGTCGGACTAAACCAGCAGTTAGGGTCTGAAACACAGTGCCTGAGAGTGTGGGATAGGCCGGGTCAATCCACAGGTTAGGGTCTGGAACACAGTGCCTGAGAGTGTGGGTTGGGCCGGGTTAATCCAGGGTACATGGTGTGGAACACAGTGCCTAAGTGTGTGGGGGAGCCCGGTTTAATGCAGGGTTTAGGGTCATGAATACAGGGTCTGAGAGTGGGGCGTAGGCTGAGTCAATCCAGGGTTAGCTCGGGAACACAGTGCCTGAGAATGTGGGATAGGCCAGAATAATCCAGCGGTTACAGTCTGGAACACAGTGCCTGAGAGTGTGGCCAAGGTCGGATTAATCCAGGGGTTAGGGTCTGGAACACAGTGCCTGAGAGTGTGGGGGAGGCCGGATTAATGCAGGGTTTAGGGTCTGGACAGAATGCCTGAGTGTGGGGAAGGCCAGGTGAATCCAGGGGTTGGGTTCTGGAACACAGTGCCTGACAGTGAGGAGGAGGCCAGGTCAATCCAAGGTTTAGGTTCTGGAACGCACTGTCTGAGAGAGTGGGTTAGGCCGGATTAATTCAGTGGTTAGGATCTGGAACACAATGCCTGAGAGTGTGTGGGGAGGTTGGTTTAATGCAGGGGTTACGGTCTGGAAGATAGTGTCAGAGAGTGAGGAGGAGACCATGTTAATCCAGGGGTTAGGGTCTGGAACACAATGCCTGAGAGTGTGGGAGAGGTCGGATTAATCCAGGGGTTGGGTCTGGAACACAGTGCCTGAGAGTGTGAGGGAGCCAGTTTAATGCAGGGTTTAGTGTCTGGAATACAGGGTCTGAGAGTGTGGCGGAGGCTGAGTCAATCCAGGCTTAGCTCTGGAACACAGTGCCTGAGAATGTGGGATAGGCCAGAATAATCCAGGGGTTAAGATCTGGAATACAGTGCTTGACGGTGTGGGATAGGCAGGATTAATCCACGGGTTAGTGTCTGGAACACAGTGCCTGAGTGAGTGGAATAGCCCGGATTAATACAGGGGTTAAGGTCTGGAACACAGTGCCTGAGATTGTGGGATAAACCCAATTAATCCAGGGGTTAGCATCTGGAATACAGTGCCTGAGAGTGTGGGATAGGCCGGTTTAATGCAGGGGTTAGGGTCTGGAACACAGTGCCTGAGAGTGTGGGTTAGAACATAGAACAATACAGCACAGAACAGGCCCTTCGACCCACGATGTTGTGCCGAACATTTGTCCTAGCTTAAGCACCCATCCATGTACCTATCCAATTGGTGTTTAAAGGTCACTAATGATTCTGATTCTACCACTCCCACAGGCAGTGCATTCCATGCCCCCACCACTCTCTGGGTAAAGAACCCACCCCTGACATCTCCCCTATACCTTCCACCCTTCACCTTAAATTTATGTCCCCTTGTAACACTCTGTTGTACCCGGGGAAAAAGTCTCTGACTGTCTACACTATCTATTCCCCTGATCATCTTATAAACCTCTATCAAGTCACCCCTCATCCTTCGCCGTTCCAATGAGAAAAGGCCTAGCACTCTCAATCTATCCTCGTACGACCTATTCTCCATTCAGGCAACATCCTGGTAAATCTTCTCTGCACCCTCTCCAAAGTTTCCACATCTTTCCTAAAGTGAGGCGACCAGAACTGCACACAGTACTCCAAATGTGGCCTGACCAAGGTCCTGTACAGCTGCAACATCACCTCACGACTCTTGAAGTCAATTCCTCTGCTAATGAACCCTAATAGACCATAGGACTTCTTATAAGCTCTATCCACCTGAGTGGCAACTTTCAAAGAGCTATGAACATTCTGAGTGTGGGCTAGGTCGAGTCATTCCAGGGATTAGGGTCTGGAACACAATGCCTGAGAGTGTGTGGGAGGCTGGTTTAATGCAGTGATAAGGGACTGGAACACAGTGCCTGAAAGTGTGGGATAGGCCGGATTAATCCAGGGGTGAGGTTCTGGAACACAGTGCCTGAGAGTGTGGGATAGGGCGAATTAATTCAGTGGTTAGGGTCTGCAACACAGTGTCTGAGAGTGTGGGATAGGCCGAGTCAATCCAGGAGTTAGGGTCTAGAATACAAAGTCTGAGAGTGTGGGGTAGGCCGGATTAATACAAGGGGTAGGGTCTGGAACATAATGTCTGAGAGTGAGGGATAGGCCAGGTCAATCCAGGGGTTAGGGTCTGGAACACAGTGCCTGAGTGTGGGGGAGGCTGGTTGAATGCTGGGGTTAGCGTCTGGAACACAGTGCCTGAGAGTGTGGGATAGGTCGGATTAATCCAAGGGGTAGGGTCTGGAACACAATGTCTGAGAGTGAGGGATAGGCCAGGTCAATCCAAGGGTTAGGGTCTGGAACGCAGCGCCTGAGAGTGTGGGGGAGGCTGGTTGAATGCTGGGGTTAGGGTCTGGAACACAGTGCCTGAGAGTGTGGGATAGGCCGGATTAATCCAGGGGTTAGGGTCTGGAATACAGTGCTTGAGAGAGTGGGATATGCTGGGTCAATCCAGGGGTTAGGGTCTGGAACAAAGTGCCTGAGTGTGTGGGGGAGGCCGGGTTAATCCAGGGACTAGATTCTGGAACAGAGTGCCTGAGAGTGTGGGGAGGCTGGTTTAATGCAGGTGTAACGGTCTGGAACAGAGTGCCTGAGCGTATGGGATAGGACGGATTAATCCAGGTGTTAGGGTCTGGAATACAGTGTCTGAGAGTGTGGGATAGGCCGGATTACTCCAGGGGTTAGGGTCTGGAAGACTGTGCCTGAGATCGTTGGATAGGCCGGATTAATCCAGAGTTTACGGTCTGGAACAAAGTGCCTGAGACCATGGGATAGGCCAGATTAATCCAGGGGTTAGCATCTGGAACACAATGCCTGAGAGTGTGGCTTCGGCTGGGTCAATCCAGGATTAACTCTGGAACACAGTGCCTGAGGTTATGGAATAGGCCGGATTAATTCAGGGGTTAGCGTCTGGAACACAGTGCCTGAGAGTGTGGGATAGGCTGGTTTAATGCAGGGGTTAGGGTCTGGAATACAGGGTCTGAGAGTGTGGGTTAGGCTGGGTCAATCCAGGGTTAGCTCTGTAACACAGTGCCTTAGATTGTGGGATAGGCTGGATGAATCCAGGGGTTAGGGTCTGGAACACAGTGTCTGAGAGTGTGGGGGTGAGTGGTTTAATGCAGTGGTAAGGGTCTGGAACACAGTGCCTTAGATTGTGGGATAGGCCGGATTTATCCAGGGGTTAGGGTCTGGAACACAGTGCCTTAGAGTGTGGGGGAGGCTGGTTTAATGCTGGGGTTAAGGTCTGGAACACAGTGCCTGAGAGTGTGGGATAGGCCGGATTAATCAAGGGGTTAGGATCTGGAACACAGTGCTTGAGAGAGTGGGATAGGCCGGATTAATCCAGGGGTTATGGTCTGGAACACAATGCTAGCGTGTTGGGGAGGCTGGGTCAATCCAGGGGTTAGGGTCTGGAACAAAGTGCCTGAGTGTGTGGGGGAGGCCGGGTCAATCCAAGGATTAGATTCTGGAACAGAGTGCCTGAGAGTGTGGGGTGGGCCGGATTAATCCAGGTGTTATGGTCTGGAACACAGTGTCTGAGAGCGTGGGATAGGCCATATTACTTCAGGGCTTAGGGCCTGGAACATAGTGCCTGAGAGTGTGGGGTGGGCCGGTTTCATGCAGGTGTTAGAGTCTGGAACAGAGTGCCTGAGCGTATTGGATAGGCCGGATTAATCCAGGGGTTATGGTCTGGAACACAATGCTAGAGTGTGTGGGGTGGCTGGGTCAATCCAGGGGTTAGGGTCTGGAACAAAGTGCCTGAGTGTGTGGGGGAGGCCGGGTCAATCCAAGGATTAGATTCTGGAACAGAGTGCCTGAGAGTGTGGGGTAGGCCGGATTAATCCAGGTGTTAGGGTCTGGAATACAGAGTCTGAGAGTGAGGGATAGGCCGGGTCAATCCATGGGTTAGGGTCTGGAATACAGTGCCTGAGAGCGTGGGGAGGCTGGGTCAATCCAGGGGTTAGGTTCTGGAACACAGTGCCTGAGAGTGTGGGATAGGCCAGATTATTCCAGGGGTTATTGTCTGGAACACCGTGTCTGAGAGTGTGGCGGAGGCCAGTTTAATGCAGGGGTTACGGTCTGGAAGACAGTGTCAGAGAGTGAGGAGGAGGCCAGGTCAATCCAGGGGTTAGGGTCTGGAACACAGTGCCTGAGACTGTGGGGGTGGCTGGGTAAATCCAGGTGTTCGGGTCTGGATTACACTGTCTGAGAGTGTGGGATTGGTCAAGTCAATCCAGGGGTTAGGTTCTGGAACACAGTGCCTGAGACTGTGGGCTAGGCCGGGTCCATCCAGGGTCTGGAACAAAGTGCCTGAGTGTGTGGGATCGTCCTGGTCAATCCAGGGATTAGATTCTGGAACAGAGTGCCTGAGAGAGTGGGTAGGCCGGATTAATCCAGGGGTTAGGTTCTGGAACACAGTGCCTGAGAGTGTGGGGTAGGCTGGGTCAATCTAGGTGATTCTGGATCAGTGGTGCTGGAAGAGCACAGCAGTTCAGGCAGCATCCGAGGACAGGCAAAATCGACGTTTCGGGCAAAAGCCCTTCATCAGGTATAAAGGCAGAGAGTACTCGATGCTACTCTCTCCCCACCCCCATCCTCCTCTAGTTTATCTCTCCACACTTCAGCCTCTCTGCCTTTATTCCTGATGAAGGGCTTTTGCCCTCGGATGCTTTCTGAACTGCTGTGCTCTTCCAGCACCACTGATCCAGAATCTGGTTTCCAGCATCTGCAGTCATTGTTTTTACAATCTAGGTGATGCCAATGCCCCATGAAGTGGAATCCCTCTTTCCCACACCAATCCCTTAGCCACATGCTTACTTCCCTGATTTTCTTATCCCTATGCCGATTGGCACGTGGCTCGGGCAGTAATCCGGAGATTATGATCCTTGAGGACCTGTATTTCAATTTCCTTCCTCGTGCTTGATAATCCCCAAACTCCCTAGCTTTGCCTATGTTGTTAGTCCCAACATGGACCGCAATAACTGGATCCTCCCCCTCCCGCTCCAATATCCTTTCAAGCCGGTCGGAGATGTCCCGCGCCCTGGCACCGGGCAGGCAACACACCATGCGAGACTCCCAATCCGGCTTGCAAAGGATACTATCTGTCCCCCTAATTATAGAATCCCCTATAATTACTACTTGTCTATTAGCTCCCCCCTCTTGAATGGCCTTTTGGACCATAGTGCCATGGTCAGTTGGCTCATCCTGTCCAGAGCCCTTTTCCTCATCTGTATAGGGAGCAAGAATCTCATATCTGTTGGACAAGGTCAAGGGCTGAGGCTCCTGCACTCCTGAACTCAGGTTCCCCCTACCTGCCTCACTAACAGTCACACTCTGGTGTCCCTGATCACTAACTGAATGTGAATTACCTAATCTCCCAGGTGTGACTGCCTCCTGAAACAAAGCGTCCAGGTAACTCTCCCCCTCCCGGATGTGCCGCAGTGTTTGAAGCTCAGATTCCAGATCATCAATTCTGAGCTGGAGTTCTTCCAGCAACCAACACTTGCTGCAGATGTGGTCACTGCCGTTCACAATGGGATCAGCCAGCTCCCACATCATACAGCTACAGCACAACACCTGTACAGCCATCTCTGCTTAGTTAATTACTTTATTACTTTGTATAAATTTAAGTTAAAATGCTTTCTGATACCTTCCTGATTTATATACTCACTGCTTTCCTTCCCGGCTGCCCCTCTGGTCATCATCGCTTCCCCCTGCTGCTCCCGCTCCTTCTTAGCTGCAGTCTTCCGGGTTCGTTTAACCTCCGCTGCTACTCGCACTCAAAATATGAGGTGATTCACTTTGGGAAGAATAGCAGGATTGAGTTGAAGCGATGAGACTGAGGCGGGAATCAAATCCACAGAATTCCCAGGCCCAGCTAAGGCTGCAGGCAGCACACTCAGGGAGTCGCTGCTGTTCCACGGGATCCTGCAGTGCAGTAGGACAGAAATTCAGAGCCAGAATTCAGATATTCCATCTCCACCTCAGCCAACAACAGGCGCTGACGTGTGCCGAGACACCCACTAACAGCTCGATGGGAGATTGTAACAAGCCTGTACCATTCCCCCATTCACTATGGGCACAGTCAGTGACCTGGCCCTTTACCACGTTAAAGGTGGAGGCTGTGCTCTCTGTAGCTGTGTGATGATTAACGACTGAACTGTCTGTTTGTTCATATCACACACTCCAGTGCTCCTGGGCCTCACATTGTGACTGGACGATGATCAGCAGAGGATGGAGAAAGCATTGATTTTGCTGTATGTGTCGCTGATGGTGGCAGAGCCCATCACTGCTGCCGGGATATCACTGAGAGGTAAGGATGTCTTTTAATGAGAAAGGTGAGCACAGAGAATGCTGGAGAAACCCCAAGCCTCTCTGGCAAGGTCCACGATGCGACAGAAACATTGCTCACTGCTCGAGTTCCATTTTTGAAGAAATCCTGAAGAGTCAGAGTGGATTGGGAACATGAAATCTGTTCCTCTTTCTGCCTTTGCACACATGTTGCCTGGCCTGCTGAATCTCTCCATCTGTGTCTGCTTCAGATTGCCAGCACCAAGTCTTTCATCTGTTGAGGTATGGAAGGGATGGATGGGGGTGGGGGGGTGTAGCATAGGCAAAAGGATGAGGCCATTCAGCCTTCTGAGCTCGTGCTGCTATTCCACATGTGTTTGTGATATCTAGGCGCATGTCTGAATTTCCCATGGTTTCTCGGCCTCTCTCCATCTCTGCAATCTCTCGCTGTGTGAAACTCTTCCAGGGATCTGGAGTACCCCTGAAGATCTGGAGTGTTGTACATGATGGAAATCGTTGCAGGCCAGCGTGCTTTCAGCAGTCGAATTCCAGCTTATTGTATCTGGCAATACTGTATATTCCATCGTTTTCATTTGTCCATGGGGTGTGAGTGGTGCATCCCAGCTTTCATTGTTTACCACCGATCACCTAAAGGGGAGTGAAACGTCAGCTACAAACTGCTGTCGATCTGTAGTCACATGGAGCCCAGACCAAATGAAAGACTGAGTTCTCATTCTCTACAGGATATTCAGGAACCAGATAGTATTTGGGACAAGTCACAATTGCTTTTTTATTGTGATCCTTTCCATTTCCCATTTCACCACCTGCCATGCTGGAAGTATGATCTTTTCCCCCTGGATTATTATTCCAGTGAAATTAACACCATGCTTCCCCACCATCCTCAATCTTCAAGGAGGGGCAGTTTGAAAGGCGAGGGAAATGTTTAAAGGGAGAAAGAAGGATTGGGCAAGAGAATCTAAACTTCTAGACAAATCAAATTTTGTTTGTACATTGCATTAGTTTTGATTGAACTGACATCTCCAGACAAAGATGTGAAATTCTCACATTCAAGAAGGGTTTGGTAAGATCTCCGCTTGGGGAAAAAATACACTTGGCCTTATTTCCTGAAAGAAGCAGCTGAAAATAGGTCCTCCATAACTGGGTCAAAAAGATCCACCCTGTTTGGAAAGTAGGATTCTTGTCAACCGAGAGCAACTCAGCACTTGTGTGGGAGTTACATCGGAGTACCTATTGTGAGCTTTGTACTAATCCAGCAATGAACGTAAGTGCAAGAAAAGATGTGAAAACATTTGTAATATTTACTTAATTTGAGGAAAAGAACCAGTTAATTGGAACACATTAAGGCCAGAAAAATGACCAATGGGTCACAGGTTGGACTGAAGGGTCTGTTTCCGTGCTGTACATCTCTAAGGCTTTTTCCTGAAGAAGGGCTTATGCCCGAAACGTCGATTCTTTTTTTAGATTAGATTAGATTAGATTAGATTAGATTACAGTGTGGAAACAGGCCCTTCAGCCCAACAAGTCCACACCGACCCGCCGAAGCGAAACCCACCCATACCCCTACATTTACCCCTTACCTAACACTACGGGCAATTTAGCGTGGCCAATTCACCTGACCCTGCACATCTTTTGGACTGTGGGAGGAAACCGGAGCACCCGGAGGAAACCCACGCAGACACGGGGAGAACGTGCAAACTCCACACAGTCAGTCGCCTGAGGCGGGAATTGAACCCGGGTCTCTGGCGCTGTGAGGCAGCAGTGCTAACCACTGTGCCACCGTGCCGCCCACACTGTGCCCACCGTGCCTCCTGTTCCCTGGATGCTGCCTGACCTGCTGCGCTTTTCCAGCAACACATTTTCATCTCTAAGGCTGTATTTACTGCTCCGCTTCCCTGCACCAATTCTCCCATTTACCAATCCTGCACTAATTCGGGAATTTCACCAACTCACCCCAATGGGTTATCCTGCCCGAGTCCTCCCACTTAGAATTTAAGGCACCTGCATGAATTCTCCAATTATTGTTGTCCTGCATCAATTCCTTCCATTTAATTGTTCCCTGAAACACTTCTTCCACGTGCGGGTGCCCTGATGAATTGTTTTTTCATTTAGTGATGCACTGAACTGAATCTTCAATTTACTGATGCTTGCAACATTTCTTATTTTGTTGATTCCCTGCACCATTCCCCAATTTAGACATGCTGTGCTGTAATTTTCGAATACATTGGCACTCCCACAATTTCCTAATATAATGGCGCTGTGCACTGAATCTCCCATTTACTGATTCCCACCAAATTTCCCACTTACTCATACCCCTGTACTAATTCTACTCTAATCCTCCCATTTCCTGGTGCCATGCACCCATTCTGTAATTTAGCTCCACTGTGCGCCATTCAGTACTTCCATTCCCTGCAATAATTCTCCCATTTCGTAGTTCGCTGCCAGAATGCTCGAATCTTGCGACTCCTGCATCATATCTCCAAACTACCGATCCGACACATATCCTCCCTTTAGTGGTAAACTGCACCAACTCCCCCAATTCGTGGTGCACTGTATTGAATCTCTGCCACTAATCCTTTGCAACATTTGTCCTATTTACTGATTCACTGCCCGTGTCCTCCCATTTGCTCCAATTCTCGAAGTTATCAGCACCCTGCACCAGGTCTCTCATTTACAGATGCCCCACACCAATTTTCCAATTCAGTGTTGCTTAGCACCATTTCCCTCAATTATTGATGTCCTGAACAAGTTCTCCATTCAGTGTTGCCTTACACCAATCCTCATACTGACTGATGCCCTCGCCCAATTTAGGGGTGTCCAACTGTAAATCTCCCATCAAGTATTGTTTGATTAGATTACATTACATTACAGTGTGGAAACAGGCCCTTCGGCCCAACAAGTCCACACCGACCCGCCGAAGCGCAACCCACCCATACCCCTACATTTACCCCTTACCTAACACTACGGGCAATTTAGCATGGCCAATTCACCTTACCTGCACATCTTTGGACTGTGGGGGGAAACCAGAGCACCCGGAGGAAACCCACGCAGACACGGGGAGAATGTGCAAACTCCACACAGTCAGTCGCCTGAGGCGGGAATTGAACCCGGGTCTCTGGCACTGAGGCAGCAGTGCTAACCACTGTGCCACCCACAAAGTGCAAGTTTGCCAGGGAGAGCAGAATTGAGACTATTATAGGTTTTGTTTGTTGGTCAGATTGTTTACAAGAGCAGACCGCTTGGACATGTGAATGCACACCTTTGGAGCAAACGGGACTTGAATTCGGCACTCCGGAGTTGAGATATAGAGCTGGCCTCTCAAAATGCCACAGACGCCCCGGCGGGAAATTGAACCCCGGTCTCCCGCGTGACAGGCGGGGATACTAACCACTATGCTACCGAGGATTGGATAATCCTGCCCCAATTCTCCCATTTAGTGCTGCATTGCACAATTTGTCCTATTTAGTATTGCACAGCATCATTTAGTGCTGAACTGCACCAAGTCTCCCATTATCTGAAGCTCTATTGCAAATTCTCACATTTTGGTTAGCCCTTTCCCAATTCTACCATTGAGTAGTTCCTTGCAATGATTCTCCAATTTAGTGGAGCGCTGCCAGAATTCTGAAATTTACGCATGGACAAGTTGGAACGAAGGATTTGTTCCGTGCTGTACATCTCTATGACTGTATGATTCTATTCATGGCTCAGCTGCTCTGTACCATTTGTCCCATTTACCAATCTTGTACAAATCTGGGCAATGCACCAACTCTCCCATTGAGTATTATCCTGCACCCACTTCGAAAATAATGGCACCTGCATGAATTCTCCAATGGCCCTGCATCAATTCCTTCCATTTCCTTGTTCCCTGATAATCATCTTCCATGTACAAATGCCCTGCTGAATTGTTTTCATTTAGTGATACAGGGAATTGAATCTCCAATTTACCGATGCTTGCAACATTTCTTCTTTTTATTGATTCCCTGGCCCCTATTCCCCAAGTTAGACATGCTGTGCTCCAATTTTCTAATGTATTGGCACTCACACCAGCTTTCCAATATAATTGCACTGTGCACCGAATCTCCCATTTGTTGATTCCCACCAAATCTCCCATTTACTCATACCCCTGTACTAATTCTTCCATTGACTGATGCCCAAGCTGATTCTACCATTTAAGGGTGCCAGAAAGAACAGAAAGCCAATTAAGTGAGAGAGACTAAAAGTAATGGAGCTGTCAGAGGGAGATCACAGGAAGTGACACCTTTTCCTACAGCAAAGAACCTAAGACCAGGAGGCAGTGTTTCCGCCCCATGCTGGGTTTCAGGAAATATGGTCAGAGCTGAAGCTGAGTTTGCAATGGGACGGGCAGGGTACCATGTTACTGACCATGTAGGTGTGAACAACATACAAGGGTCTGCCTC
Source organism: Chiloscyllium plagiosum (assembly GCF_037043375.1). NCBI lineage: Eukaryota > Metazoa > Chordata > Chondrichthyes > Orectolobiformes > Hemiscylliidae > Chiloscyllium > Chiloscyllium plagiosum. The sequence continues at coordinate 40,805,615 of NW_028270181.1, read as the reverse complement.
GTTACTCTCAGGAACTCGCTGTTTAACTAAGAAGCTGACCCACTGGATTAATATCTGTGCAGTGTTAATTAGCACAGAGCCAATCAGATCAGGGAGCTCCCTTGGTGCTTTGCAGACTGCTGTGGGAGAAATGGGTTCTGGTTCCCTTCTCACAGATGCTGCCTGACCTGCTGAGGTTAGATTTCAGATCCCCAGGAACAGCAGGGTTTTCTCTATATGCATTTTCTTTCTCCTTATTCAATGGGTCATTTGTGATGCTTAAGATCCCATATGTTTTCTGATCTTCAAGCAGATCTTGTCACAGTAAAAGACCTGTGCACATGAACACCAAGGTAACTCTATCCATGTTCACATTTCAAACTCTGTAGTTCGGTCGAGTTTGTCTCTCTTTAGCCTTTTATGCCAAACTCCATCACAGCGGGCTTCAGTCTGTTCATTTCCCTCCATTCATTTCTGAAGAAGGGCTTAGGCCTGAAACGTCGATTCTCCTGTTCCCCGGATGCTGCCTGACCTGCTGCGCTTTTCCAGCAACACATTTTCAGTCCATTTCCCTTGTAGGGGGTAGTGTAATTTTTAAACGGTTAGCTGCATTTTAGTCTTTTCTACCTTATAGTAAACACAAGTGCCTTATAGTAAACACAAGCAGACACTCGAAACTGTTGCCGGACCTCCCCCATGTTTTTATGAATGAAACAATTGTAACAGCTTTCCTCGATAGCTGAGAGACCGCCCTTAACCACAGTTGTACAACATCATCCATATAAGGAAAGAACGGGGAGCTCGAACACTGATTGGCCAAGTGAGTAACAGGCACCAGAACCCAAATAACGAAAACAGTGGGGAACCCTAGCACTCGTTGGTCAAGACAGCAGTAGGAGACCCAGCCCACATTTACGTGTATATAATGTGTGGAGATTATTATTAAGGGGTGTGTGTACCATTTTTTCGCACCCGACTTTGCAAAGTTGAATGAAAAGTTTTGGACAGACTCCTCCGTGTCTTTGTTCCTGGGAAGGGAAATAAAAGTGCCGGAGATGGGGCCGGACAGCCGCATATCTCGCACAAATTGGGGGCTCCTCCGGGATGAAATAATTATTGCCGGGGGGAAGTCTCTTCGGCTCACGGATCAAGCCTGATCATAACAAAGACGCGTCTAGTATATATTTATACTTCTCACTGATCAGCTTGGTCTGTTGGCCGTCGGCCAAGAGAGGATGTGACCCGGCTCATTTAAAAATAATTTTGAATCCTGGAAAAGGAACACACGGACGAGTGCTGGGACGACTGGTTAGTGACTATACACGGGGGTACACACATTTAAAAAGGCCAGACAACTCTGTGCACGGATCAAGGTAAGAGATTTTTTTTTTGTTCTTCCTTGTTGGCCGCGTGGTTTTGACGGTCATCTGTGAAAACGCTTTAAGCGTTTAAGACCAGGACCGAAGATAAGCCACGGGAAATTGTGGTTTTGACGGTCATCTGTGAAAACGCTTTAGGCGTTTAAGACCAGGACCGAAGATAAGCCACAGGAAATTGTGGTTTTGACGGTCATCTGTGAAAACGCTTTAGGCGTTTAAGACCAGGACCGAAGATAGACCATGGGAAATCAGACTTCTAAATTTACTAAGGAGAAGTCAGGGAAGACTGCAAATGGGAAAGAAATACCCCCCGATAGTCCACTAGGTCGGAAGTTAAGTCTATGGACGGACAGTAGTAGAACAAAGGACTTAAAGAAAGAGACCATGATAAAATATTGTTGTTTTATATGGACCAAGGAACCTATCCACGCCCCCTCGGTAGTTTGGCCCGAGTATGGGTCTGATGAAGACTGGGTGTGTCAAATCCTAAATGTATATGTTAACAGAAAACAACCGTTTGACCCAGAAGAGAGCAAATACGCCGCTGCCTGGTTGGCGGGCGACGGCGAGAGTCCCACGCGTCTCTATCCTCTGATTCCCCAAACAGACCCGAGGAAGCCCCAGAAGTCTTGGGACGTCCTCACCGACGGTTTGCCACCGTCTGCCCCGCCCCCGTATATACCACCCACGCACGACCAGGCGTCCAGCGCGGACCTCCCTCCTGCGACGGATAAATCCGATTCCCAGCAGGCTATGACCAGTGAGGCAGGGACTGCTGGGGGGGGGCGGGCACAGGAGAGGGCGCAGAACCCACCCCAGGCACTAGGAAATCAGTCCGACTCGAGATGCGGAAAGGCCGAGAAGAGGAATTGAGAGCTGGGAGGAGTGACAATATTGAACAGCTGAACCCCTTACGAGAGGTGCCGTTTGGGAACGAACGGACCGGGTTCGTAGTACAACCTTTAAATTCTGGGGATATCCGGCAACTCCGTAATGAACTACCCCGTCTACTGGACGACCCCGTCAGTGTGGGAACACAATTAGACCAATTTCTGGGGCCCAGTATATACACATGGGCCGAATTGCAGGCCATGATGAGAATACTATTTAATTACGATGAAATTGTTATGATCCGGAATAGTGCAATGGCCATTTGGGATAGGGAGCATCAGGACGGCCCTCAGCGTGGAGAGCAGAAGTACCCCTTAGAGGACCCCCGGTGGGATCATAACAACGCGGGGGGACGGGCCAATATGACAGATCTCAGAAGCCTTATAATCAGGGGGATCCAAACCTGCGTGCCCAAACAGCGGAATTTAGCGAAAGCATTCGAAGTCGGACAGAAAAAGGATGAATCCCCGAGTGAGTTTTTAGACCGTTTGCGGGAGTCCATACGAAAGTATTCAGGTTTAGACCCCGATGGGGAAATAGGCAAGGGCATACTTAAGGTGCACTTTGTGACTAAGTCATGGCCTGACATTCAGAAGAAATTACAGAAAGTGGAGGATTGGGCTGAAAAAGATGTTGCAGAATTATTACAGGAAGCACAGAAGGTGTACGTTCAGAGGGATGTAATAAGGGAGAAACAGAAGACAAAAATGATGGTGGCAGCTGTACGGGAAGCTTGTAAATCCACCGGAATGGGGGAGGGAGGTTATCGGGTGGAAAGAGGAATGTCGAAGAAAAGTTGGAGAGGGAGAGAAGCGAGACGGGGCAGAAGTGAGAGAGGAGGATCTTATGGAATTGAGCGGCCTCAGATGGCCGGATGCTACCATTGCGGGAAACTGGGACACTTCAAAAGGGATTGTCCCGAGTTTAAAAGGGAAAGAGAAGGGATGTATGAAATGGAGCGTGAACAAATGGATTAGGGAAGTCAGGGGAGGATCGGAACACGGGCCTACCAAGAACCCCTGGTAAATTTACGGGTGGGCCCATTTAGACAAGATGTTACCTTCTTAGTTGACACAGGCGCCGGCAGGTCCTCAATCCCCCTCCATGCTAGGGGGGTTGGCTTCCAAGCTAAAACATTAAACATTTCAGGGGTTAAGGGTGGGGTTTTTAGTGCAAAAATATTCGAACCACAACCCTTGCGGCTGGAGGAGGAGGAGCTCCAGGTGGAACTCCTTCACCTCCCCCATCTTCCCTATGGGTTGTTGGGACGGGATTTGATAGTCCGTTTCGGATTACGAATAGAAGTGGGAAAAAAGGATGAATTAGCCGTTACCATGTCATACCTTAGTGAGTCCCGATTGACAGAGATAGACCCTAGTGTTTTGGTCGCCAAAGGGAACCGGGGGGGACTCGCAATTCGACCTGTGGAGGTAAAATTAAAGCCCCAGAGCCCCGACGTCAGAGTGCGCCAATACCCCATCTCTTGGGAAGGGAGGCAGGGCCTGAAGACAGTTATGGAAGACCTGATAAAAGATGGATTGGTAGAGCCCTGTATGTCACGATACAATCCCCCCATCCTGCCGGTCCGGAAGTCGGACGGGAGCTACCGAATGGTCCAAGACCTAAGGGAAGTAAATAAAATTGTCCAAGTATGGCACCCCGTGGTACCGAACCCATACACTATTCTGGGGCGAATACCCCCAGACCACGGCTGGTTTAGTGTTATAGACTTAAAGGATGCCTTCTGGGCGTGTCCCCTGGACAAGGACAGTAGGGATCTTTTTGCTTTTGAATGGGAGGATCCTGATACTGGCAGAAAACAGCAGTACAGGTGGACCGTGCTCCCCCAAGGATTCACTGAGTCCCCGACTCTGTTCGGGCAGATTCTGGAACAATTATTGGAGGGACTAACCTTGTCCCCGGCCCTTAAGCTTATACAATACGTGGACGATCTCCTTTTATCCGGGCCCACGGAGGAGGACGTCCTACTTGGGACTAATGCCCTTTTAAATTACCTAGCTGAGAAGGGGTTAAGAGTGAGTCAGAAGAAGCTCCAATATGTCGAGAAAGAGGTTAATTACCTGGGACACTTGATAAGCCAGGGACAGAAACGAATAAGTCCGGAAAGAGTGCGGGCAATAATCGAACTAGGCATCCCAACGACCAAGAGGGAGTTGCGGAAGTTCTTGGGACTCTTAGGCTATTGTCGGTTATGGATAGACGACTATGCCCCCCTTACTAAAGACTTGTACCTAAAACTCATTGAGGCGGCACCCAACAGAATAAAATGGGAGGAGGAGGAGAAAAAGTTAATTGGAATCCTAAAAGAAAAATTGATGACCGCACCTGTTTTAAGCTTGCCGGATTTTAGTAAGACATTTCGTCTCTTTGTGAACTCCAGAAAGGGAACCACTATTGGAGTATTGACCCAGGATTGGGGGGGAAAAAGGAAGCCCGTGGCTTTCCTGTCAAAAATTCTGGATCCAGTCTCCCGAGGGTGGCCGGAGTGTGTCCAAGCGGTGGCAGCCACGGCAAAGCTGGAAGAGGAAAGCAGGAAGTTGACTTTCGGGGCCCCCTTGACAGTCACTACTCCCCACCAGGTTAGAACTATCCTGAATCAGAAGGCTGGGAGGTGGCTGACTGACTCGAGAATTCTGAAATATGAAGCCATATTGTTAGACCGAGAAGACCTCCGAATAGAAGTCGGGGGCTGCCAGAACCCGGCGGACTTTCTTTGGAAAGGGGAAGGGGAGGAGGAACTGGAACACTGCTGTTCAGACATAATAGAGTACCAGAGTAAAGTGAGGGAAGATCTGAGGGATACCCCCTTACATGCAGGAAGGCGGTGGTACATTGACGGGTCCTCTCGAGTGATAGATGGGAAAAGACACAACGGTTATGCAGTCATTAGTGAGACTGGCTGGGAATTAGTGGAAAGTGGACGGCTACCGAATGCCTGGTCCGCACAAATTGTACGAATTGTACGCCTTGCACCGGGCTCTGAGGAATTTAAAGGGAATAGCCGGGACAATCTACACTGACTCTAAGTATGCCTTTGGGGTAGTACACACCTTTGGGAAGATCTGGAAGGAAAGGGGAATGATAAATAGTAGAGGAAAGGAGTTGGCCCACGAGGAACTAGTAGCCATGATCTTGGAGGATTTGTTGCTGCCACAAGAGATTGCTGTAGTACATGTGAAAGGGCACCAGAAAGACGATAAAATAGAGACCCTGGGGAATCAATTGGCAGATGAACAGGCAAAATTGGCCGGGATGGGGAAGGAAGTAATAAACTGCCTGGTAAGGATTCCCCAGATATCCGAAATTACCGAAGTGCCCACGTTTACTGACAAAGAAGAAACTCTTCTTGCGTCTCTGGGGGGTACAAAGGATAGGGAAGGGAAGTGGACCTTACCCGATGGCCGCCAGCTACTAAATCGACCGTTGACGCGGGACATTATTGCCCGTCTACACCAAGGGGGTCACTGGGGCGCCCAGACACTGTGTGATGCCTTCCTGCGCCGATATGCTCACCCTGGTCTTCGGTAATTTCGGATATCTGGGGAATCCTTACCAGGCAGTTTATTACTTCCTGGTCTGTACACGGTAGCCAAGCAGGTCACAGGAGATTGCATAACATGTCGAAAGATTAACAAAAGGGGGCTGCGGCAGCATGCAAGACAAGGGGGTAGGAGTCCGGCCTATAGGCCGTTTGAGTATATCCAGGGAGATTACACTGAGCTCCCCCCATAGGTCGCCTGAAGTATCTATTAGTAATAGTAGATCACCTGACAGGATGGGTGGAAGCTTTCCCCACTGCCACGGCAACGGCAACTCAGGTTAGCAAAATTCTACTCGAACAAATCATCCCACGATTTGGGCTACCCCGCGCTATTGACTCTGACCAGGGGAGCCACTTCACCTCGACCGTCCTCCAGAATGTAGTGCAAGCAATGGGGATTGACTGGGATTTGCACACCCCCTGGCATCCCCCCTCCTCGGGCAAGGTCAAAAGAATGAACCAGACCATCAAAAAGCAGCTAACCAAACTCACTAGTGTTAAGACGGACCCGCGGGGTCCCGTCTTTGCGTGTTCTTTCGGAAGGAGAGACTCACACTGGCAACTATGGTTAGACGCAGACAGCAGTTTATTCACAGAATCTTAACTGATACATCGAATCTACAAGCATGCATTCGTTGGAGAAGGCGTTCTCCCTTCTCGTTCAAACTTGACACAATTATACTTCGCGCTGCCTGGAGCCCCCGGTCAGTTCGCCTTCCCCATTGGTCCATTCATCTGCGCGCGCTGGGGATCCGTCCTCCTATTGGCCGCATCGAAGTGCCTGTCCAGCTCCTGCTGTGCTTGACAATGGCTCAGCCATCCCCGGGAGCGGTTCCGATCCCGTATTCAATAGTTCATTGTTTCAAGGAATTACTATGCGTCTGACAGGCTAGCCATTTTCAATAGTTTCAGTTTAACTAAATTGTCAATTACACTTATCAACTTTAGACTTAAATAGAGCCATTCACACTTAACAGTTACAGGTTCCGATAGAGCAATTCACACTTGTCTAACAGTTCCAGATTCCGATCGGTTTCTTTATTAATCCCGAGCTTCGATGGGGCAATTGATACTGGCTGGTATTTACAGGCTCCAAGATTTAATTAACATTATGCATATCCCTTACAAGCTCCAGCCAGGTAGTCATGCAGTCGCCAGCAGCAGCTCGCTTGGCTGTTGTTAACTATTTCAGGGCTGGAACTAGAAGTGTCTGTTACAGAACTAGTGTCACCCTCCCTAGCACTACATTAAACACCCCAGTGAAATCTCCCCAACAGTGTCAACAACTCAGTGGGAGAATTGGGGTCAGACAATATTCAGTGGGACAGTTGGTGCAGTTCATCACGAAAGGGAGGATTTGTGCGGGATTGGTAATTTGGAGATTTGATGCAGGGCACGCCAAAATTAGAGAATTCTGGCAGCGGACAACTAAATGGGAGAATTGTTGTAAGAAAATACTAAATGGAAGAACTGGTGCACCTTGGGACGAGAATTGGGGCCTGGCACCAGTAAATGGGTGAATTAGAGTAGGGCACCTCTAAGTAGTAGAATTGGGCTGGGCATCAGTAAATGGAAGAATGAGTATCGGGGTATGAGTAAATGGGAGAACTGGTGGGGCTTCAGTAGCTGGGTTTGGTACACAGTGCCATTGCATTAGAAAATTAGTGGGAGTGCCAATACATTAGAGAATTGGAACAGAGCAGGTCTAAATGGGAGAATAGGGACAGGGAATCAATAAAAAGGAGAAATGTTGCAAGCATCAGGAAATAGGAGTTTCAGTTCAGCACACGCCAAAATGACCAAATGTGAGGAGGGAACCAATCCGTGTAAGAAATATATCAGAGAACAGTTACATGGGCATCAATCCTTGGAGACTTGCTCGAAAGAGTGTACACGTGAGAGAGAGATTGCGAATGTGTGAGTGAGGGAGTGTGTGTGTGAGTGAGAGAGAGTGTGCATATGCAGGACTTACACAGTTAATGGTAGTGCCCTGGGGAGTGTTGTTGAACAGAGAGACCTCGGGGTGCAGGTACATAGTTCCTTGAAAGTGGTGCCACAGGTAGGCAGGGTCACAGGGTGGTGAAGGAGGCATTTGGCAGGCTTGCCTTTATCGGGCTGAGCACTGAGCCCAGGAGTTGGGACGTCAAGTTACAGCTGTACAAGACATTGGTGAGGCCACATTTGGAGGACTGCGTACCATCCTGTTCACCCTGCTGTAGGAAGGAGGTTATTAAACTGCAAAGGGTGGAAAACAGATTGACAAGGATGTTCCCCCAACTGGAAGGCCTGAGTTATAAGAAGAGGCTGGGACATTTTCCCCTGGAGCACAGGATGCTGAGGGGTGATCTTATCGAGATTTATAAAACCATGATGGACTTCAATTTAAGGTGAGAGGGGAAAGATTTAAAAGGGACTTGAGGAGTAAATCTTTAACAGAGCCTGCTATGTGTATGGAAGGAGTTTCTAGAGGATGTAATCGAGGGGAGTACAATTACAACATTTAAAAGATATGAGGGCAGATATAAGGATAGGAAAGGTGTAAATGGGGCTTGGTCAGTTCAGAAAAGTTTTTCAACAAGGACCAGTTGTGTGACATGCTGTGGGACTATAGTTTCGAGAACTCACTCCTGGGTAACTGTTACTCTGCATGTAAGTGAGATTAATCCCCTCAATTCAATTCCAGTCTTTAACTCACCCTGGATCACCATTACTCTGTGTAAACCTTCCATTGAACTCTCACCGCCTCGCTGCCACCTGCCTGGATTCATTCCTCCCATTGACCAACCAAGCTGTACCCTCTATCGGCGTTCACCTCACCACTCTGTCCCCTCCCCACCCTAAACCCTCCCCCACGCTCCCACCACTTTTTCAGCAGCTCCCCTTACCCTCACTCCCGAAGCATTGCCCTCTCCACCCCCTGATGCTGCCTGGCTTGCTGTGTTCTTCCAGCCTCCTGCTTGTCTCTGATGGTTAGTAAGGTGGCAGATGGCTCCAAATGTGGTGGTGGGGTAGTGAACAGTGAAGGAGGTTTACCTCAGTGTTAAACAGGACCTTGATCAGACGGGCCAATCAGGAGCTGATACAAGGTTGGGTTTAAGGAGCTGTTTTACAGATGGAACAAAATCCTTGCTGATGGTCCATCGATCTTCCAATTGATCCCAGGCTCCATTATGAAGGCCCAAGCAAACAGAGTTCACCCAGAGTCAGTTCCCACTGAGCCCAATGGAGTCAGTGAGAGCCACAAAACCTTCTCATGGCACCACTGAGGGAGGGTCGGCTCATCTGCCACATGCAACCCCATTCCCCAGTGTCGGATCCGGTCTGTCAGTGAGCCCTCTGACTGGGCCGTGGATTCCCCACCAACACAGCGGCTGATTGGTGGAAAGAACCAAATATAGAGAGGGGGTGATATCAGCATCAGGCCGGGGGGAAGGGAATGGAACCAGAGAAAGGAAATCATTGCTGAAAATACATCTGTAATCAAAAGACACGGATTATTTACAGTATATTACTCTGTGTAATAGGAACATTCTCCTTTTTTATTTAGTTTTGCCCAGATGAGTGGATGAGTGAATTCCGTGAGGACAGGAGCCTGCCATTGCTGTTCCCACTCTGGCCTGCAGTGACCGATGATACTTGCCTCCAGGTCATTGACCTTGTATCTGGTTCACTCACTGACAACGGGTTGCTGGGGATGATGTTGTTCTGTGCATGTCTAATTCCTGTTTCAGTTATACTTTTGTTATCCAGCTTTCTATTAACGGTTGCCCATTGCTGACAACACTTCCCACTGTTTTGCTCCTCCAGTCTCGTTGGTTTCGCTCCTCAGATGGAACCATTCCTTGCCCGTTAGGAAAGGAGTGTTACCGTGTTGCTGCTCCTTCTCCTGTCAGTCCATTCCTCACCTGGACCCCTCATTCCTTTATCTGCTGCCTTTAATGTGGGCTCTCAGTTACTTGGATTTATTCATTAATTGAATTATTTTTATAACTGGATATTTCAGGGCATGCTTTAACTGGTCTCTGAAACTGTTCTGTGTCACCACATAAACAAGTGCATTGGTGCAGCAGCTCAGGTCCCGCAGCATATATGAGGCTTGTACAAAAATAACAAAACCAGCAGAATCCAAGGAATGAGCGACATGATAGAAACGTAAAATATCCAGCAACCAGAGAAGGATGAAACTTGCAGATATGGCAAAGAGTAAGATCACAGATTTCCTTCTGCTCTCTATCTCTGGGTCATTCTCTATTTTTCTCTGACCCCTGAGTCCCTTACGCACCGTAATGGTCTCAGAGATGTGTCCAACAGTCAGAACGTTAAGAAAGAGAATAAAAGTGAATGGGAGCATTGGTGTTAAAAATCACTCAAAGTATTGAAAACTTGCCCACCGGCGGTCAGTGTAGTAACTGGACCTGGTAGAACAGTACCATGGAACATTGTTGATGACCTTTCCAGGTTTAAATCGAAAATAGTTGGGAATATTTTTGATTGAAAAGAAAATACAGATTATTGCTAGAACCTTAATTGGAGTATTCTCTGGCAAATACTTAGTTTTCATCTGATGAAAACAAACAGTGACAAATCGATCAAAAGAGAAAGTAACGGTGAACCAGACAGAACAATCAATTGCCCAGCAGCTCAACACATGGATAACACAACACACAGGAGTGATGTCCAAGAAACACTGTGGATAATAATAAGATGGAAAATGCCGAAGTACAATTTCGAAAGCAATGAATAGCAGATCCGACGTTGTTATAGCCACCAGATAATGATTAGTGCTTTTAGACAAACCACACTTGCCACGAGCAATGATTAGAATCACCACTAGACTTACTGTAAGAGAGAGAGAAAGGAAAAAAGAGACTTCAAGTTACTGGTCAAATGTATCTGTGCCTGAGCCCAGACTATAAGTATTTTATGCAAAAGTGACGACGGCAAATGCGAGAAACCAGAGTTTGGATCAGAGTGGTGCTGGAAAAGCACAGCAGGTCAGGCAGCATCTGAGGAGTAGGAAAATCATCGTGTCAGACAAAAGCTCTTCATCAGGAATAGCACAAAGATAATTGTTGTTCCATATCACACAAACGTTTAAGATTCTGAATCATTTTCACTTTGAAAATACATAGGGATGAACACAAATAGCAGGTTAGTCTCAGAAACACAGTGACGTATCCAACATTTTTTGGGGTTGACAGTGGTTGATTTATTCTGCTTTACACATTGCTCAGGCTCACTGGAGTTGTAAATTAGATGACAGCATCCACACAAACACTCCCAGAATCAGTAAAACAAAGAGTGGATACACCTAACCCAGACATGGATTACAAAAAAATCCTGAATTCAGTTTTGGAGCCTCCACAGTTGAGTTTACTCCTAACATTCTGCACCCACACAACATGAATTACAGTACACGGCACTGGATCACTCAACTGTGTCTAGGAATGGATGGTGTCTCAAATATGAACAAAGAAATGATAGAGCACTGGTATTCACCAGTGTATCTGACCACCATGTCCCAGCTTGGATACCCAATGCAATCAGGAGAACCTCATTTGGCATGGACTCCCCACCACCTGTCGAACACTGTGTACCACAACCTCCACCCAAACCCAGACATGAGTAATATGTCTCACATTACATAGCTAAGGAGAATCAGGGGCAGATTTGAGTATGGTAGCCATTACAAAAGAGAAAGTGCTAAAAAAAAAACCAAAAGATCTAAACTGATAAATCTCCTGGCTCTGATGGGCTACATCCTAGAGTTCTGAGGGAGGTGGCTGAGGAAATAGCAGAGGCATTGGTTGTGATCTTTCAAAAATCACTGGAGTCAAGGAAAGTCCCAAATGATTGGAAAAATCACTGTTGCAACCTTCTTGTTCAAGAAAAGATCAAGATAAAAGATGGAAAATTATAGGCCGATTAGCCTAATCTCGGTTGTAGGTATTATTCTAGAATCCATCGTTATGGATGAGATATCTAAAATCTTGGAAGTGCAGGTCGGATTAGAACAAGTCAGCACGGATTTAGTAAGGGGAGATCATGCCTGACAAACCTGTTAGGATTCTTTGAAGAGGTAACAAGTAGGTTAGACCAGGGAAACCAGTGGATGTTATTTACCTAGACTTCCAAAAGGCCTTTGATTAGGTGTTTCACAAGAAGTTGCTGAGTAAGGTGAGGGCCCATGGTGTTTGAGGTGAGCTACTGGCATGGATTAGGGATTGGCTGTCTGATAGAAGGCAGAGAGTTGGGATAAAAGATTATTTTTTGGAATGGCGGTTAGTGATAAGTGGTATCCCACAGAGTTCAGTGTTGGGGCTGCAGCTGTTCACTTTAAATATTAATGATCTGGATGGAGGGACTGGGGGCATTCTGGCGAAGTTTGCCGATAAGACGAAGTTTAGATGGACAGGGAGGTGGGGAGGCTGCAGAAAGATTTAGACAGTTTCGGAGTGGTCCAAGAAATGGCTGATGAAATTCAACGTGAGCAAATGCGAAGTCTTGTACTTTGGAAAACAGAATACAGGCATGGGCTATTTTCGAAACGGTGAGAAAATTCATAAAGCCAAAGTACAGAGTGCTGGTCCAGGATTCTCTAAAGGTTGACTTGTTGGTTGAATCCATGGTTAAGAAAGCAAATGTAATGTCGTTTTTCTCAAGAGGGTTGGAATATAAAAGCAGTGACAATAGACAATAGGTGCAGAAGTAGGCCATTCTGCCCTTTGAGCCTGCACCACCATTCAATATGATCATGGCTGATCATCCTTAATCAGTATACTCTTCCTGCCTTATCTCCATAACACTTGATTCCACTATCCTTGAGAGCTCTATCCTACTCTTTCTTAAATGAATCCAGAGACTGGGCCTCCACTGCCCTCTGGGGCAGAGCATTCCACACAGCCACCACTCGTTGGGTGAAGAAGTTTCTCCTCATCTCTGTCCTAAATGGTCTATCCCATATTTTTAAGCTGTGTCCTGTGGTTCGGCACTCACCCATCAGCGGAAACATGTTTCCTGCTGCCAGAGTGTCCAATCCTTTAATAATCTTTTATGTCCCCTCTCAGTCTTCCAAACTCAAGGGTATACAAGCCCAGTCGCTCCAGTCTTTCAGTGTAAAGTAATCCCGCCATTCCAGGAATTGACCTCGTGAACCTACGCTGCACTCCCTCAATAGCCAGAATGTCTTTCCTCAAATTTGGAGACCTGAACTGCACACAGTACTCCAGGTGTGGTCTCACCAGGGCTCTATTCAACTGCAGAAGAACCTCTTTGCTTCTATACTCAATCCCTCTTGTTATGAAGGCCAGCATGCTATTAGCCTTCTTCACTACCTGCTGTACCTGCATGCTTACCTTCATTGACTGGTGTACAAGAACACCCAGATCTCTCTGTACTGCCCTATTACCTAAATTGATTCCATTGAGGTAGTAATCTGCCTTCCTGTTCTTGCCACCAAAGTGGATAACCATACATTTATCCACATTAAACTGCATCTGCCATACATCTGACCATTCACCTAACTTGTCCAGGTTATTCTGTAATCTCCTAACATCCACCTCACATTTCACCCTGCCACCCAGCATCATCAGCAAATTTGCTAATGTTATTACTTATACCATCTTCTATATCATTAACATATATTGTAAAAAGCTGTGGACCCAGTACTGATCCCTGCGGTTCCCCACTGGTCACTGCCTGCCATTCTGAAATGGAGCCATTTATCACTACTCTTTGTTTCCTATCAGCCAACCAACTTTCAATCCAAGTTGGTACTTTGCCCCCAATACCATGCGCCCTAATTTTGCTCACTAACCTCCTATATGGGACTTTATCAAAAGCTTTCTGAAAGTCCAGGTACACTACATCTACTGGATCTCCCTCATCCATCTTCAGAGTTACATCCTCAAAAAATTCCAGATTAATCAAGCATGATTTTCCCTTCATAAATCCATACTCTCTCTGACCAATCCTGTTACTACTATCCAGATGTGTTATAATTTCATCCTTTATAATAGACTCCAGCATCTTTTCCAGCACTGAGGTCAGACTAACTGGTCTATAATTTCCTGAATTCTCTCTCCCATCTTTCTTAAAAAATAGACAGATTGCCAGTGTCTCAGGGAGTCACGGAATATGTGGAGTGGGTAGGAAACTGGATTTGCAATCCAGCTCTGATTGGATTGACTGCCAGAACAGACTGAACAGTTTAAACAGGCTGCATAGTCTCCTCCTGCTCAGATTTCCTCAGCTCTTAGCTGTTTAATGAACGAGTTGTTTAATGAAGCAATTCCCAATCCCTTTGGATTTGGTTCAGAACTGATGGCTTCTGAATAGATTAGATGAGACTCCCTACAGTGTGGAAACAGGCCCTTTAGCCCAACCAGTCCACACCGACCCTCCGAAGAGTAACCCACCCAGACCCATTTCCCTCTGACTAATCACTATGGACAATTTAGCAAGGCCAATTCACCTCACCTGCACATTTTTGGACTGTGGAAGAAAGCCAGACCACGCGGAAAAAACCCACACAAACATTGGGAGAACATGCAAACTACACACAGACAGTCACCCGAGGCTAGAATTGAACCTGGGACTCTGGTGCTAACCACTGAGCCACCTTGCCACCAAATTCTGGTGCTGTCAGACCTGCTGAGCTTCCCCAACAATTTCTTGTTTGGATTTCAGCCCCAATCCAGTTAGTGATGATCACGGCCTTGTTAAGTGTGTTTGGGAATGGGGAGGGAGCTGCTAGCAGGGTGATGGTGGGATAGTGGGGAGCATAGCTGCCTTCCAAGCAGTTGACCCGGATTGGATTCCCAGCCATCGCAGTGTTGTGGTTTGTAAACAGCCTTTTAAAGGAAAGCCTTTTAAATCTGTCAGGTTGCTCCTTGCTTTTCCTGGCGATGGTTCCTGTGAATTGCAGTGTGGAACCGGGCAGCATTGCTCGGCATCTCGGAAGCTTTCCCCTCTGCTGCTTCCCATTTCTTATTGAAATATTGGTTGCAGCACAAGGATGGGTTTGTTTTGTTCGAAAAGTGAGAGACTGCTCCCGTCAGGAACCTGAAATAATTACAGAAGCCGCTGGAAACACTGAACAGTTCCCACAGCTTCTGTAGTGGTGGGGAGGGAGGGTTAATGTGTCAAATCTACACAAGGATAAAATAAACTCCAGCCACAAAACAGTCAGAGTTCCTAAGTTTTACAAACATACGTAGAACATTTTTCTGAGCCATCAATTCACCTTAAACCCTTCCAATGTGGAATAGCATCTTTCTGATTCTCACTTTGAGAGATGTCCCTCAGTGAGCTCCTCCACCATTCTTTCCATTTCACTGGGGACCCACTATCCGCAGTCTCCAATCAAATGACCTGAACTCAGACACACAGAGATCTTAAAGAGTGACACAATGCAGATGGGAAGTTGATTTCATTTCTGTTTCTGAGTCCAACCTTCACTCAGTGAGACAGAGTCAGGTATTCAAGGCTCCAACAAGAGCTGGATTCTGCTTCTGGTGATTGTCTTCATTCAGTGAGAAGGAGGGCCGTGGGCCGGAAGGAGCTCATCATTGTGCTTCGGGTTGTCTGCTCAGTCTGCAGCATTGCAGGCCGTGGGAGCAGGGCAGTGGGAAAGGTACCTCGTGTGGACTGCAATAGGACTTTCCACACATTGTTCCAGGGCAGTTACAGAGCTCCAGGAATTCTGAATGAGGATCTGAAAAATGCATTGATTGAAGGAGGAGGATCAGGAAAACAGGATAAAGCTGATGAGATCAGCAGGATTTCTCGGTCTAACCCTGTGCCATACTTTATTTTCTGCTTCATAAATCTACAATCCGGAGCTCCACCCACTCAGAGCAATATAAGCTCAGAAACAAATCATTCAGTCCAACACATCCATGCCGAACTGATATCCGATGTCAATCTCATCCTATTTGTCAGAATTTGGCCCATGTTCCTCTGAACCCTTTTTAATTCCTACACCCACCCAGAGACCTTTTAAATGTTGTAATTGTACCAGCCTCCACTACTTCCTCTGGCAGCTCATGCACACAGTGCCTTCTGTGTGGAAAATGTTCCCCTTCGGTCCCTTTTATGTTTCCCCTCTCAACTTTAACAGGTGCCATCTGCTTCTGGACTCCCCCACCACAGGGAAATCACCTTGCCTTTTTACCCTATTGAGGGTCCTTCATGATTTTGTGAACCTCTATAAGGTTACCCCTCAGCCACTGACGCTCAGGGATAATAACCACAGCCTATACAGTCTTACCCTCGAGCTCAAACCCTCCAACCTTGGCAACATCCTTGTAAATCTTTTCTGAATCCTTTAAAGTTTCACAACACCCTTCTTACAGGAGGGAGTCCAGAATTGCACACTATATACCAATAGTGGCTGAACCAATACCGCAACATGACCTCCCAACTCCTTTACACAATTAACAGAGCAATAAAGACAAAAATGCCAAACGCCTTCTTCGCTATCCTATCGAAATGTTAGTCCACATTCAATGATCTATGAAGCTGCACTCCAGGTCTATTTGTTTAGCCACACCCCAGTACCTTGTCCATTCAGTGTATAAGCCCCACTCTCTTTTGCCTTTCCAAAATGCAGCACCTCACATTTATCTAAATTAATCTCCATCTGCTACTCCCAATCCCATTGGCCCATCTGATCAAGATCCCGTTGTCCTCTGAGATAACCATCTTCACTGTCCTCCACACCTCCAATTTTACTGTCATCTGCAAACTTACTAACCATTCGTCCTGTGGTCACATCCAAATCATTTATATAAATGACAAAACAACAGTGGGCCCAGCACCGATCCTTGTGCCACACCGCTGGTCACAGGCCTCCAGTCTGAAAAGCAACCCTCCCGCACCACCCTCTGTCTTCTACCTTCGATAAAAAGAAGTGTTGCAAGCATCAGTTAACTGGAGATTCAGATCAGGGCATCACTAAATGAAAAGAAAATGCAGGGCATCAATAATTGGGGAATTCATGTAGGTGCCATTTAAATTCGAAGTGGGAGAACTGGGGCAGGATAACACTCAATGGGAGAATTGGTGCAGTTCCAGGATTTGTGCAGGATTGG
Organism: Chiloscyllium plagiosum; assembly: GCF_037043375.1. Lineage (NCBI taxonomy): Eukaryota > Metazoa > Chordata > Chondrichthyes > Orectolobiformes > Hemiscylliidae > Chiloscyllium > Chiloscyllium plagiosum. The sequence continues at coordinate 40,788,711 of NW_028270181.1, read as the reverse complement.
GAAATGGGAGAAATGTAACAGGGCATCAGATAATGGGAGAATTGGTGCAGTGTAACACTAAATGGGAGAATTCGGGCAGGACAATACTTGATGGGAGATTTAGAGGAGGGCACCCCTAAATTGGGCGAGGGCGTCAGTCAGTATGAGGATTCGTGTCAGGCAACACTGTGAGGGGAACTTGTTCAGGGTATCAGTAATTGGGGGAAATGGTACTAAGCAACACTGAATTGGAGAATTGGTGTGGGGTATCAGTAAATGAGAGATCTGGTACAGGGTGCTGATAACTTCGAGAATTGGAGCAAATGGGAGAACACGGGAGTGAATCAGTAAATAGGGCAAATGTTGCAAAGGATTAGTGGCAGAGATTCAATACAGTGCACCACGAAATGGGAGCATTGGTGCAGATCACCACTAAAGGGAGGATATATGTAGGATCGGTAATTTGTAGATATGATGCAGGGATCGCAAAGATTAGAGGATTCTGGCGGCAGACTAGTAAATTGGAGAAGTGTTGGAGAGGAATAAAAAATGGAAGACCTGGTGCACAGTGGAGCTAAAATACAAAATGGGTGCATGGCACCAGGAAATGGGAGAATTAGAGTAGCGCACCTTTAAATGGTAAATCGGGCTCGGGCATCTGTAAATGGAAGAGTTAGTACAGGGGGATGAGTAAATGGGTGATTTGGCGAGAATCAATAAATGGGAGATATGGTGTAAAGTGCCATTACTTTGGAAAACTGGTGGGAGTGTTAATATCAGAAAGGTGGAGCACAGCATGTCTAAATTGGGGAATAGGGGACAGGGAATCAATAAAAAGAAGAAATGTTGCAAGGTTCGGTACATTGGAGATTCAGTTCAGGGCATCACTAAAAGAAAACAATTCAGCAGGGCACCCGTACGTGGAAGGAATGTTTCAGGGAACAACTAAATGGAATAATTGATGCAGGGCATCAGTAATTGGAGAATTCATGCAGGTGCCTTTAAATTGGGCAGGATAATACTCAATGGGAGAGTTGGTGCAGATTCAGGATTTGTGCAGGATTGGTAAATGGGAGAAATGGTGCAGAGCAGCGGAGCCATAAACAGAGTCATACAATCATAGAGATGTACAACATGGAAACGGACACTTCAGACCAACTTGTGTATGACTCAATTTTAGAATTCTGGCAGCACTCCATGAAATTGGAGAATCATTCCCAGGAACTACTAAATGGGAGAATTGGGCAAGGGCTTATCGAAATAAGAGAATTTGGAACGGGGTATCTGATAATGGCAAATTGGTGCAGTTAGCACCAAATGGGAGAGTTTCAGTTTAGCAGTAAATGGGAGAATTGGGGCAGGACAATAATTGATGCGGGAATGAGAGTAGGGCACCCCTAAATTGGGCGAGAGCATCAGTCAATATGAGGATTGGTGTAAGGCAACACTGAATGGAGAGCTTGTTCAGGACGTCAGTAATTGGGGGAAACGGTGCTAAGCAACACTGAATTGGAGAATTGATGCGGGCCATCGGTAAATGAGAGACCTGGTGCACAGTGGAGCTAAATTAGAGAATTGGTGCATGGCAACAGTAAATGGGAGAATTAGAGTAGCGCACCCTTAAATGGTAGAATCAGGCTCAGGCATCAGTAAATGGAATGATAAGTACAGGGATATGAGTAAATGGGAGACTTGGTATGAATAATAAATGGGAGATCTTGTGCACAGTGCCGTTACATTAGAAAATTGGTAGGAGTGCCAATATATTGGAAAATTGGAGCACAGCATGTCTAAATTGGGGAATAGGGGGCAGGGAATTAATAAAAAGAAGAAATGTTGCAAGCATCGGTGAATTGGAGATTCAGTTCAGTGCACCACTAAATGAAATAAAAAATAATCAGCAGGGCACCCGTACGTGGAAGATGTGTATCAGGAACAACTAAATGGGAGGAATTGATTCAGGGTCACAATAATTGGAGAATTCATGCAGGTGCCATTAAATTCTAAGTGGGAGGACTGGGGCAGGATAACCTCAATGGGTGAGATGGTGAAATTCCCGACTTAGTGCAGGATTGGTGAATGGGAGAATTGGTGCAGGGAAGCGGAGCACTAATTACAGCCTTAGAGATGTACAGCACGGAAACAGACCCTTCAGTCCAACTTGTCCACGGCTCAATTTTCGAATTCTGGCAGCTCACCACTAAATTGAAGAATCATTTCAAGAAACTACTAAATGGAAAAATTGGGAAAGGGCTTATGGAAATGAGAGAATTTGTAACAGGGCATCAGATAATGGGTAAATTAGTGCAATTCAGCACTAAATGGGTGGGTTATGCTGAGTTGCACTAAATGGGTGAATTGGGGCAGGACAGTGCGGGAATGAGAGTAGGGCACCCCTAAATTGGGCAAGAGCATCAGTCAGTGTGAGGATTGGTGTAAGGCAACACTGAGTAGAGAACTTGTTCAGGACGTCAGTAATTGGGGGAAATGGTGCTAAGTAACACTGAATTGGAGAATTGGTGCGGGCCATCAGTAAATGAGAGACCTGGTGCACAATGGAGCTAAATTAGAGAATTGGTGCATGGCAACAGGAAATGGGAGAATTAGAGTAGCGCACCCTTAAATGGTAGAATCGGGCTCGGGCATCAGTAAATGGAAGAATTAGTACAGGAATATGAGTAAATGGGAGATTTGGTGGAAGCAATAAATGGGAGATCTGTTGCACAGAGGAGTTGCATTAGAAAATTGGTGGGAGTGCCAATATATTAGAAAATTGGAGCAGAGCATGTCTAAATTGGGGAATAGGGGGCAGGGAATCAATAAAAAGAAGAAATGTTGCAAGCATCGGTAAATTGGGGATTCGGTTCAGTGCATCACTAAATGAAATAAAAAATCAGCAGGGCACCCGTACGTGGAAGATGTGTATCAGGGAACAACTAAATGGAAGGAATTGATGCAGGACAACAATAATTGGAGAATTCATGCAGGTGCCATGACATTCTAAATGGGAGGACTGGGGCAGGATAACCTCAATGGGTGAGTTGGTGAAATTCCCGAATTCGTGCAGGATTGGTAAATGGGAGAATTGGTGCAGGGAAGCGGAGCACTAATTACAGCCTTAGAGATGTACAGCCCGGAAACAGACCCTTCAGTCCAACTTGTCCACACCTAAATTTAAGAATTCTGTCAGCTCTACAGTGGATACATTTCGAAAGGGCTTATCGAAATGTGAGAATTTACAACATGACATCAGATAATGGGTGAATTAGTGCAGTTTAGCGCTAAATGGGTGAGTTATGATGTGTTGCAACTAAGTGGGAGAATTGGGACAGGACAATGCCTTTTGAGAGATTTAGAGTAGGGCAGGCCTAAATTGGGTGAGGGCATCAGTCAATATGAGGATTGGGGTAAGGCGCCACTGAACCTGTTCAGGACATCAGTAATTGAGGGAAATAGTGCGAAGCAACACTGAATTGGAGAATTGGTGTGGGGTAACAGTAAATGAGAGACCTGGTGCAGGGTGCTGATAACTTCGAGAATTGGAGCAAATGGGAGAACACGGGCAGTGAATCAGTAAATAGGGCAAAAGGATTAGTGGTCCAGATTCAATACACTGTACCTCGAAATGGGGGAGTTGGTGCTGTTCACGACTCACTGGAAGATACGTGCAAGATCGGTAATTTGGAGATATGATGTAGGGGTCCCAAGATTAGAGAATTCTGGCAGCGGACGACTAAATGGGAGAATTGTTACAGGGAAATACTGAATGGAAGACCTGGTGCACAGTGGAGTTAAATTAGAGAATGGGTGCATGGCAACAGGAAATGGGAGAATGAGGGTATGATTAGATTTCTTACAGTGTAGAAACAAGTCGTTTGGCCCAACAAGTCCACACCGACCCTCCAAAGAGGAACCCACCCAGACCAATTCCCCTACATTTACCCCTTCACCTAACACTATCGGCAATTTAGCATGGCCAATTCACCTAACCTGCCCATCTTTGGTCTGTGGGAGGAAACCGGAGGAAACCACGCAGACACGGGGAGAATGTGCAAACTCCACACAGACAGTTGCCCGAGGCGGAAAATGAAACCGGGGCTCCGGCGCTGTGAGGCAGCAGTGCTAACCGCTGTGCCACTGTGCCGCCATAAATGGCACCTCTAAATGGTAGAATCAGGCTCGGGCATCAATAAATGGAAGAATTAGTACAGGGGTATGAGTAAATGGGAGACTTGGGGGGAATCAATAAATGGGAGATTCGGTGCACAGAGCCATTACATTGGAAAACTGGTGAAGATTCTAATATAATCTTCATATATTAGAAGATTGGAGCAGAGCATGTCTAAATTGGGGAATAGGGGCAGGGAATCAATAAAAAGAAATGTTGCAAGCATTGGTAAATTGGAGCTTCAGTTCAGTGCATCGCTAAATTTAAACAATTCAGCAGGGCACCCGTACGTGGAAGAAGTGTTTCAGGGAACAATTAAATGGAAGAAATTGATGCAGGGCATCAGTAATTGGAGAATTCATGCAGGTGCCTGTAAATAGGGCAGGATAATACTCAATGGGAGAGTTGCTGCAGTTTCAGGATTTGTGCAGGATTGGGAAATGGGAGAAATGGTGCAGAGCAGCGGAGCCATAAATAGAGTCATACAATCATAGAGATGTACAACATGGAAAGAGACACTTCACTCCAACTTGTCCATGACTCAATTTTAGAATTCTGGCAGCACTCCACGAAATTGGAGAATCATTCCAAGGAACTACTAAATGGAAGGATTGGGCAAGGGCTTATCGAAATAAGAGAATTTGGAACTGGGCATCCGATAAAGGCAAATTGGTGCGGTTAGCACCAAATGGGAGAGTTTCAGTTTAGCAGTAAATGGGAGAATCGGTGCAGTGTAGCACTAAATGGGAGAATTGGGACAGGACAATACTTGATGTGGGAATGAGAGTAAGGCACCCCTAAATTGGTGAGGGCATCAGTCAGTATGAGGATTGGTGTAAGGCACAACTGAGTGGAGAACTTGTTCAGGACGTCAGTAATTGAGGGAAATGGTGCTAAGCAACACTGAATTGGAGAATTGGTGTGGGGTATCAGTAAATGAGAGACCTGGTGCACAGTGGAGCTAAATTACAGAATTGGTGCATGGCAACAGGAAATGGTAGAATGAGAATTAAACACTATATAGGACAAACAGGAAGACAGCTAACAACCCGCATACATGAACATCAACTAGCCACGAAACGACACGACCAACTATCCATTGTAGCCACACACGCAGACAACAAGCAACATGAATTCGACTGGGACAACACTACTATCATAGGGCAAGCCAGACAGAGAACAGCCAGGGAATTCCTAGAAGCATGGCATTCATCCACAAACTCCATCAACAAACACATTGATCTGGACCCAATATACCGGCCACTACAGCGGACAGCTGGAACTGACAACTGGAAGCGGCAGGGACAGGCCACTATAAACACCGGAGGAAACACCACAGAAACGCTTCGCAGGAGGCTCCCAAGCACTGATGATGTCGCCTAGCCAGGGGACGAAACGTTTGCAACAAAAACTTCCAGCTCGGCGAACAGAACCACAACAACGAGCACCCGAGCTACAAATCTTCGCACAAACTTTGGGAGAATTACAGTAGCGCACCCTTAAATGGTAGAATCGGGCTCGGGCATCAGTAAATGGAAGAATTAGTACAGGGACATGGTAACTGGGAGATTTGGTGGGAATCAACAAATGGGAGATCTGTTGCCCAGTGCCATTACATTAGAAAATTGGTGGGAGTGCTAATATATTAAAAAATTGGAGCAGAGCATGTCTAAATTGGGGAATACGGGCCAGGGATTCAATAAAAAGAAGAAATGTTGCAAGTATTTGTAAATTAGAGATTCAGGTCACTGCATCACTGAATGAAAAACAAATCAGCAGGGCATCCGTACGTTGAAGATGTTTGTCATGGAACAACTAAATGGAAGGAATTGATGCAGGGCAACAATAACTGGAGAATTCATGCAGGTGCCATTAAATTCTAAGTTGGAGACCTGGGGCATTATAACACTAAATGGGAGAGTTGGTGCAATTCCCGGATTTGTGCGGGATTGGTAAATGGGAGAGTTGGTGCAGGGAAGTGGATCCCTAAGTCGAGCCTCAGAGATGTACAGCTGCTATATCTCCCACAACAGTGACTACACCTCACAAGGACTTCAGTTGCTATGAAGCACATTCAGAAATCCTGAATGTGTGAAAATACATTTATAAATACAAATCAAGCCTTTGCAATGAATAAAAGACCCAAGAACAGGGCAGGAAATGGATATCTATGGGTCTCATCTCACCGGAGAGAAATCAGTGGGTAAATCTGTGTTTTTGATGTGATTGATACCTGAACAATTAAACACCAGTTCAATTAAAGAGATAATTCACATCCAATGAAGTAAACTATTGCTGACCGAATGAACACAGTTCAGTTCTGGATGCAATAACAGCAGAATACAGTCATGTTTCCCCACTGGAATGTGTGTGTCACCATAGTCTTCCCAGACCACAGGGCTGCTCTCTTCATTACAGAGAGAAGCGACTCATGGTGATTTGACCAAACGGCCCAGACCTCAGGCAAGGGAAGAGTCCTTCATAGCAACCTCAAACTGGTAATGGGAATTGAACCCACGCTGTTCGCATCGCACTGCTCGGTAAACTAACAATACAGCCAACTCAGCTAAACTGATTCCCCTTAACTAGAGTGTCACATGTGGGGATGAATAACTGAATCCCTTGTTACACACAGTGCAGGTGAACGGCCTCTCCCCACAATGTGTTTGTTGGTGTTTCATCAAATCATTGCTACTCATAAACCTCTTCTCACAGTCAGAGCATTGACATGTTCTCTCATTGATGTGAACAAAGCCATAGCTGCTGAGGTTGGAGAACCGAGTGAACCCCTTCCCACACAAGGAGCAGGGAAAAGGTGTGAATGTGCTGGTGCTCACTGAGTACAGATAACTAAGTGAGTCCCTTCCTTCACTCAGTGCAGGCGGACAGTCTCTCTCTCTCTCTCTCTCTCTAGTATGGCCACGCTCGTGTATTTAAACTTTGCTGATTTAATAAATCCCTTCTCACACACAGAGCAGATAATTGGTCTCTCTCCAGTGTCAACTCAACGGTTGACATTAGGCTGAACTGGGAAGTTTATTCCTTCCCAAACAGAGCAGACAATGCTTCTCTCCCGATGATGAAGCCGTTTGTGTGACATTAGGCTGGATCCCCAAGTGAATACCTTCCCACACATGGAACAGCTGAATACCTTCTCCCCCATGGCAACAGGTTGATGTTAAATTATGACCATTGAATTTAAGACCTTTACACATCTTAAAGTTTTTTCCCCCACAGTCAGGGGAAAGGTCTCTTGTCAGTGTGAACCCACTGGTGTTACATGAAGCTGGATGACAGAGTAAATCCCTTCCCACACATAGAGCAGGGGAACAGTCTCTCCCCAGAATGTCTGTGTCGGTGAGTCTCCAGCTGGTCTGGGGATTTGCAATCCTTCTCACAATCCAGACATTTCCATGGTGCTGATCTCCTCACATATCTCCAAGTTGGATAATCTGTTGAATCCTTTCCCATAAACACAACATATTTATGGCTTCTCTGTCTGTGGATTTTTAAAGAATGTTAACTCGATAATGTTAAATAATTTCTGCAGTCAGTTCAGTGGAACATTCACACTCTTGTATGTGTGTGTGTGTCTTTACCGCTCCCAATGCTTTGTGAGACCTTTGCTTACAGACATACCAGATAAACATGTTCCCCTTATGTCCAAATGAATTTTGTGACTCAGTTGGATCTTTATATCATGTATGTTTTGACTCACTCATCTTCAATTCTTTCAATCTATTTCTCTGTGAAATGATTTTCAAATATTATTGCGATCCATAGAGGGTAGAATCTCTGAACAAACAAATCCAATTTCAGAAAGAAATTGTTCCTCTCGTCTATACCTCCTCCCAAACATATCAAAAGGTGCAAAAAGCCCCATCAAAAGCAAAAAGAAACCTTCCTGAATAAATCAGGTTGTTGTCCCCAATATCTCTGAGACATTGTGTGTCCTGAGGTGCAAACCTGTTGTGGGATGTACCTCGCCAACTGGTGGACAGCACAGCCCCCTATCCAGAAGGATGTTACACAAGAGATGATCCCCTTTGCTGCTGCTGTACATCAATGGGGAAGAAAGGGAATGGGGAAGGTTGTTGGCAATCAAGAGAGCTGTTTTGTCCCACATGTTGATGAGCTTCTTGTGTTGTTGAAGCAGCATTCAGCCAGGCAAGTGGAGAGGGTTCTGTAACACACCTGACTTACGTCTTGGAAGGTGGGCAGGCAGGAGGGGAGTTGAGCGCTGTAAGATTTTTTTCCCTCTGCCCTGATCTTGTATCAATTGCATGGTAAGTTCTGTTCAGTTTCTGGTCAATATTACACCCCCAGAATGCTGTTCATGGAGGATTCAACAATGATATTGCTGTGGAATGTCAACAAGGGATACTCGGATATTCTCTTATTGAAGATGGTCTTTGCCAGGCACGGATGTGATACGACTGTTACTTACCATTTGTACAGATTTTAGATGCTGGCCAGGTCTTGCTACATATGGATATGTGGTGTTTTAGCTACGTTGAGGTTCAGGTTGTAAGATTGTTCTCAATGAGAACAAACCTACCAGCTCAGCGAGCAAACTTACAACCTGAACATATGGATATGAGCTACATCAGTATCGGAGCAGTTGAAAATGATGCTGAATATTGTCCAATCATCAACCAACATCCCACTTCTGAAGGGAAAGTGATTGACAAAGCAGCTGAAGATGGTTGACCCCGAGACTCCACCCTGAGGAATTCCCCTCGAACTAACAAGGCCTGGCTTCTCAAGTCCCACCTACTTCACAAGTGGGACATGACACGTCTGAACAGGTTGGTTAAAAATGTCACCTGCAGAAAAATCCAGGGATTCAAGTAGACTGCTGTTTGTTTCAAAGATCACCTGAAGTTGAAGGTGTTATAAAGCTATCACCCAGGACACTGCACCACCCGGGCAATGGATTCTGAAGGAGATGCACACAGGACTGGAATGGTTCACTCTGTTTCTCTGTCCACGTCTCCTGCCAGACCTGCTGACTTCCTCTAGCACTTCCTGATTTGAGTTGGGTGTGAGGCACAGTTCGTGAATTTGCAGATGACACCAAAATTGGCGGTGTAGTGGACAGCGAAGAGGGTTACCTCTGATTACAACAGGATCTGGACCAGATGGTCCAATGGGCTGAGAAGTGGCAGATGGAGTTTTATTTAGATAAATGTGAGGTGCTGCATTTTGGGAAAGCAAATCTTAACAGGACTAATACACTTAATGGTAAGGTCCTAGGGAGTGTTGCTGAACAAAGAGACCTTGGAGTGCAGGTTCATAGCTCCTTGAAAGTGGAGTCAGAGGTAGGTAGGCTAGTGAAGAAGGCTTTTGGTATGCTTTCCTTTATTGGTCAGAGTATTGAGTACAGGAGTTGGGAGGTCATGTTGCGGTTGTACAGGACATTGGTTAGGCCACTGTTGGAATATCGCGTGCAATTCTGGTCTCCTTCCTATCGGAAAGATGTTGTGAAACTTGAAATGGTTCAGAAAAGATTTACAAAGATGTTGTCAGGGTTGGAGAATTTGAGCTATAGGGAGAGGCTGAACAGGCTGGGGCTGTTTTCCCTGGAGTGTCGGAGATTAAGGGGTGACCTTATAGAGGTTTACAAAATCATTAGGAGTATGGAAAGGATAAATAGACAAAGTCTTTTCCCTGCGGTGGGGGAGTCCAGAATGAGAGGCATAGGTTTAGGGTGAGAGGGGAAAGACATAAAAGAGATCTAAGGGGCAACTTTTTCACGCACAGAGTAGTACGTGTATGGAATGAGCTGACAGAGGAAGTGGTAGAGGCTGGTACAATTGCAACATTTTAAAGGCATCTGGATGGGTAGATGAATAAGAAGGGTTTGGAGAGATATGGTCCAGGTGCTGGCAGGTGGGACTAGATTGGGTTGGGATATCTGGTCTGTGTAGATGTGTTGGACAGAAGGGTCTGTTTCTGTGCTGTACATCTCTTTTGTAAGGACAGACTGACTGGCAGAGGCGATGGGGTGGCCCTGTTGGTAAGGAATGATATTCAGTCCCTTGCGCAGGGGGATCTAGAATCAGGGGATGTAGAGTCAGTATGGATAGAGCTGAGAAATTCTAAGGGTAGAAAGACCCTAATGGGAGTTATCTACAGGCCCCCAAACAGTAGCCTGGATGTAGTGTGTAAGTTGAATAAGGAGCTGAAATTGGCCTGTCACAAAGATATTACTGCAGTTGTTATGGGGGATTCCAACATGCAGGTAGACTGGGAGAATCAGGATGGTACTGGACCCCAAGAAAGAGAGTTTGTGGAGTGTCTCCGAGATGGATTTTTAGAACAGCTTGTCCTGGAGCCTACCAGGGAGAAGGCAATTCTGGATCTGGTGTTGTGCAACGAACCGGATTTGATCAGGGACCTCGTAGTAAAGGAGCCATTAGGAGGTAGTGACCAAAATACAATAAGCTTTAATCTGCAGTTTGAAAGGGAGAGGGTAGAATCGGAAGTGACAATATTTCAGTTGAATAAGGGGACCTATGGAGCTGTGAGGGAGGAGCAGGCCAAAGTTCAATGGTGCAATATCCTAGCAGGGATGGCAGTGGAACAGCAGGTATTTCTGGGTCTCATGCAGAAGATTCAGGATCAGTTCATTCCAAAAAGGAAGAGAGATCCTAAGGGGAGGCAGGAGTGGCCGTGGCTGACGAGGGAAGTTAAGGACCATATAAAGACAAAAGGGAAAATGTATAACATAGCAAAGATGAGTGGGAAAACGGAGGACTGGGAAGCTTTTAAAGAACAACAGAGGATAACTAAAAAGGAAATATGCAAATAAAAAATAAGGTACAAAGGTAAACTGGCCAAAAATATAAAGGTGGATAGTAAAGGCTTTTTTAGGTATGTGAAAAGAAAAAACATGGTTAAGACTAAAATTGGGCCCTTGAAGATAGAAACGGGTGAATTTATTATGGGGAACAAAGAAATGGCAGAAGAGTTGAATTGGTACTTTAGATCTGTCTTCACTGGGGAAGACACAAGCAATCTCCCAGATGTAATAGTGGCTGAAGGACCTGAACTGAAGGGAATTGGTGTTGGAGAGACTGTTAGGTCTGAAGGCTGATAAATCCCCAGGACCTGATGGTCTGCATGCCCAGATGTAATAGTGGCTGAAGGACCTGAACTGAAGGGAATTGGTGTTGGAGAGACTGTTAGGTCTGAAGGCTGGTAAGTCCCCAGGACCTGATGGTCTGCATGCCAGGGTACTGAAGGTGGTGGCTCTAGAAACCATGGATGCATTGGTGATCATTTTCCAATGTTCTATAGATTCAGGATCAGTTCCTGCGGATTGGATTGGAGGGTAAATAAACACACATGGGCCCCCACAGTGTGCAGCCTGTTGACCAGGCCTCAGGCCCATGTTCCCCGTCTGGAAATTTTTCTCTCCTGGCCTCGAACATTTTGGATCTTCACATTGCAGCTTTCCAAACAAAAGTTCCTTGGGATAAAAGAGATAAAAGATTAGTTGAAAGGGGGAGCGAGAGCATTTTGAAGGCAAGCTTAAAATCCTAGGTTTAAAATCCCCCCCGCCCATCCCCAACGTATCAAAATATCTAACACAGTCAACAGTGGAACATGGTGTTGGAGCAGATCTTAACAGGGATTGGAGGAGGATAGTTAGAGAATAGCATCAGATTATTACACTCTGCAGTGACCTGGGATCAATTGCCTTTTACTGAAAACAGTCCCCAACTTGTATGTGCCTGTAGCTCCTTCCAGTCTGAAACCCTCATTACCCTCTATCCTGTCTCCTGTCTCTGAGCCAATGCTGTATTCAGTCTGTTACTGACACTTCAGTCCCTTCAGACACAGCAAGATCCCACAAGTAGCAGTGGGACCACAGACAGATTGTGTGTTTCATTGATTCTGGTTAAGGGTTCAATTCTGGCTTCAGGATGACAAAGATCCTGCTGTTTGACAAATTCAAACCACTTCCCACTTTTTTCTTCTCTACGCACTCGGTTGCTCTCTCTCTCTCTCTCTCTCTCTCTCCCTCTCTCTCCACCCTCCCCTTCTCCATCTCTAATCTTTTTCCCTTTCTCTGATTTAACCTTGTACATGGTCATCTTTATCTTACCTTTTAAAAGATTGCAACATTTATATTTGACAATATTCCCATGATATACAGTTTCCCAGCAGTCTCTGTGCCAGCAATGCTGTGGGCCATTGACGCACAGGGAGATCCCACAGGGTACTCCCTTCCTGCTCCAGAATGTGCCCCAATCCCACTTTCTGTCCAACAAGAGACTGTGGCTGTATTTGAGACTCCTGTTTTTTTTTTTTAAATTCACCCCCTCCATCCCAGGATTTAATTTTGTGGATGGTACTTTCTAGAAGGAAGTGATTGGAGCTGGGTGGTGATGGGATATTGGAGAGCCCCGTTCTCTCCCCACTCCCCAGATCCTGTCTCCCTTTCCCAGCCCAGCTACAAAGACACATCTTATCCCTCTATCACTCCCTCCTTCCCACACACACTCTCTCTCTGTCTGTCTGCATCTTGTGTTTTTTTACCCCTTTGTCTCAAAAATCACCTTGTGCTGCAAAATATTTCCATCTCCCCCACTTCAAATACCCACGAGTCATATTGCTGTGTGTGGGAGGGTTTTATTTGTTTGAAAAATCAACAAAAGAAGCTGGAGAGGGTGTGAGAGAGGGGACAGAGAGAGAGAGAGAGAGAGATCCCCTCCCAGATACTCAGGGATTGGGCCAACCTGGGCCTTATTTATGTGATTATCACATTTGGTCACCCTTGTGCAATGTAGACCACTCTGCAGGTGGTTTGAGACACAGCAAGATCCCACAAGGAGTATTACTCTGATATTAGAACAAGTCCTTGGATAGAGTTTCTCATTTAAGATTTTAATTCCCTCTTTGGGGGAATCCTGTCTGTCAGATACTCACTGGGGATTGATGTAATTTTGTCAAATCCCAGGCCCTGGTTATTTTAACCCCACTCTTCAAACCTGTTTTAAAACCAACAGGCCCACAATCTTACAGGAGCCAGTTAACCAGAGGTCCCTAAAACCAAGGGTCCACAAAAGGAGATTAATCTTTGAGGTAAATAAACACAGAATCCTGCCCACACAGTGCAGCCTATCGACCAGGCCTCAGGCCTCAGACCTCACTGGAGAAAGCTGTTGTTCCAAGGTCTCCTGATCCTAAAGTTTCTCTCTTTGAATCTTCAAGTGGCCCATGGGAGGAAAGAGACAGCATTAGTTGAAAGGAGGAAAATCATTACAGAATGATTGCACAGCAAGATGCCAAGTTTTCCTCTCTCAGTGACACAATCTCTCAGCAACATCCAAACACAAATATATTGGGCGATGAGCTGCATTTTTATGCGAAACCTTTGGAAAAACTTTGAAATGACGGGTTAGCTGATTAAAACACTCACTGCCTGCAATGACAGTATTGGGGCAGTTGGTGCACAGCAAGATCCCACATGCAACAATGCAGCAGCAGCTAATTACTCTGACCATTTCTCCCCTCTGTGATGCTGCTTCAGTTTAATTATTTCCTGTCACCCCAGAATCAAACACTGCAGCGATTTCACAATCTCAAAATGCCTCTCCCTCTCTCTCCCCTTCTGTTTCCCCAGCTCTCTCAATTTTTTAAACCTTTCTCTCACTCTCTTTCTCTCACTGCCAAATTTTCTCATCCTGCCCTCTCGATAACCCACATTACTCTGACTCTATGACAAATCTTTTGAGAGGGTCACATCATTTGGGTTTTAATTCCCCCCTGGGGCAGTCCTGCCTCTCAGATCCTGGGAATTGACATACTTTCGCCCCAGGCTTCAAACCTGTTTTAAAAATGACAGGGCCACAATCTGACAGGAGCCAGTTACCCAGAGGCCCTTAAAACTCAGAGTCCCCCAGAGGAGATTAAACCTCGGGGTAAATAAACAACTCACGTGGACCCCCAGGGGGTGCAGCCTGTCGACCAGGCCTCAGGCCTCAGGCCCGTGCTCCCCCTCTGGAGGTTGTTCTTTCCTGGCCTCGAACATTGTGGATCTTCACGTTGCAGATTTCCAAACAAAAGTTCTTCAGGATAAAAGAGAGAAAAGATTAGTTGAAAGGTGGAGCGACAGCATTTTGGAGACAAGTTACACAGCAAGATCCCAGGTTTAAAAGCACCCCTGCCCAGTTCCGATGTATCAACGTGTAAACACACTTTGCAGTTAGGATGGAACATGGTGTGGGAGCAGATCTTCCCAGGGATTGGAGGGGGATAGTGAGGGAAAGGCATCAGATTATTACACTCTGCAGTGACCTGGGATCAATTGCCTTTTACTGAAAACAGTCCCCAATTTGTATGTGCCTGTAGCTCCCTCCAGTCTGAAACCCTCATTACCCTCTATCCTGTCTCCTGTCTCTGAGCTAATGGTGTATTCATTCTGTTACTGACCCTTCAGTCCCACGGGCACCAATTTTTCTCACAATTCCAATTGGAGACCTTCTCTCATCCACGTGAAGGAATTGGACCCTGACAATTCCATTTACACTGTCTCCCATCAATCTTCATAGGATCCATATCACAGAGGTTATACAGTGTTCCCAGCAAACACTCCCAGGGCAGAGGGAGCACAGGGTTCCATACAAAATAAAGCTCCCATTAAACTGTCCCCATTTAAATCTCCAGGGCGGGTAGCGAATGGAGTTAGATACAGAGTAAATCGTTCCTTACACTGCTGGAATGGGACATTATCTCAGGCTTTCACTGTAAACAGGTTCGGGAATTGACAATGAAGAACCTATCGATCTCAGTCTTCAATATACTCAGTGAGCTGGGCCTCCCCAGCCTTCAGTGGGAATGAATCCCACAGAGTCCCCACTCTCTGGCTCAACAAGTTTCTCCTTATCTCTGTACTAAGAGCTCTTCCCTTTACTCTAAGGCTGTGCCATTGGGTCCCAGTCTCTCCGACCAAATGGAAACATCTTCCCAACATCCGCTCTGTCCAGGCCATTCAGTATTCTGTAAGTTTCTATTAGATCCCCCACCCCCTCATCCTTCTGAACTCCATTGAGTATAGACCCAGAGTCCTCACACATTCCTCATGTGTTAAGCTTTTCATCGCTGGGACCGTTCTCGTGAACCTCCCCTGAACACGTTCCAGGGTCAGTACATCCTTCCTGAGATATGGGGCCCAAAACTGTGTAAATACTCCAAATGTGGTCTGACCCGAGTTTTATAGAGCCTCAGAAATACATCCCTGCTTTTATAATGAAGCGCTCTCAAAATAAATGCCATCATTGCATTTGCCTTCCTAACTACTGACTCAACCTGCAGGTTTACCTTGAGAGAATCCTGGACGGGAACTCCCAAGTCTCTCTGCACTTCAGGTTTCTGAATTTTCTCCCCATTTCGAAAACAGTCCATGCCTCTCTGCCTCTATTCCTCCACCTCACACTTTCCCACATTGTCGTCTATCTGCCACTTCTTTGCCCACTCTCCTAACCTGTCCAAATCCTTCTGCAGCCTCCCCACCTCCTCAATGCTACCTGTCCCTCTACCTATCTTTGTATCATCTGCAAACTTAGTCAGAATGTCCTCATTTCTTTCATCTAGATCATTAGCACAGCAAGGAAACAGGCCATTCGGCCTAACTGGTTCATGCTGACCAGTTTTCCTAAACTGAGCCAGGCCCATTTTCACTTTTCCTACCCTCACCCCTATATTAATGTCTTTTAAATGTTGGAATTGTACTCACCTCTATCACTTCCTCTCCTTCCATATAACCACCACACTGAGTTAAAAAGTTGCCCCTCAGGTCCCTTTTAAATCTTTCCCATCTCACCTTAAACCTATCCCCTTTATGATTTTATAACCCTCTGTACAGTCACCCCTCAGCCTCCTCTGCTCCAGGGGAAAATGTCCCAGCCTCTCCTTATAACTCAGGCCTTCCAGTTGGGGGAACATCCTTGTCAATCTGTTTCCCACCCTTCCTACAGCAGGGTGAACATGATGGTATGCAGTCCTCCAAATGTGGCCTCACCAATGTCTTGTACAGCTGTAACATGACGTCCCAACTCCTGGGCTCAGTGCTCAGCCCGATAAAGGCAAGCCTGCCAAAAGCCTCCTTCACCACCCTGGGACCCGGCCTAACTGTGGCACCACTTTCAAGGAACTATGTACCTGCCCCCCGAGGTCTCTCTGTTCAACAACACTCCCCAGGGCACTACCATTAACTGTGTACGTCCTGCATGTGCACACTCTCTCTCACTCGCACATGCACACTCTCACTCATACACACACACACACACCCTCACTCCCGCACTCGCAATCCCTCTCTCACGTGTACACTCTCACTCATACACACACACACCCTCACTCGCAATCTCTCTCTCACGTGTACACTCTCACTCATACACACACACACCCTCACTCGCACACTCGCAATCTCTCTCTCACGTGTACACTCTCACTCATACACACACACACCCTCACTCGCACACTCGCAATCCCTCTCTCACGTGTACACTCTCACTCATACACACACACACCCTCACTCGCACACTCGCAATCTCTCTCTCACGTGTACACTCTCACTCATACACACACACACCCTCACTCGCACATGCACACTCTCACTCATACACACACACACACCCCCTCACTCATGCACTCGCAATCTCTCTCTCACGTGTACACTCTCTCGAGCAAGTCTCCAAGTATTGATGCCCATGTAACTGTTCTCTGATATATTTCTTACACGGATTGGTTCCCTCCTCACATTTGGTCATTTTGGGGTGTGCTGAACTGAAACTCCTATTTCCTGATGCTTGCAACATTTCTCCTTTTTACTGTTTCCCTGCCCCTATTCTCCCATTGGCAATCCACACCAATTTTCTAATGTAATGGCATTGTGTACCAAACCTCTCATTTCCTGACGTCCACCAATTCTCACCGCATTTAGGGGTGCCATACTCTAATTCTCCCATTTCCTGCTGCAATGTCTCTCAATTCTCACATTTCGTTCCACTGTGCACCACTTCTTCCATTTAGTGTTTCCCTGCAACAATTCCCCCATGTCGGCTTCCACGACCGGTATTCTCGAATTATGGCCTGCCCTGCATCAAATCTCCAAATTACCTTATTGTTGCCCTGCACCAATTCTCCCACTTCACCTTTCCCCATTTCCATTTCCTTTCCCCACATCACCATCTCCATCGGCCCCCATCTCCTTCCCCCATCTCCTTCCCCCATCTCCTTCCCCCATCTCCTACCCCCATCTCCTTCCCCAAACCTCTTTTCCCCCACCTCTTCCCCCAACCTCCTTCCCCCTACCCCCTCCTTCCCCTACCCCCTGTCTTTCACCCCCTCCTTCCACTTCCCCACTCCTTCACCCCCTCCCTGTCTCCTTCTCCCTGTTTCCTTCCACCCCTTCTCCTTCCCCCCTCTTTCCCCATCTCCTTCCCTCCCTCTCTCCTTCCCCCCTCTCCTTCCCCTTCCCCCCTCTCCTTCCCCTTCCCCCCTCTCCTTCCCCTTCCCCCTCTCCTTCCCCCTCCACTCTCCTTCACCCTCCCCCTCTCCTTCACCCCTCCTTTCCCCTCTTACTCCCTTCTCTTTCTCCTCACTCCTTCCCCCTTTTCCTTCCCCTCTCCTCCCCCCTCCTCCCCCTCTCCTTCTGCATCCCCCCTGCTTTCACCCTCTTCTTCCCTCCTTCCCCTCCCCCCTCCCCCTCTCCTCCCCATTCCCCCACTCCTTCCCCCTCCCCCTCTCCTTCACCCATCCTTCCCCCTCTTACTCCCTTCTCTTTCTCCCCTCTCCTTCCCCTCTCCTCCCCCCCTCCCCCCTCTCCTTCTGCATCTACCCTGCTTCCCCCTCTTCTTCCCTCCTCCCCCCCCTCTCCTTCCCACTCCCCCACTCCTTCACCTCTCCTTCCCACTCCCCCTCTCCTTCTTCCTTCCCCATTCCCCTCTCCTTCACCTCTCCTTCCCCCTCTTACTCCCTTCTCTTTCTCCCCTCTCCTTCCCCCTCCTCACCCTCCTTTCCCCTCTCCTTCTGCATCTACCCTGCTTCCCCCTCTTCTTCCCTCCTCCCCCCCCTCTCCTTCCCACTCCCCCACTCCTTCCCCATTCCCCTCTCCTTCACCCCGCTTTCCCCCTCTTACTCCCTTCTCTTTCTCCCCTCTCCTTCCCCTCTCCTCCCCCTCCTTCCCCCTCTCCTTCCCTCCTTCCTACTCCCCCTCCTCCCCCCCGCCCCTCTCCTTCCCCCTCCCCCCTCTGGCCCTTCTCCCCACTGACCTTCCCCCCTCTCCCGCTCCTTACACCCTCCTTTCCCCCCCTTACGCCCTTCTCTTTCTCCCCTTCTTCCCCCTCCTTCCCCACTCTCCTTCCACCACCTTCCCCCTCCCCTACCCCCTCTCATTCCCCTCTCGTATCCCCTCCTTCCTCTCCCTTCTCCCTTCTCCTTCCCTCCATCTCCTTCCCCCTTCCTTCTCTCCCCTTCTTCCCCCTCTCCTCCCCCTCTCCTTTCGCACCCCTCTCCAACTCCCCCACTCCTTCCACCCACCCCTTCCCCCTTTCCTTCCCCTTCTCCTTCACCCCTCTTTTTCCCCCTTCTCCTTTCCCCCTCTCCATTCCCCTTCCGCCCCCACCACTCCTTCCCCCCTCCTACCCCTTCCATCCCCCTTCCCCTTCTATTTCCCCCCTCCATCCCCGTCTCCTTCCCTTCCCCTTCCACCCTCCCCTCCTTCCCCTTCCCCCTCTCCTTCCCCCACCCCTTCCTTCCTCATCCCACACCTTCTCCCCTCCAACCACCGTCCCCCTCTCTTTCCCCACCTCTCCCCTTCCTTGCTCCCTCCTTGCCCACCTCCTCCCCCTCCCTCTCTCCTTCCCCATCTCCTCCCTGTCTCCTAATACCTCTTCTCCTTCCCACCATTCCCCCCTCCTTCCTCCCTCTCCTTTCCCCCTCTGCTTCCCCCTCTCCTTACCTTTCCCCCCTCTCCTTCCCCCACCCCCTCCTTCCCATCCCCCAACTACCCTCTCCTTCCCCGTCCCCCTCTTGTTCCCCCCCTCCCCCTCTCCTTCCCCCCTCTCCCTCTCCTTCCCCCCTCCCCCTCTCCTTCCCCCTCCATGCCCCCTCTACTTCCCCTTCCCCTTCCCCTTCTCCCCCTCTCCTTCTCCTCATCTCCTACCACACCATCTCCTTCCTCCCTCTCCTTCCACTTCCCCCCCTCTGCTGACCCCCTCTCCTTGCCCCCTCCTTCCCTCCTTCCCCCTCCCCCTCCTTCACCCTCCCCTTCCCCCTCCCCCTCCTTCACCCTCCCCTTGCCCCCTCCTTCCCCTCTCCCCCCTCACCTTTCCCCCTCCTTCCTCCCTCCCCCTCACCTTCCCCCCTCCTCCCACCCATCCTTAACCCCAACCCCTCTCCTTCCCTCCTCCTTCCCCCCCTCCTCCCACCCATCCTTCACCCCAACCCCTCTCCTTCCCTCCTCCTTCCCCCTCCCCCTCTCCTTCCGCCCGTCTCCTTCCACCTCTTCTCCTTGCCTCCTCTCCTTTTCTACCACTCTACTTCCCCTTTCTCCTTCCCCCTCCCCCTCCCGGACCCTCCCCCCTCACCTTCCGCCCTCTCCATCTCCTTCCCCACTCCTTTCCCCATCTTACTCCCTTCTCTTTCTCCCCTTCTTCCCACTCCTTGCCTCCCTCTCCATCCTACCCCTTCTCCCCCACTTCCCCCTCTCCTTTCCCCCTCTCCTTCCCCCCCTGCTTTCCCCCTCTCCTTCCCTTTCCTCCCTCTCCATCCCCCTACCCCTCCTTCCCCCCCGCTTCCCCAGTCCCCCCTCCTCCCCTCCCACTCTCCTTCCCCCCTCTCCTTCCACCCCCTCCCCCTCTCCTTCCACCCCCTCCCCCCTCCCCTACCCCTTCTCATTCCCCTATCCTCTCCCCTCCTTCCTCTCCCTTCTCCTTCCCTCCATCTCCTTCCCCCTTCCATCTCTCCCCTTCATGCCCCCTCCTTCTGCCTCTCCTCCCCCTCTCCTTTCGCACCCCTCTCCAACTCCCCCACTCCTTCCACCCACCCCTTCCCCCTTTCCTTCCCCTTCTCCTTCACCCCTCATTCCCCCCTTCTCCTTTCCCACTCTCCATTCCCCCTTCCGCCCCCATCACTCCTTCCCCGCCTCCTTCCCCCTCCATCCCCCTCTCCTTTCCCCTTCCCCTTCCCCCCTCCCCTCCTTCCCCTTCCCCCTCTCCGTCCCCCACCCCTTCCTTCCTCGTCCCCCACCTTCTCCCCTCCATCCATTGTCCCTCTCTCTTTCCCCACCTCTCCCCCTCCTTCCCCCCTCCTTGCCCCCCTCCTCCCACCTCCCTCTATCCTTCCCTGTCTCCTTCTCCCTGTCTCCTAACACCCCTTCCCCATCCCCCAACTCCCCCCTCCTTCCCCTCCTTCCCCGACCCCCTCTTGTTCCCCACCTCCCCCTCTCCTTCCCCCCTCCCCCTCTCCTTCCCCCTCCATGCCCCCTCTACTTCCCCTTCCCCTTCCCCTTCTCCCCCTCTCCTTCTCCTCATCTCCTACCACCCCTTCTCCTTCCTCCCTCTCCTTTCACTTCCCCCTCTGCTGACCCCCTCTCCTTGCCCCCCCTTCCCTCCTTCCCCCTCCCCCCTCCTTCACCCTCCCCTTGCCCCCCTCCCCCTCCTTCACCCTCCCCTTCCCCCTCCCCCTCCTTCACCCTCACCTTTCCCCCTCCTTCCTCCCTCCCCCTCATCTTACCCCCCTCCTCCCACCCATCCTTAACCCCAACCCCTCACCTTCCCTCCTCCTTCCCCCTCCCCCTCTCCTTGCCTCCTCTCCTTTTCTACCTCTCTACTTCCCCTTTCTCCTTCCCCCTCCCACTCCTGGACCCTCCCCCCTCACCTTCCGCCCTCCCCCTCTCCTTCCCCCCTCCTTTCCCCATCTTACTCCCTTCTCTTTCTCCCCTTCTTCCCACTCCTTGCCTCCCTCTCCTTCCACCCCCTCCCACCTCTCCTTCCACATCTCCTTCCCCTCTCCTTCCTCCCCTTCTCCCGTCTTCCCCCTCGCCTCTCCAACACCCCCATACCTTCCCCCTTTCCTTCCACATCTCCTTCCCCTCTCCTTCCTCCCCCTTCTCCCCCCTTCCCCCTCTCCTTTCGCCCGCCTCTCCAACACCCCCACACCTTCCCCCTTTCCTTCCCCCTTCTCCTTCCCCCTTCTCCTTCCCCCCTCCTTCCCCCCTCGCCTTCCACCCTCCTCTCCTTCCCCCTCCCCACCTTCCCCCCTCCTTCCCCAGTCCCCCTCTCCGCCCCCTCCCACTCTCCTTCCCCCTCTCCTTATACCCTCCCCCTCTCCTTCCCCATTCCACCTCTCCTCCCCTCCTCCACCTTTCCCACACCTTTCGCCCCTCCTTCCCCCAATCCAGCTCTCCTCCCCCCCTCCTTCCCCATTCCACCTCTCCTCCCCATCCCCCTCCTTCCCCCTGTCTCCCTCTCCTCCGCACTCCCTCTCTTCTTCCCCCTGTCTCCTTCTCCCAGTCTTCTACCACCCCTTCTCCTTCCCCCTCTCCTTCCGCTTGCCCCCTCTGCTTTCCCCCTTCCCCCCTCTCCTTCACCCCCTCCTCCCCCTCTCCTTGCCCCTCTCCTTCCTCCTCTTCTCCCATCCTCCTTCCTCCCTCCTTCCCCCTCTCCTTCCCTCCATCTCCTTCCCCCTCTCCTTCCCTCCGTCTCCTACCCCCTCTCCTTCCCCCTCTCCTTCCCCCTCTCCTTCCCTCCATCTCCTTCCCCCTCTCCTTCCCTCCGTCTCCTTCCCCCTCTCCTTCCCTCCGTCTCCTTCCCCCTCTCCTTTCCCCGTCTCCTTGCCCCCTTCTCCTTCCCTCCATCTCCTTCCCCCTCTCCTCCCCCTATCCTTCCCCCTCTCCTTTCCCCGTCTCCTTGCCCCCTTCTCCTTTCCTCCGTCTCCTTCCCCCTCTCCTTCCACCTCTCCTTCCCCCTCTCCTTTCCCTGTCTCCTTCCCCCCTTCTCCTTCCCTCCGTCTCCTTCCCACTCTCCTCCCCTCTCCTTCCCTCCGTCTCCTTCCCCCCTCCTTCCCCTTCTCCTTCCCTCCGTCTCCTTCCCCCTCTCCTTCCCCCTCTCCTTCCCTCCGTCTCCTTCCCCCTCACCTTCCCCCTCTCGTTCCCTCCGTCTCCTTCCTCCTTTTCTACCCCCTCACCATGTCCCTCTCCTTCCCTCCTCTCCTTCCCCTTCTCCTTCCCCCTCTCCATTCCACCCTCTCCTTTCGCACCCCTCTCCAAACCCCCACTCCTCCCCCCAACTCCTCCCCCCTTCTCCTTCCCTCCGCCTCCTTCCCCCTATCCTTCCCCCTCTCCTTCCCCCTCTCCTTCCCCCCTCCTTCCCCCTCTCCTTCCCCGTCTCCTTCCCCCCTTCTCCTTCCCTTCGTCTCCTTCCCCCTCCACTCCCTAACCCCCCTCCCTCACCTTCCCCCCTCTCCCTCTCCTTCCCCCCTCTCCCTCTCCTTCCCCCCTCTCCCTCTCCTTCCCCCCTCATTTCCCCATCTTACTCCCTTCTCTTTCTCCCCTTCTTCCCACTCCTTGCCTCCCTCTCCTTCCACCCCCTCCCACCTCTCCTTCCACATCTCCTTCCCCTCTTCTTCCTCCCCCTTCTCCCCCCTCTCCCCCCTTCCCCCTCTCCTTTCCCCCTCACATTTCGCACGCCTCTCCAACACCCCCACACCTTCCCCCTTTCCTTCCCTCTTCTCCTTCCCCCCTCCTTCCCCCCTCGCCTTCCGCCCTCCTCTCCTTCCCCCTTCCCCCTCCCCACCTTCCTCCCTCCTTCCCCAGTCCCCCTCTCCGCCCCCTCCCACTCTCCTTCCCCCTCTCCTTACACCCTCCCCCTCTCCTTCCCCGTCCACCTCTCCTCCCCCCCCACACTCCTTCCCCATTCCACCTCTCCTCCCCATCCCCCTCCTTCCCCCTGTCTCCCTCTCCTCTGCACTCCCTTTCTTCTTCCCCCTGTCTCCTTCTCCCCGTCTCCTTCTCCCCGTCTCCTACCACCCCTTCTCCTTCCCCCCTCCTTCCCCCTCTCCTTCCCTCCATCTCCTTCCCCCTCTCCTTCCCTCCGTCTCCTTCCCCCTCTCCTTCCCCCTCTCCTTCCCCCTCTCCTTCCCTCCATCTCCTTCCCCCTCTCCTTCCCTCCGTCTCCTTCCCCCTCTCCTTTCCCTGTCTCCTTCCCCCCTTCTCCTTCCCTCCGTCTCCTTCCCCCTCTCCTCCCCCTCTCCTTCCCTCCGTCTCCTTCCCCCTCTCCTTCCCCCTCTCCTTCCCTCCATCTCCTTCCCCCTCTCCTCTCCCCTCTCCTCCCCCTCTCTCCTTCCCCCTCACCTTCCCCCTCTCGTTCCCTCCGTCTCCTTCCTCCTTTTCTACCCCCTCACCATCTCCCTCTCCTTCCCTCCTCTCCTTCCCCCTCTCCATTCCACCCTGTCCTTTCGCACCCCTCTCCAAACCCCCTCTCCTCCCCCCAACTCCTTCCCCCTTCTCCTTCCCTCCATCTCCTTCCCCCATCCTTCCCCCTCTCCTTCCCTCTGTCTCCTTCCCCTATCCTTCCCCCATCCTCCCCCCACTCCTCCCCCCTCCCCCTCCTTCCCCCTATCCTTCCCCCCCTTACCCCCACTCCTCCCCTCCCTCTCCTTCTCCCTTCTCCTTCCCCCTTCTCCTTCCCCCCCTCTCCTTCCCCTGCCTCCATCCCCCCTCCATCCCCCCACTCTCGTTCCCTCCCTCTCTCCTTCCTCTCCTTCCTCCCCTCTCTCCTCCCCTCTCTCCTTCTCCCCTCTCTCATTCTGTCCCAACTCCTCCCCCATCTCCTTCCCCCCACTACTTCCCCCCTCTCCTTCCCCCCTCTCCTTCCCCTCACTCCTCCCCCCAATCCTTCCCCCTTGTCCTTTCCCCCCATTTCCACACCTCCACTCCTCCCCCCCACTCCTCCTCCCCCTCTCCTTCCCCGTCCTCCATCCCCCCATTTCCCCCCTCTCTCATTCCCTCCCCCTCTCCTTCCTCTCCTTCCCCCTCTCCTTCCTCCCGCACTCTTTCCCCCCTCTCCTTCCCCTTTCTCCATCACCCTTCTACTTCCTCCCCCTTTGCCCTTCACCTCCCCCTCTCTTCAGCCCTCTCCTTCCTCTCCTCTCCTTCCCCCTCTCCTTCTCCCCTTTCCTTCCCCTTCTCCTTCTACCCCTCTCCTTCACCCTCCTTTCCCCCTTACCCCCTTCTCTTTCTCCCCTTCTTCTCCCTCCTTCCTCCCTCTCCTTTCCCCCTCCCTTTGCCCTCCTCCTTTCCCCCCTTACCCCCTTCTCTTTCTCCCCTTCTTCCCCCTCCTTCCCTGTCTCCTTCCCCCTCTCCTCCCCCTCTCCTTCCCCCTCTCCTCCCCCTCTCCTTCCTACTGTCCTCCCCAATCTCCTTCCTCTCTCTCCTACCCCTCTCCTCCTCCTCTCCTTCCCCACCTCCTCGCCCTCTACTTCCCCCCCTCTCCTTCGCCCCCTCTCCTTCCCCCTTCACCCCTCTTCTTCCATCCCTCTCTCTCCTCCACCATCTCCTTCACCTTCCCCCTCTCTGCTTCTTCTCCCTTCCCCTCTCCTTCTCCCATCTCCTACCACCCCTTCTCCTTCACCCCTCTCCTTCTGCTTCCCCCCCTCTGCTTCGCCCCCTCTCCTTCCCCCTTCCCGAGTAGGGGCATGGAATCAATAAAAAGAAGAAATGTTACAAGCATCGGTAAATTGGAGATTCAATTCAGTGCATCACTAAATGAAAACAATTCACCAGGGCACCCGTACGTGGAAGATGTGTTTCAGGGAAAACTTGAATCGAAGGAATTGATGGAGGACATTAATAATTGGAGATTTCATGCACGTACCTTTAGATAGGGCAGGATAATACTCAATGGGAGAGTTGGTGCAGATTCAGGATTTGTGCAGGATTGGTAAATGGGAGAAATGGTGCAGAGCAGCGGAGCCATAAATAGAGTCATACAATCATAGAGATGTACAACATGGAAACAGACACTTCAGTCCAACTTGTCTATGGGCCAATTTTAGAATTCTGGCAGCGCTCCACGAAATTAGAGAATCATTCCAAGGAACTACTAAAGGAAGAATTGGGCAAGGGCTTATTGAAATAAGATAAATTGGAACGGGGCATCCGATAACGGCAAATTGGTGCGGTTAGCACCAAATGGGAGAGTTTCAGTTTAGCAGAAAATGGGAGAATTGGAGCAGTGTAGGACTAAATGGGAGAATTGGGACAGGACAATACTTGATGCTGGAATGGGAGTAGGGCACCCCCTAAATTGGCGAGGGCATCATTCAATATGAGGATTGGTGTAAGGTAAAACTGAATGGAGAACTTGTTCAGGACATCAGTGATTGGGGAAAGTGGTGCTCAGCAACACTGAATTGGGGAATTGGGGCGGGGTAACAGTAAATGAAAGACCTGGTGCAGGGTGCTGATAACTTCGAGAATGGGAGCAAATGGGAGAACACGGGCAGTGAATCAGTAAATAGGACAAATGTTGCAAGGATTAGTGTTCCAGCTTCAATACGGTGTACCATGAAATGGGGGAGTTGGTGCAGTTCACCACGAAAGGGAAGGTATATGCAAGACCGGTAATTTGGAGATATGCTGCAGGGATCACAAGATTAGAAAGTTCTGTCAGCGGACTACTAAATGGGAGGGTTGTTGCAGGGAAATACTGAATGGAAGAACTGGTGCATAGTGGAGCTAAATTAGAGAATGGGTGAATGGCACCAGGAAATGGGGGAATTAGAGGAGCGCACCCTTAAATGGCAGAATCAGGCTTGGGCATCAGTAAATGGAAGAATTAGTACAGGGATATGAGTAAATGGGAGATTCAGTGGAAACAATAAATGGGAGATCTGGTGCACAGTGCCATTCCATTAGAAAATTGGAGGGTGTGCCAATATTCTGGAAAATTGGAGCAGATCATGTCCAGATTGGGGAATAGGGGCCAGGGAATCAACAAAAAAATAGAAATGTTGCAAGCATTGGTAAATTGGAAATTCAGTTCAGTGCACCACTAAATGAAAAAATAAGATCAGCAGGGCTTCCGTACATTGAAGATGTGTATCAGGGAATAATTAATGAAAGGAATTGATGCAGAGCAACATTAATTGGACAATTCATGCAGGTGCTATTAAATTATTAGTGGGACGACTGGGGCAGGATAACCTCAATGGGGGAGTTGGTGAAATTCCCGAATTAGTGCAGGATTGGTAAATGGGAGAATTGTTGCAAGGAAGTGGAGCACTAATTACAGCCTTAGAGATGTACAGCACGGAAACAGACCCTTCAGTCCAACTTGACCACGTCTAAATTTAAGAATTCTGGCAGCTCTCCACTAAATTGCAAGAAACTATTAAATGGCAAAGTTCCGAAAGGGCTTATCGAAATGTGAGAACTTGCAACAGAGCATCAGATAATGGGCGAATTAGTGCAGTTCAGCACTAAATGGGTGCGTTATGCTGTGTTGCACTAAATGGGAGAATTGGGACAGGACAGTACTATTTGGGAGATACAGAGTAGGGCATCGCTAAATTGGGCGAGGGCATCAGTCACTATGCAACACTGAGTGGAGACGTTGTTCAGGACATCAGTAATTGGGTGAAATGGTGCTAAGCAACACTGAATTGGAGAATTGGTGTGGGGTATCTGTAAATGAAAGACCTGGTGCAGGGTGCTGATAACTTCGAGAATTGGAGCAAATGGGAGAACACGGGCAGTGAATCAGTAAATAGGACAAATAATGCAAAGGATTAGTGGCAGAGATTCAATATAGTGTACCACGAAATGGGGGAGTTGGCGCAGTTCACCACGAAAGGGGGGATATGTGTAGGATCGGTAATTTGGAGATTTGATGCAGGGATCTCCAAGATTAGAGAATTCTGGCAGCAGGCTACTAAATGGGAGAATTGTTGCAGGGAAATACTGAATGGAAGACCTGGTGCCCAGTGGAGCTAAATTAGAGAATGGGGCATGGCACCAGGAAATGGGGGAATTAGAGGAGCGCACCCTTAAATGGTACAATCTGCTGGAGCATCAGTAAATGGAAGAGTTAGTACAGGGATATGAGTAAATGGGAGATTCGGTGCACAGTGCCATTTCATTGGAAAACTGTTGTGATTGTCAATATATTCGAAAATTGGAGCAGAACATGTCTAAATTGGCGAGTAGGGGCATGGAATCAATAAAAAGAAATGTTGCAAGGTTCGGTAAATTGGAGATTCAGTTCAGTGCAACACTAAATGAAAACAATTCAGCAGGGCATCCGTACGGGGAAGATGTGTTTCAGGGAACAATTAAATGGACGGGATTGATGCAGGGCATCAATAATTGGAGAATTCATGCAGGTGCCTTTAAATAGGGCAGGATCATACTCAATGGGAGAGTTGGTGCAGTTTCAGGATTTGTGCAGGATTGGTAAATGGGAGAAATGGTGCAGAGCAGCCGACCCAGAAACAGAGTCATACAATCATAGAGATGTACAACATGGAAACAGACCCTTCAGACCAACTTGTGTATGACTCAATCTTAGAATTCTGGCATCACTCCATGAAATTGGAGATACATTCCAAGGAACTACTAAATGGAAGGATTGAGCAAGGGCTTATCGAAATAAGAGAATTTGGAACGGGGCATCCGACAATGGCAAATTGGTGCAGTTAGCAACAAATGGGAGAGTTTCAGTTTTTCAGGAAATGGGAGAATTGATGCAGTGTAGCACTAAATGGGAAAATTGGGACAGGACAATAGACTCATAGAGATGTACAGCATTGAAACAGATCCTTCGGTCCAACCTGTTCATGCCGACCAGATATCCCAACCCAATCTAGTCCCACCTGTCAGCACCCGGCCTATATCCCTCCAAACCCTTCCTATTCATATACCCATCCAAATGACTCTTAAATGTTGCAATTGTACCAGCCTCCACCACATCCTCTGGCAGCTCATTCCATACACGTACCACACTCTGCATGATAAAGTTGCCCCTTAGGTCTCTTTTATATCTTTCCCCTCTCACCCTAAACCTATGCCCTCTAGTTTTGGACTCCTGGACCCCAGGGAAAACACTTTGTCTATTTATCCTATCCATGTCCCTCATAATTTTGTAAACCTCTAGATGGTCACCCCTCAGCCTCCGACGCTCCAAGGAAAACAGCCCCAGCCTGTTCAGCCTCTCCCTGTAGCTCAAAACCCCAGCCCTGGCAACATCCTTGTAAAAATACTTGATGTGGGAATGACAGTAGAACACCCTTAAATTGGGCGAGGGCATCATTCAATATAACGATCGGTGTAAGCCCAAACTGAGTGGAGAACTTGTTCAGGACATTCAGTAATTGGGGGAAATGGTGCTAAGCAACACTGAATTAGAGAATTGGTGTGGGCCATCAGTAAATGAGAGACCTGGTGCACAGTGGAGCTAAATTAGAGAATTGGTGCATGGCAACAGGAAATGGGAGAATTAGAGTAGCGCACCCTTAAATGGTAGAATCGGGCTAAGGCATCAGTAAATGGAAGAATTAGTACAGGGATATAAGTAAATGGGAGATTTGGTGGAAACAATAAATGGGAGATCTGTTGCACAGTGCCGTTACATTAGAAAATTGGTGGGAGTGCCACTATATTGGAAAATTGGAGCAGAGCATGTCTAAATTGGGGATTAGGGGCCAGGGAAACAATAAAAAGAAAAAATGTCACAAGCATCGGGAAATTGGAGATTCAGTGCACTGCATCACTAAATGAAAAAAAATCATCAGGGGTTCCGGACGTGGAAGATGTGTATCAGGGAACAACTAAATGTAAGGAATTGATGCAGGGCAACAGTAATTGGAGAATTCATGCAGGTGCCATTAAATTCTAAGTGGGAGGACTGGGGCAGGATAACCTCAATGGATGAGTTGGTGAAATTCCCGAATTAGTGCAGGGAAGCGGAGCACTAATTACAGCCTTAGAGATGTACAGCACGGAAACAGACCCTTCAGTCCAACTTGTACACACCTAAATTTAAGAATTCTGGCAGCTCTCCACTAAATTGGAGAATCATTGCAAGGAACTGCTAAGTGCCAAAATTGGGAAAGAGCTTATCAAAATGTGAATATTTGCAACACAGCATCAGATAATGTGTGAATTAGTGCAGTTCAGCACTAAATGGGTGAGTTGCGTTGTGTTGCAACTAAATGGGAAAATTGGGGCAGGGCCATACCTTTTGGGAGATTTAGAGTAGGGCACCCCCAAACTGGGCGAGGGCATCAGTCATGGTGAGGATTGGGGTAAGGCAACACTGAGTGGAGAACTTGTTCAGGACATCAGTAATTGGGGGAAATGGTGCTCAGCAACACTGAATTGGAGAATTGGTGTGGGGTATCAGTAAATGAGAATGAGGGAGGGGGAAGGAGCATGAGGGAGGGGAGGGGGAAGGAGAATGAGTGAGAGGGAAGCAGAATGTGGGAGAGGGAGGAAGAATGAGGGAGGAAGAATGAGGGAGAGGGAAGGGGAATGAGGGAGGGAAGGAGAATGAGGGTGAGGGAGGGGGAAGGAGAATGAGGGTGAGGGAGGGGGAAAGAGAGAATGAGGGAGGGGATGGAGGGTGAGGGGGAGGGGGAAGGAGAATGAGGAAGGGAGAATGTGGGAGAGGGGAGGAGAATGAGGGAGAGGGAGGGGGAGGAGAATGAGGGATAGGGAGGGGAGGAGAATGAGGGAGGGGAGGGGAGGAGAATGAGGGAGGGGGAGGAGAAAGAGGGAGAGGGAGAGGGAAGGAGAATGAGGGAGGGAGAAGGAGAATGAGGGTGTGGGAGGGGGAGAGGGAGGGGGAGGCTGAGGGAGAGGGGGAGGAGAATGAGGGAGGAGAGGGGGAAGGAGAATGAGGAAGGGGGAGGAGGAAGGAGAATGAGTGAGGGGAGGAGGAAGGAGAATGAGGGAGGGGGAGGAGAATTAGGGGTAGTAGAATGAGGGAGAGGGAGGAGAAATAGGTAGGGGGAGAGGGAGGGGGAGAGGGAGTGGAAGGGTGAGGGAGAGGGAGGAGAATGAGGGAGGGGAGGAGAATGAGGGAAGGGGAGAGTGAAGGGGGGAGGGTGAAGCAGAGGGGGAGGGGGGAGAGTGAGGGTGAGGGGGAGGAGAATGATGGAAGGGGAGGGGGAGGGAGAGTGTGGAGGAGAATGAGCGATGGGGAGGAGGAAGGAAAATGTGGGAGGGGGAGTAGAATGAGGGAGAGGAAAGGAGATTGAGGGAGAGGGAGAGGGAAGGGGGAGGAGAATGAGGGAGAGGGAGAGGGAGGAGAATGAGGGAGGGGAGGAGAATGAGGGAGAGGGAAGGGGAATGAGGGAGGGAAGGAAAATGAGGGAGGGGTAGGGTGAAGAAGAATGTGGGAGAGGGAGGGGAAAGTTGAATGAGGGAGGGGGAAGGGGAGGAGAATGAGGGAGAGGGAGGTGGAGGAGAATGAGGGAAGGAGAATGAGGGAGGGGGAGGAGAATGAGGGAGGGGGAGGGGGAGAAGAATGAGGGAGGGGGAATGAGAATGAGGAGGAAAGGAGGGGGATGGAGAATGAGAGAGAGGGAGGGAGGGGGAAGGAGAATTAGGGGAGGGAGGGGGAAGGAGAATGAGGGTGGGGAGGAGAATGAGGGAGAGGGAGAGGGAAGGAGCATGAGAGAGAGGGAGATGGAAGGGGGAGGAGAATGAGGGAGAGGGAAAGGGAGGGGGAGGAGAATGAGGGAGAGGGAGGGGGAGGAGAATGAGGCAGAGAGAGAGGGAGGGGGTGGAGAATGAGGGAGAGGGAGAGGAAGGTGAGGAGAATGAGGGAGGGGAGGAGAATGAGGGAGAGGGAAAGGGAGGAGGATGAGGGAGGGTGGAGGAGAAAGAGGGAAAGGTGGGGGAAGGAGATTGAGGGAGGGGGATGCAGAACGAGGGGGACGGAGGGGGCAGGAGAATGAGGGAACAAAAATGAGGGAGAGGGAAGGAGATTGAGGGAGGTGGAGGGAGAATGAGGGAGGGGGAGGAGAATGAGGGAGAGGGAGGGAAAATGAGGGAGGGGGAGGGGAATGAGGGAGAGGGAGGGGGAGGAAGAATGAGGGAGGAAGAATGAGGGAGAGGGAGGGAGAATGAGGGAGAGGGAAGGAGATTGAGGGAGAGGGAGAGGGAAGGGGAGGAGAATGAGGGAGAGGGAGAGGGAAGGAGAATGAGGGAGAGAGAGAGAGGGAGGGGGAGAATGAGGGAGAAGAAGGGGGAGGAGAATGAGGGAGGGGAGGAGAATGAGGGAGAGGGAAGGGGAATGAGGGAGGGAAGGAGAATGAGGGAGGGGTAGGGTGAAGAAGAATGTGGGAGAGGGAGGGGAAAGTTGAATGAGGGAGGGGGAAGGGGAGGAGAATGAGGGAGAGGGAGGAGAATGAGGGAGAGGGAGGGAAAATGAGGGAGGGGGAGGGGAATGAGGGAGAGGGAGGGGGAGGAAGAATGAGGGAGGAAGAATGAGGGAGAGGGAGGGAGAATGAGGGAGAGGGAGGAGAATGAGGGAGAGGGAGGGAAAATGAGGGAGGGGGAGGGGAATGAGGGAGAGGGAGGGGGAGGAAGAATGAGGGAGGAAGAATGAGGGAGAGGGAGGGAGAATGAGGGAGAGGGAAGGAGATTGAGGGAGAGGGAGAGGGAAGGGGAGGAGAATGAGGGAGAGGGAGAGGGAAGGAGAATGAGGGAGAGAGAGAGAGGGAGGGGGAGAATGAGGGAGAAGAAGGGGGAGGAGAATGAGGGAGGGGAGGAGAATGAGGGAGAGGGAAGGGGAATGAGGGAGGGAAGGAGAATGAGGGAGGGGTAGGGTGAAGAAGAATGTGGGAGAGGGAGGGGAAAGTTGAATGAGGGAGGGGGAAGGGGAGGAGAATGAGGGAGAGGGAGGTGGAGGAGAATGAGAGAAGGAGAATGAGGGAGGGGGAGGAGAATGAGGGAGGGGGAGGGGGAGAAGAATGAGGGAGGGGGAATGAGAATGAGGAGGAAAGGAGGGGGATGGAGAATGAGGGAGGGGGAGGAGAATGAGGGAGAGGGAGTGGAGGAGGAGAATGAGGGAGAGGGAGTGGAGGAGAAAGAGGGGAAAGGGAGGGGAGGGGGAGGAACAGTGGGGAGGAGAATGAGGGAGGGGAGGGGGAAAGAGAATGAGGTAGGGGAGGAGGAAGGAGAAAGAAGGAGAATGAGGGAGGGAGAGAGGGAGGGGGGAGAGGGAGAGGAGAAGGGAGGGGGAAGGAGAATGAGGGATAGGGAAGGAGAATGAGGGAGGGGGAGGAGGAAGGAGAATGAGGGAGGGGGAGGAGAGTGAGGGAGGAGGAGGAGAATGAGGGGGAGTAGAATGAGGGAGAGGTAGAGGGAAGGAGAATGAGGGAGAGGGAGAGGGGAGAGGGAAGGGGAGGAGAATGAGGGAGAGGGGAGGAGAATGAGGGAGAGGGTGAGTGAGGGGGAGGAGAATGAGAGAGAGAGGGAGGGGGAGAATGAGGGAGAGGGAGGGGGAGGAGAATGAGGGAAGGGGAGGAGAATGAGGGAAGGGGAGGAGAAAGAGGGAAGGGGAGGAGAATGAGGGAGGGGGAGGAGAATGAGGGAGGGTGGAGGAGATTGAGGGAGAGGGAGAGGGAAGAGGGAGGAGAATGAGGGAGTGGGAGGGGGAGGAGAATGAGGGAGAGGGAAGGGGAGGAGAATGAGGGAGAGAGAGAGGGAGGGAGAGAATGAGGGAGAGGGTGGGGGAGGAGAATGAGGGAGGGGAGGAGAATGAGGGAGGGGGAAGGAGAATGAGGGAGGGGGAAGGACAATGAGGGAAGGGGATGGGGAGGAGGAGAATGAGGGTTAGGGAGAGGGAGCGGGAGGAGAATGAGGGAGAGGGAGGGGGAGGAGAATGAGGGAAAGGGAGAGGGAAGGGGTGGAGAATGAGGGAGAGGGAGATGAAAGGAGAATGAAGGAAGGAGAATGAGGTAAGGAGAAGGAGAATGAGGGAGAGGGAGGAGAAAGAGGGAGAGGTGGGGCAAGGAGAATGAGGGTGAGGGGGGAGGGAGAATGAAGGTGAGGGAGGGGGAGGGGGACGGAGAATGGGCGAGAGGGGGAGGGAAGGGCACTGAGAATGAGAATGAGCGAGGGGGGAAAGAAATTGAGTGAGGGGAAGGAGAATAAGGGGGAGGGAGGAGGAAGGAGAATGAGGGAGTGGAGGAGAATGATGGGAGGAGGAGGAGAATGAGGGAGGGGGAGAGGGAGGGGGAGGAGAATGAGGGAGGGGAAGAGGGAGGGGGAGAGGGAGGGGGAGGAGAATGAGGGAGTGGGAGAGGGAGATGGAGGTGGAGGGGGAGGGGGAGGAGAATGAGGGAGGGGGAGGGTGAAGGAGAATGTGGGAGGGGGAGGAGAATGAGGGAGGGGGAGGAGGATGAGGGGGGAGTTGAATGAGGGAGAGGGAGAGGGAAGGAGATTGAGGGAGAGGGGAGGAGAATGACGGAGAGGGATGGGGAGGAGTAAGAGGCAGAGGGAGAGGGAGGGGGGAGGAGAATGAGGGAGGGGGAGGAGGAGGAGAATGAGGGAGGGGGAGGGGGAAGGAGAATGAGGGAGGGGGAGGAGAATAAGCGAAGGGGAGGAGAATGAGGGTGAGGGAGGGGGAAGGAGAATGAGGGTGAGGGAGGGCAAAGGAGAATGAGGGAGAGGGAAGGAGAATGAGGGAGACGAAGGGAGAATGAGGGAGACGAAGGGGGAAAGAGAGGGGGTAGGAGACGGAGGAAAGAGAGGGGGAAGGAGAGGGGGAAAGAGAGGGGGAAGGAGGGGGGAAGGAGAGGGTGGAATGGAGAGGGGGAAGGAGAGGGGGAAGGAGAGGGGCAAGGAGACAGAGGTAAGGAGAGAGGGAATTAGAGGGTGGAATGGAGAGGAGGAAAGAGAGGGGGAAAGAGAGGGGGAAAGAGAGGGGGAAGGAGACAGAGGTAAGGAGAGAGGGAAGGAGAGGGTGGAATGGAGAGGGGGCAGGAGAGGGTGGAATGGAGAGGGGGAAGGAGAGGGGGAAGGAGTGGGAGGTAAGGAGTAAGGAAAGGAGAGGGGCTAGGAGACGGACAAAAGGAGACGGAGGGAAGGAGAGTGGGGAGGAGAGGGGGAAGGAGAGGGGGAAGGATACGGGGGAAGGAGAGGGGGAAGGAGGGGGGAAGGATACGGGGGAAGGAGAGGGGAAAGGTGAGGGTGGAATGGAGAAGGGGAAGGAGAGGGGGAAGGAGAGGGAGGGAAGGAGAGTGGGGAGGAGAGGGGGAAGGAGACGGAGAGAAGCAGAGGGAGAAGGAGAGGGGGAAGGAGACAGAGGTAAGGAGAGAGGGAAGGAGAGGGTGGAATGGAGAGGGGGAAGGAGAGGGGGAAGGAGAGGGGAAAAGAGAGGGGGAAGGAGAGGGGGAAGGAGACGGAGGAAGGAGAGGGGGAAGGAGAGGGGGAAGGAGACGGAGAGAAGCAGAGGGAGAAGGAGAGGGGGAAGGAGACAGAGGTAAGGAGAGAGGGAAGGAGAGGGTGGAATGGAGAGGGGGAAGGAGAGGGGGAAGGAGAGGGGAAAAGAGAGGGGGAAGGAGAGGGGGAAGGAGACGGAGGAAGGAGAGTGGGGAGGAGAGGGGGAAGGAGACGGAGAGAAGCAGAGGGAGAAGGAGAGGGGGAAGGAGACAGAGGTAAGGAGAGAGGGAAGGAGAGGGTGGAATGGAGAGGGGGAAGGAGAGGGGGAAGGAGAGGGGAAAAGAGAGGGGGAAGGAGAGGGGGAAGGAGACGGAGGAAGGAGAGGGGGAAGGAGAGGGGGAAAGAGAGGAGGAAGGATATGGGGGAAGGAGAGGGGGAAGGAGAGGGGGAAGGAGAGGGGGAAGGAGAGGGGGAAGGAGAGGGTGGAATGGAGAGGGGGAAGGAGAGGGGGAAGGAGTGGGAGGTAAGGCGTAATGAAAGGAGAGGGGGTAGGAGACGGAGAAAAGGAGACGGAGGGAAGGAGAGGGGGAGGAGAGGGGGGAAGGAGGGGTGGAGGAGAGGGGGGAAGGAGACAGAGGGAAGGATAGGGGGGATGAGAGGGGGAAAGAGAGGGGTATGGAGGGGGTAAGGAGAGGGGTAAGGAGATGGAGGGAAGGAGAGTGGAGAGGAGAGGGGCAAGGAGACGGAGGGAAGGAGAGGGGGAAGAAGTAGGTGGAATGGAGAGGGGGAAGGAAAGGGGGAAGGAGACGAGGAAGGAGACGGAGGAAAGGAGAGGGGGAAGGAGAGGGTGAAGGATACGGGGGAAGGAGAGGGGGAAGGAGAGGGGGAAGGAGAGGGGGAAAGAGAGGGGGAAAGAGAGGGGGAAGGAGAGGGTGGAATGGAGAGGGGGAAGGAGAGGGTGGAATGGAGAGGGGGAAGGAGAGGGGGAAGGAGTGGGAGGTAAGGAGTAAGGGAAGGAGAGGGAGAAGAAGACGAGGAAGGAGACGGAGGGAAGGAGAGGGGGAAGGAGAGGGAGAAGGAGAGGGGGAAGGATACGGGGGAGGAGAGGGGGAAGGAGAGGGTGGAATGGAGAGGGGGAAGGAGAGGGGGAAGGAGACGGAGGGAAGGAGAGTGGGGAGGAGAGGGTGGAATGGAGATGTGGAACGAGAGGGGGAAGGAGACGGAGGGAAGGAGAGGGGTGAAGGAGAGGGGGAAGGAGACGGAGGAAGGAGAGGGGGAAGGAGAGGGGGAAAGAGAGGGGGAAGGAGGGGGGAAGGAGGGGGGAAGGAGAGGGGGAGGAGTGGGTGGAATGGAGATGTGGAACGAGAGGGGGAAGGAGACGGAGGGAAGGAGAGGGGGAGGAGAGGGGGAAGGAGACAGAGGTAAGGAG
Source organism: Chiloscyllium plagiosum (assembly GCF_037043375.1). Classification (NCBI taxonomy): domain Eukaryota; kingdom Metazoa; phylum Chordata; class Chondrichthyes; order Orectolobiformes; family Hemiscylliidae; genus Chiloscyllium; species Chiloscyllium plagiosum. The sequence goes on along the minus strand of NW_028270181.1, from coordinate 40,752,732 downwards.
AGAGGGAAGGAGAGGGGGAGGAGAGGGGGGAAGGAGGGGTGGAGGAGAGGGGGGAAGGAGACAGAGGGAAGGATAGGGGGGATGAGAGGGGGAAAGAGAGGGGTATGGAGGGGGTAAGGAGAGGGGTAAGGAGATGGAGGGAAGGAGAGTGGAGAGGAGAGGGGCAAGGAGACGGAGGGAAGGAAAGGGGGGAGAAGTAGGTGGAATGGAGAGGGGGAAGGAAAGGGGGAAGGAGACGAGGAAGGAGACGGAGGAAAGGAGAGGGGGAAGGAGAGGGTGAAGGAGTGGGGGAAGGAGACGGAGGGAAAGAGACAGGGAAAGAGAGGGTGGAATGGAGAGGGGGAAGGAGACGGAGGGAAAGAGAGGGGGAAGGAGAGGGTGGAAAGGAGAGTAGGAAGGAGAGGGGGAAGGAGAGGGGAAAGTTGACGGAGGGAGGGAGAGGGGGAAAGAGAGGGTGGAATGGAGAGGGGGGAAGGAGAGGGGGAAAGAGAGGGTGAAGGAGAGGGGGGAGGATAGGGGGGAGGAGAGGGGGAAGAAGACGGAGGGAAGGAGAGGGGGAAGGAGAGGGTGGAATGGACAGAAGGAAGGAGGGGGCAGAAGGAGAGGGGGAAGGAGAGGGTGGAATGAAGAGGGGGAAGGAGAGAGTGGAATGAAGAGGGTGAAGGAGACGGAGGGAAGGAGAGAGGGAAGGAGACGGAGGGAAGGAGAGGGGGAGGAGAGAGGGAAGGATACAGAGGTAAGGAGAGAGGGAAGGAGAGGGTGGAATGGAGAGGGGAAAGAGAGGGGGAAGGCGAGGGGGAAGAGACGGTGGAAGGAGACAGAGGAAGGAGAGGGGGAAGGAGAGGGGGAAAGAGAGGGGGAAGGAGGGGGGAAGGGGAGGGGGGAAGGAGAGGGTGGAATGGAGATGTGGAATGAGAGGGGGAAGGCGACGGAGGGAAGGGGAGGAGTGGGGTGGAGGAGTGGGGGAAAGGAGAGTGGGGAGGATTGGGGGGGAAGGTGTGGAGGGTGTTGGAGGGGGGAAAGGAGAAAGGGAGGAGTGGGGGAGAAGGAGAAGGGTGAAGGAGAGAGGGAGGGAATGATAAAGGGGGATGGAGGGGGGACGGAGGAGGGGAAGGAGAGGGGCAAGGATACGGGGGAAGGAGAGGGGGAAGGTGAGGGTGGAATGGAGAAGGGGAAGGAGAGGGGGAAGGAGAGGGAGGGAAGGAGTAAGGGAAGGAGAGGGGGAAGGAGACGGAGGGAAGGAGAGTGGGGAGGAGAGGGGGAAGGAGACGGAGAGGAGAGGGGGAAGGAGACGGAGGGTGAGGGAGGGCAAAGGAGAATGAGGGAGAGGGAAGGAGAATGAGGGAGACGAAGGGCGAATGAGGGAGACGAAGGGGGAAAGTGAGGGGGAAGGAGACGGAGGAAAGAGAGGGGGAAGGAGAGGGGGAAAGAGAGGGGGAAGGAGGGGGGAAGGAGAGGGGGGAGGAGAGGGTGGAATGGAGATGTGGAACGAGAGGGGCAAGGAGACGGAGGGAAGGAGAGGGGTGAAGGAGAGGGCAGAGGAGAGGGGGAAGGAGACGGAGGGAAAGAGAGGGGGAAGGAGAGAGTGGAAAGGAGAGTGGGAAGGAGGGGGGGAAGGAGAGGGAAAAGTAGACGGAGGGAAGGAGAGGGGTGAAGGAGAGGGGGGAGGAGAGGGGGAAGGAGACGGAGGGAAGGAGAGGGGAAGGAGAGGGGGGAGGAGAGGGTGGAATGGAGCGGGGGAAGGAGGGGGTGGAAGGAGAGAGTGGAATGAAGAGGGGGGAGGAGAGAGTGGAATGAAGAGGGGGAAGGAGAGAGTGGAATGAAGAGGGGGAGGGGGAGAAGGAGAGGGGGAAGGAGAGGGGGAAGGAGAGGGAGGGAAGGAGAGTGGGGAGGAGAGGGGGAAGGAGATGGAGGGAAGGAGAGGGGGAAGGAGAGGGGGAAGGAGATAGGTAAGGAGAGAGGGAAGGAGAGGGTGGAATGGAGAGGGGGAAAGAGAGGGGGAAAGAGAGGGGGAAGGAGAGGGGGAAGGAGAGGGGGAAGGAGGCAGAGGTAAGGAGAGAGGGAAGGAGAGGGTGGAATGGAGAGGGGGAAAGAGAGGGGGAAAGAGAGGGGGAAGGAGAGGGGAAAAGAGAGGGGGAAGGAGAGGGGGAAAGAGACGGAGGAAGGAGAGGGGGAAGGAGAGGGGGAAGTAGAGGGGGAAAGAGAGAGGGAAGGATACGGGGGAAGGAGAGGGTGGAATGGAGAGGGGGAAGGAGAGGGGGAAGGAGAGGGGGAAGGAGTGGGAGGTAAGGCGTAAGGAAAGGAGAGGGGCTAGGAGACGGAGAAAAGGAGACGGAGGGAAGGAGAGTGGGGAGGAGAGGGGGCAGGAGAGGGGGAAGGAGAGGGGGAAGGATACGGGGGAAGGAGAGGGGGAAGGTGAGGGTGGAATGGAGAAGGGGAAGGAGAGAGGGAAGGAGAGGGAGGGAAGGAGTAAGGGAAGGAGAGGGGGAAGGAGACGGAGGGAAGGAGAGTGGGGAGGAGAGGGAAAAGGAGATGGAGAGAAGGAGAGGGGGAAGGAGACGGGGGGAAGGAGAGAGGGGAGGAGAGGGGGAAGGAGACAGAGGTAAGGAGAGAGGGAAGGAGAGGGGGAGGAGAGGGGGGAAGGAGGGGTGGAGGAGAGGGGGGAAGGATAGGGGGGATGAGAGGGGGAAAGAGAGGGGTATGGAGGGGGTAAGGAGAGGGGTAAGGAGATGGAGGGAAGGAGAGTGGAGAGGAGAGGGGCAAGGAGACGGAGGGAAGGAGAGGGGGAAGAAGTAGGTGGAATGGAGAGGGGGAAGGATACGGGGGAAGGAGAGGGGGAAGGTGAGGGTGGAATGGAGAAGGGGAAGGAGAGAGGGAAGGAGAGGGAGGGAAGGAGTAAGGGAAGGAGAGGGGGAAGGAGACGGAGGGAAGGAGAGTGGGGAGGAGAGGGAAAAGGAGATGGAGAGAAGGAGAGGGGGAAGGAGACGGGGGGAAGGAGAGAGGGGAGGAGAGGGGGAAGGAGACAGAGGTAAGGAGAGAGGGAAGGAGAGGGGGAGGAGAGGGGGGAAGGAGGGGTGGAGGAGAGGGGGGAAGGATAGGGGGGATGAGAGTGGGAAAGAGAGGGGTATGGAGGGGGTAAGGAGAGGGGTAAGGAGATGGAGGGAAGGAGAGTGGAGAGGAGAGGGGCAAGGAGACGGAGGGAAGGAGAGGGGGAAGAAGTAGGTGGAATGGAGAGGGGGAAGGAACGGGGGAAGGAGACGAGGAAGGAGACGGAGGAAAGGAGTGGGGGAAGGAGAGGGGGAAGGATACGGGGGAAAGAGAGGGTGAAGGATACGGGGGAAGGAGAGGGGGAAGGAGAGGAGGAAGGAGAGGGGGAAGGAGAGGGTGGAATGGAGAGGGGGAAGGAGAGGGGGAAGGAGAGGGGGAAGGAGTGGGAGGTAAGGATTAAGGAAAGGAGAGGGGCTAGGAGACGGAGAAAAGGAGACGGAGGGAAGGAGAGTGGGGAGGAGAGGGGGAAGGAGAGGGGGAAGGATACGGGGGAAGGAGAGGGGAAAGGTGAGGGTGGAATGGAGAAGGGGAAGGAGAGGGGGAAGGAGAGGGAGGGAAGGAGTAAGTGAAGGAGAGGGGGAAAGAGACGGAGGGAAGGAGAGTGGGGAGGAGAGGGGGAAGGAGACGGAGAGAAGGAGAGGGAGAAGGAGAGGGGGAAGGAGACAGAGGTAAGGAGAGAGGGAAGGAGAGGGTGGAATGGAGAGGGGGAAGGAGAGGGGGAAGGAGAGGGGAAAAGAGAGGGGGAAGGAGAGGGGGAAGGAGACGGAGGAAGGAGAGGGGGAAGGAGAGGGGGAAAGAGAGGAGGAAGGATACGGGGGAAGTAGAGGGGGAAGGAGAGGGTGGAATGGAGAGGGGGAAGGAGAGGGGGAAGGAGTGGGAGGTAAGGCGTAAGGAAAGGAGAGGGGGTAGGAGACGGAGAAAAGGAGACGGAGGGAAGGAGAGTGGGGAGGAGAGGGGGAAGGAGACGGAGGGAAGGAGAGGGGGAGGAGAGGGGGAAGGAGACAGAGGTAAGGAGAGAGGGAAGGAGAGGGGGATTAGAGGGGGGAAGGAGGGGTGGAGAAGAGGGGGGAAGGAGACAGAGGGAAGGATAGGGGGGATGAGAGGGGGAAAGAGAGGGGTATGGAGGGGGTAAGGAGAGGGGTAAGGAGATGGAGAGAAGGAGAGTGGAGAGGAGAGGGGCAAGGACACGGAGGGAAGGAGAGGGGGAAGAAGACGGAGGAAAGGAGAGGGGGAAGGAGAGGGTGAAGGATACGGGGGAAGGAGAGGGGGAAGGAGAGGGGGAAGGAGAGGGGGAAAGAGAGGGGGAAAGAGAGGGGGAAGGAGAGGGTGGAATGGAGAGGGGGAAGGAGAGGGTGGAATGGAGAGGGGGAAGGAGAGGGGGAAGGAGTGGCAGGTAAGGAGTAAGGGAAGGAGAGGGAGAAGGAGACGAGGAAGGAGACGGAGGGAAGGAGAGGGGGAAGGAGAGGGAGAAGGAGAGGGGGAAGGATACGGGGGAGGAGAGGGGGAAGGAGACGGAGGGAAGGAGAGGGGTGAAGGAGAGGGGGAAGGAGACGGAGGGAATGAGAGGGGGAAAGAGAGGGTGGAAGGAGACGGAGGAAGGAGAGGGGGAAGGAGAGGGGGAAAGAGAGGGGGAAGGAGGGGGGAAGGAGGGGGGAAGGAGAGGGGGAGGAGTGGGTGGAATGGAGATGTGGAACGAGAGGGGGAAGGAGACGGAGGGAAGGAGAGGGGGAGGAGAGGGGGAAGGAGACAGAGGTAAGGAGAGAGAGAAGGAGAGGGGGAGGAGAGGGGGGAAGGAGGGGTGGAGGAGAGGGGGTAAGGATAGGGGGGATGAGAGGGGGAAAGAGAGGGGTATGGAGGGGGTAAGGAGATGGAGGGAAGGAGAGTGGAGAGGAGAGGGGCAAGGAGACGGAGGGAAGGAGAGGGGGAAGAAGTAGGTGGAATGGAGATGGGGAAGGAAAGGGGGAAGGAGACGAGGAAGGAGACGGAGGAAAGGAGAGGGGGAAGGAGAGGGTGAAGGAGTGGGGGAAGGAGACGGAGGGAAAGAGACAGGGAAAGAGAGGGTGGAATGGAGAGGGGGAAGGAGACGGATGGAAAGAGAGGGGGAAGGAGACGGAGGGAAGGAGAGGGGGAGGAGAGGGGGAAGGAGACAGAGGTAAGGAGAGAGAGAAGGAGAGGGGGAGGAGAGGGGGGAAGGAGGGGTGGAGGAGAGGGGGGAAGGATAGGGGGGATGAGAGGGGGAAAGAGAGGGGTATGGAGGGGGTAAGGAGATGGAGGGAAGGAGAGTGGAGAGGAGAGGGGCAAGGAGACGGAGGGAAGGAGAGGGGGAAGAAGTAGGTGGAATGGAGATGGGGAAGGAAAGGGGGAAGGAGACGAGGAAGGAGACGGAGGAAAGGAGAGGGGGAAGGAGAGGGTGAAGGAGTGGGGGAAGGAGACGGAGGGAAAGAGACAGGGAAAGAGAGGGTGGAATGGAGAGGGGGAAGGAGACGGATGGAAAGAGAGGGGGAAGGAGAGGGTGGAAAGGAGAGTAGGAAGGAGAGGGGGAAGGAGAGGGGAAAGTTGACGGAGGGAGGGAGAGGGGGAAAGAGAGGGTGGAATGGAGAGGGGGGAAGGAGAGGGGGAAAGAGAGGGTGAAGGAGAGGGGGGAGGAGAGGGGGGAGGAGAGGGGGAAGAAGACGGAGGGAAGGAGAGGGGGAAGGAGAGGGTGGAATGGACAGAAGGAAGGAGGGGGCAGAAGGAGAGGGGGAAGGAGAGGGTGGAATGAAGAGGGGGAAGGAGAGAGTGGAATGAAGAGGGTGAAGGAGACGGAGGGAAGGAGAGAGGGAAGGAGACGGAGGGAAGGAGAGGGGGAGGAGAGGGGAAGGAGACAGAGGTAAGGAGAGAGGGAAGGAGAGGGTGGAATGGAGAGGGGAAAGAGAGGGGGAAGGAGAGGGGGAAGAGACGGTGGAAGGAGACAGAGGAAGGAGAGGGGGAAGGAGAGGGGGAAAGAGAGGGGGAAGGAGGGGGGAAGGGGAGGGGGGAAGGAGAGGGTGGAATGGAGATGTGGAATGAGAGGGGGAAGGAGACGGAGGGAAGGGGAGGAGTGGGGTGGAGGAGTGGGGGAAAGGAGAGTGGGGAGGATTGGGGGGGAAGGTGTGGAGGGTGATGGAGGGGGGAAAGGAGAAAGGGAGGAGTGGGGGAGAAGGAGAAGGGGAGAAGGAGAGGGAGGGAAGGAGTAAGGGAAGGAGAGGGGGAAGGAGAGGGAGGGAAGGAGTAAGGGAAGGAGAGGGGGTAGGAGACGGAGGGAAGGAGAGTTGGGAGGAGAGGGGGAAGGAGACGGAGAGAAGGAGAGGGGGAAGGAGACGGAGGGTGAGGGAGGGCAAAGGAGAATGAGGGAGAGGGAAGGAGAATGAGGGAGACGAAGGGCGAATGAGGGAGACGAAGGGGGAAAGAGAGGGGGAAGGAGACGGAGGGAAGGAGAGGGGGAAGGAGAGGGGGAAAGAGAGGGGGAAAGAGAGGGGGAAGGAGAGGGGGAAAGAGAGGGGGAAGGAGGGGGGAAGGAGAGGGGGGAGTAGAGGGTGGAATGGAGATGTGGAATGAGAGGGGCAAGGAGACGGAGGGAAGGAGAGGGGTGAAGGAGAGGGCAGAGGAGAGGGGGAAGGAGACGGAGGGAAAGAGAGGGGGAAGGAGAGAGTGGAAAGGAGAGTGGGAAGGAGGGGGGGAAGGAGAGGGAAAAGTAGACGGAGGGAAGGAGAGGGGTGAAGGAGAGGGGGGAGGAGAGGGGGAAGGAGACGGAGGGAAGGAGAGGGGAAGGAGACGGAGGGAAGGAGAGGGGAAGGAGAGGGGGGAGGAGAGGGTGGAATGGAGCGGGGGAAGGAGGGGGTGGAAGGAGAGAGTGGAATGAAGAGGGGGAAGGAGAGAGTGGAATGAAGAGGGGGAAGGAGAGAGTGGAATGAAGAGGGGGAGGGGGAGAAGGAGAGGGGGAAGGAGAGGGGGAAGGAGAGGGAGGGAAGGAGAGTGGGGAGGAGAGGGGGAAGGAGATGGAGGGAAGGAGAGGGGGAAGGAGACAGGTAAGGAGAGAGGGAAGGAGAGGGTGGAATGGAGAGGGGGAAAGAGAGGGGGAAAGAGGGGGGGAAGGAGAGGGGAAAAGAGAGGGGGAAGGAGAGGGGGAAAGAGACGGAGGAAGGAGAGGGGGAAGGAGAGGGGGAAGGAGGCAGAGGTAAGGAGAGAGGGAAGGAGAGGGTGGAATGGAGAGGGGGAAAGAGAGGGGGAAAGAGAGGGGGAAGGAGAGGGGAAAAGAGAGGGGGAAGGAGAGGGGGAAAGAGACGGAGGAAGGAGAGGGGGAAGGAGAGGGGGAAGGAGAGGGGGAAGGAGAGGGGGAAGGAGAGGGGGAAGGAGAGGGGGAAGGAGAGGGGGAAGGAGAGGGGGAAAGAGAGGGGGAAGGATACGGGGGAAGGAGAGGGTGGAATGGAGAGGGGGAAGGAGAGGGGGAAGGAGAGGGGGAAGGAGAGGGGGGAATGGAGAGGGGGAAGGAGAGGGGGAAGGAGAGGGGGAAGGAGTGGGAGGTAAGGCGTAAGGAAAGGAGAGGGGCTAGGAGACGGAGAAAAGGAGACGGAGGGAAGGAGAGTGGGGAGGAGAGGGGGCAGGAGAGGGAGAAGGAGAGGGGGAAGGTGAGGGTGGAATGGAGAAGGGGAAGGAGAGAGGGCAGGAGAGGGAGGGAAGGAGTAAGGGAAGGAGAGGGGGAAGGAGACGGAGGGAAGGAGAGTGGGGAGGAGAGGGAAAAGGAGATGGAGAGAAGGAGAGGGGGAAGGAGACGGGGGGAAGGAGAGGGGGAGGAGAGGGGGAAGGAGACAGAGGTAAGGAGAGAGGGAAGGAGAGGGGGAGGAGAGGGGGGGAGGGGTGGAGGAGAGGGGGGAAGGATAGGGGGGATGAGAGGGGGAAAGAGAGGGGTATGGAGGGGGTAAGGAGAGGGGTAAGGAGATGGAGGGATGAAGAGTGGAGAGGAGAGGGGCAAGGAGACGGAGGGAAGGAGAGTGGGAAGAAGTAGGTGGAATGGAGAGGGGGAAGGAAAGGGGGAAGGAGACGAGGAAGGAGACGGAGGAAAGGAGTGGGGGAAGGAGAGGGGGAAGGATACGGGGGAAGGAGAGGGTGAAGGATACGGGGGAAGGAGAGGGGGAAGGAGAGGGGGAAGGAGAGGGGGAAGGAGAGGGGGAAGGAGTGGGAGGTAAGGCGTAAGGAAAGGAGAGGGGGAAGGAGACGGAGAGAAGGAGAGGGGGAAGGAGACGGAGGGAAGGAGGGGGGAGGAGAGGGGGAAGGAGACAGAGGTAAAGAGAGAGGGAAGGAGAGGGTGGAATGGAGGGGGAAAGAGAGGGGGAAGGAGACGGGGAAAGGAGAGGGGGAAGGAGAGCGGGAAAGAGAGGGGGAAGGAGGGGGGAAGGAGAGGGTGGAATGGAGATGTGGAACGAGAGGGGCAAGGAGACGGAGGGAAGGAGAGGGGTGAAGGAGAGGGCAGAGGAGAGGGGGAAGGAGACGGAGGGAAGGAGAGGGGAAGGAGAGGGGGGAGGAGAGGGTGGAATGAAGAAGGGGAAGGAGACGGAGGGAAGGAGAGGGGGAAGGAGAGGGGGAAGGAGAGGGGGAAGGAGATGGAGGGAAGGAGAGGGGAAGGAGAGGGGGGAGGAGAGGGTGGAATGGACCGGGGAAAGGAGAGGGTGGAATGGAGAGGGGGAAGGAGAGCGGGGAAGGGGAGGAGTGGGGTGGAGGAGTGGGGGAAAGGATAGGGGGGAGGATTGGGGAGGAAGGTGTGGGGGGGGTTGGAGGGGGGACGGAGGAGGGGTAGGAGAGGGGGAACGAGGGGGTAAGGAGAGGGGGAAGGAGAGGGGGAAGGATATGGGGGAAGGAGAGGGTGAAGGAGAGGGTGGAATGGAAAGGGGGAAGGAGAGGGAGGAGGAGACGAGGAAGGAGACGGAGGGAAGGAGAGGGGGAAATAGAGGGGGAAGGAGAGGGGGAAGGAGAGGGGGAAGGAGAGGGGGAAGGAGAGGGGGAAGGATACGGGTGAAGGAGAGGGGGAAGGAGAGGGTGGAATGGAGAGGGGGAAGGAGAGGGGGAAGGAGTGGGAGGTAAGGAGTAAGGGAAGGAGAGGGGGGTAGGAGACGGAGGAAAGGAGACGGAGGGAAGGAGAGTGGGGAGGAGAGGGGGAAGGAGACGGAGGAAAGGAGAGAGGGAAGGAGAGGCTGCAATGGAGAGGAGGAAAGAGACGGAGGGAAGGAGAGGAGGGAAGGAGAGGAGGGAAGGAGAGTGGGGAGGAGAGGGGGAAGGAGAGGGTGGAATGGAGAGGCGGAAAGAGAGGAGGAAGGAGGGGGGAAGGAGAGGGGGGAGGAGAGGGTGGAATGGAAATGTGGAATGAGAGGGGGAAGGAGACGGAGGGAAGGAGAGGGGTGAAGGAGAGGGCAGAGGAGAGAGGGAAGGAGACGGAGGGAAAGAGAGGGGGAAGGAGAGGGTGGAATGGAGAGTGGAAAGTAGACGGGGGGAAGGAGAGGGGGAATGGAGAAGGGGAAGGAGAGGGGGAAAGAGAGGGGGAAGGAGAGGGGGAAGGAGGGGGGGAAGGGGAGGAGTGGGGTGGAGGAGTGGGGGAAAGGATAGGGGGGGGAGGAATGGGGGGGAAGGTGTGGGGGGGGTTGGAGGGGGGAAAGGAGAAGGGGAGGAGTGGGGGAGAAGGAGAAGGGGAGAAGGAGAGAGGGAGGGAATGATAAAGGGGGATGGAGGGGGGACGGAGGAGGGGAAGGAGAGGGGGAAGGGGGGGAAGGAGAGGGGGAAGGAGAGGGGGAAGGATACGGGGGAAGGAGAGGGGGAAGGAGAGGGAAGGAAGGAGTAAGGGAAGGAGAGGGGGAAGGAGATGGAGGGAAGGAGAGTGGGGAGGAGAGGGTGGAATGGAGATGTGGAACGAGAGGGGGAAGGAGACGGAGGGAAGGAGAGGGGTGAAGGAGACGGGGAAGGAGACGGAGGGAAAGAGAGGGGGAAAGAGAGGGCGGAAGGATACGGGGGAAGGAGAGGGGGAAGGAGAGGGTGGAATGGAGAGGGGGAAGGAGAGGGGGAAGGAGTGGGAGGTAAGGAGTAAGGGAAGGAGAGGGAGAAGGAGACGAGGAAGGAGACGGAGGGAAGGAGAGGGGGAAGGAGAGGGAGAAGGAGAGGGGGAAGGATACGGGGAAGGAGAGGGGGAAGGAGAGGGAAGGAAGGAGTAAGGGAAGGAGAGGGGGAAGGAGATGGAGGGAAGGAGAGTGGGGAGGAGAGGGTGGAATGGAGATGTGGAACGAGAGGGGGAAGGAGACGGAGGGAAGGAGAGGGGTGAAGGAGACGGGGAAGGAGACGGAGGGAAAGAGAGGGGGAAAGAGAGGGCGGAAGGAGACGGAGGAAGGAGAAGGGGAAGGAGAGAGGGAGGGAATGATAAAGGGGGATGGAGGGGGGTGGAGGGGGGACGGAGGAGGGGAAGGATACGGGGGAAGGAGAGGGGGAAGGTGAGGGTGGAATGGAGAAGGGGAAGGAGAGGCGGAAGGAGAGGGAGGGAAGGAGTAAGGGAAGGAGAGGGCGAAGGAGACGGAGGGAAGGAGAGTGGGGAGGAGAGGGGGAAGGAGAGGGAGGGAAGGAGAGTGGGAATGAGAGGGGGAAGGAGATCGAGGGAAGGAGAGAGGGGTGGAGAGGGGGAAGGAGAGGGGGAAGGAGAGGGGGGAAGGGGAGGAGTGGGGTGGAGGAGTGGGGGAAAGGATAGGGGGGGAGGATTGGGGGGGAAGGTGTGGGGGCGGTTGGAGGGGGGAAAGGGGAGGTGTGGGGGAGAAGGGGAGAAGAAGAGAGGAAGGGAATGATCAAGGGGGATGGAGGGGGGACGGAGGAGGGGAAGGATAGGGGAAGGAGGAGGGAAGGAGAGGGGGAAGGAGAGGGGGAAGGATACGGGGGAAGGAGAGGGGGAAGGAGAGGGTGGAATGGAAAGGGGGAAGGAGAGGGAGAAGGAGACGAGGAAGGAGACGGAGGGAAGGAGACGGAGGGAAGGAGAGGGGGAAGGAGAGGGGGAAGGAGAGGGGGAAGGATACGGGGGAAGGAGAGGGGGAAAGAGAGGAGGGAAGGAGAGGGGGAAAGGAGTGGGAGGTAAGGAGTAAGGGAAGGAGAGGGGGGTAGGAGACGGAGGAAAGGAGACGGAGGAAAGGAGAGGGGGAAGGAGAGGGGGAAGGACAGGGGGAAGGAGAGGGGGAAGGAGAGGGGGAAAGAGAGGAGGGAAGGAGAGGGGGAAAGAGAGGAGGGAAGGAGAGGGGGAAGGAGAGGGGGAAGGAGAGGGGGAAGGAGAGGGGGAAGGAGAGTGGGGAGGAGAGGGGGAAGGAGAGGGTGGAATGGAGAGGGGGAAAGAGAGGGGGAAGGAGAGGGGGAAGGAGAGGGGGAAAGAGAGGAGGGAAGGAGAGGGGGAAGGAGAGGGGGAAGGAGAGGGAGGGAAGGAGAGTGGGGAGGAGAGGGGGAAGGAGAGGGTGGAATGGAAATGTGGAATGAGAGGGGGAAGGAGACGGAGGGAAGGAGAGGGGTGAAGGAGAGGGCAGAGGAGGGGGGGAAGGAGACGGAGGAAAGGAGAGGGTGGAAAGGAGAGTGGGAAGGAGAGGGGGAAGGAGAGGGGAAAGTAGACGGAGGGAATGAGAGGGGGAAGGAGAGGGGGGAATGGAGAAGGGGAAGGAGAGGGGGAAGGAGAGGGGGAAGGAGAGGGGGAAGGAGAGGGGTAAGGAGTGGGAGGTAAGGAGTAAGGGAAGGAGAGGGGGGAGGAGACGGAGGGAAGGAGAGGCGGAAGGACAGGGGGAAGGATACGGGGGAAGGAGAGGGGGAACGAGAGGGTGGAATGGAGAGGGGGAAGGAGAGGGAGAAGGAGATGGAAGGAAGGAGTAAGGGAAGGAGAGGGGGGAGGAGACGGAGGGAAGGAGAGTGGGGAGGAGAGGGTGGACTGGAGATGTGGAACGAGAGGGGGAAGGAGACGGAGGGAAGGAGAGGGGTGAAGGATCGGGGGAAGGAGACGGAGGGAAAGAGAGGGGGAAAGAGAGGGTGGAAGGAGACGGAGGAAGGAGAGGGGGAAGGAGAGGGGGAAAGAGAGGGGAAGGAGGGGGGAAGGAGAGGGGGGAGGAGAGGGGGAAGTTGACGGAGGGAGGGAGAGGGGGAAAGAGAGGGTGGAATGGAGATGTGGAACGAGAGGGGGAAGTAGACGGAGGGAAGGAGAGGGGTGAAGGAGATGGGGAAGGGGACGGAGGGAAAGAGAGGGGGAAAGAGAGGGTGGAAAGGAGAGTAGGAAGGAGAGGGGGAAGGAGAGGGGAAAGTTGACGGAGGGAGGGAGAGGGGGAAAGAGAGGGTGGAATGGAGAGGGGGAAGGAGAGGGGGAAAGAGAGGGTGAAGGAGAGGGGGGAGGAGAGGGGGAAGAGGACGGAGGGAAGGAGAGGGGGAAGGAGAGGGTGGAATGGACAAAAGGAAGGAGGGGGCAGAAGGAGAGGGGGAAGGAGAGGGTGGAATGAAGAGGGGGAAGGAGACAGAGGGAAGGAGAGGGGGAAGGAGAGGGGGAAGGAGAGGGGGAAGGAGAGGGGGAAGGAGAGTGGGGAGGAGAGGGGGAAGGAGAGGGTGGAATGGAGAGGGGGAAAGAGAGGGGGAAGGAGAGGGGGAAGGAGAGGGGGAAAGAGAGGAGGGAAGGAGAGGGGGAAGGAGAGGGGGAAGGAGAGGGAGGGAAGGAGAGTGGGGAGGAGAGGGGGAAGGAGAGGGTGGAATGGAAATGTGGAATGAGAGGGGGAAGGAGACGGAGGGAAGGAGAGGGGTGAAGGAGAGTGCAGAGGAGGGGGGGAAGGAGACGGAGGGAAGGAGAGGGTGGAAAGGAGAGTGGGAAGGAGAGGGGGAAGGAGAGGGGAAAGTAGACGGAGGGAATGAGAGGGGGAAGGAGAGGGGGGAATGGAGAAGGGGAAGGAGAGGGGGAAGGAGAGGGGGAAGGAGAGGGGTAAGGAGTGGGAGGTAAGGAGTAAGGGAAGGAGAGGGGGGAGGAGACGGAGGGAAGGAGAGGCGGAAGGACAGGGGGAAGGATACGGGGGAAGGAGAGGGGGAACGAGAGGGTGGAATGGAGAGGGGGAAGGAGAGGGAGAAGGAGATGGAAGGAAGGAGTAAGGGAAGGAGAGGGGGGAGGAGACGGAGGGAAGGAGAGTGGGGAGGAGAGGGTGGACTGGAGATGTGGAACGAGAGGGGGAAGGAGACGGAGGGAAGGAGAGGGGTGAAGGATCGGGGGAAGGAGATGGAGGGAAAGAGAGGGGGAAAGAGAGGGTGGAAGGAGACGGAGGAAGGAGAGGGGGAAGGAGAGGGGGAAAGAGAGGGGGAAGGAGGGGGGAAGGAGAGGGGGGAGGAGAGGGGGAAGTTGACGGAGGGAGGGAGAGGGGGAAAGAGAGGGTGGAATGGAGATGTGGAACGAGAGGGGGAAGTAGACGGAGGGAAGGAGAGGGGTGAAGGAGATGGGGAAGGAGACGGAGGGAAAGAGAGGGGGAAAGAGAGGGTGGAAAGGAGAGTAGGAAGGAGAGGGGGAAGGAGAGGGGAAAGTTGACGGAGGGAGGGAGAGGGGGAAAGAGAGGGTGGAATGGAGAGAGGGAAGGAGAGGGGGAAAGAGAGGGTGAAGGAGAGGGGGGAGGAGAGGGGGAAGAGGACGGAGGGAAGGAGAGGGGGAAGGAGAGGGTGGAATGGACAAAAGGAAGGAGGGGGCAGAAGGAGAGGGGGAAGGAGAGGGTGGAATGAAGAGGGGGAAGGAGACAGAGGGAAGGAGAGGGGGAAGGAGAGGGGGAAGGAGAGGGGGAAGGAGAGGGGAAGGAGAGTGGGGAGGAGAGGGGGAAGGAGAGGGTGGAATGGAGAGGGGGAAAGAGAGGGGGAAGGAGAGGGGGAAGGAGAGGGGGAAAGAGAGGAGGGAAGGAGAGGGGGAAGGAGAGGGGGAAGGAGAGGGAGGGAAGGAGAGTGGGGAGGAGAGGGGGAAGGAGAGGGTGGAATGGAAATGTGGAATGAGAGGGGGAAGGAGACGGAGGGAAGGAGAGGGGTGAAGGAGAGTGCAGAGGAGGGGGGGAAGGAGACGGAGGGAAGGAGAGGGTGGAAAGGAGAGTGGGAAGGAGAGGGGGAAGGAGAGGGGAAAGTAGACGGAGGGAATGAGAGGGGGAAGGAGAGGGGGGAATGGAGAAGGGGAAGGAGAGGGGGAAGGAGAGGGGGAAGGAGAGGGGTAAGGAGTGGGAGGTAAGGAGTAAGGGAAGGAGAGGGGGGAGGAGACGGAGGGAAGGAGAGGCGGAAGGACAGGGGGAAGGATACGGGGGAAGGAGAGGGGGAACGAGAGGGTGGAATGGAGAGGGGGAAGGAGAGGGAGAAGGAGATGGAAGGAAGGAGTAAGGGAAGGAGAGGGGGGAGGAGACGGAGGGAAGGAGAGTGGGGAGGAGAGGGTGGACTGGAGATGTGGAACGAGAGGGGGAAGGAGACGGAGGGAAGGAGAGGGGTGAAGGATCGGGGGAAGGAGATGGAGGGAAAGAGAGGGGGAAAGAGAGGGTGGAAGGAGACGGAGGAAGGAGAGGGGGAAGGAGAGGGGGAAAGAGAGGGGGAAGGAGGGGGGAAGGAGAGGGGGGAGGAGAGGGGGAAGTTGACGGAGGGAGGGAGAGGGGGAAAGAGAGGGTGGAATGGAGATGTGGAACGAGAGGGGGAAGTAGACGGAGGGAAGGAGAGGGGTGAAGGAGATGGGGAAGGAGACGGAGGGAAAGAGAGGGGGAAAGAGAGGGTGGAAAGGAGAGTAGGAAGGAGAGGGGGAAGGAGAGGGGAAAGTTGACGGAGGGAGGGAGAGGGGGAAAGAGAGGGTGGAATGGAGAGGGGGAAGGAGAGGGGGAAAGAGAGGGTGAAGGAGAGGGGGGAGGAGAGGGGGAAGAGGACGGAGGGAAGGAGAGGGGGAAGGAGAGGGTGGAATGGACAAAAGGAAGGAGGGGGCAGAAGGAGGGGGGAAGGAGAGGGTGGAATGAAGAGGGGGAAGGAGACAGAGGGAAGGAGAGGGGGAAGGAGAGGGGGAAGGAGAGGGAGGGAAGGAGAGTGGGGAAGGAGACGGAGGTGGAGAGGGGGAAGGAGACGGAGGGAAGGAGAGGGGGAGGAGAGGGGGAAGGAGACAGAGGTAAGGAGAGAGGGAAGGAGAGGGTGGAATGGAGAGGGGGAAAGAGAGGGGGGAAGGAGACAGAGGAAGGAGAGGGGGAAGGAGAGGGGGAAAGAGAGGGGGAAGGAGGGGGGGAAGGGGAGGGGGGAAGGAGAGGGTGGAATGGAGATGTGGAATGAGAGGGGGAAGGAGACAGAGGGACGGAGAGGGGTGAAGGAGAGGGGGAAGGAGACGGAGGGAAAGAGACGGGGAAGGAGAGGGTGGGAAGGAGAGTGGGAAGGAGAGGGGGAAGGAGAGGGGAAAGTAGACGGAGTGAAGGAGAGGGGGAAGGAGAGGGTGGAATGGAGAAGGGAAGGAGAGGGGGAAAGAGAGGGGGAAGGAGAGGGGGAAGGAGAGGGGGAAGGAGGGGGGGAAAGAGAGGGGGAAGGAGAGGGGGAAGGATGGGGGGAAGGGGAGGAGTGGGGTGGAGGAGTGGGGGAAAGGATAGGGGGGGGAGGATTGGGGGGGAAGGTGTGGGGGGGGTTGGAGGGGGGAAAGGAGAAGGGGAGGAGTGGGAGAGAAGGAGAGAGGGAGGGAATGATAAAGGGGGATGGAGGGGGGACGGAGGAGGGGAAGGAGAGGGGGAAGGAGAGGGGAAGGAGAGGGGGAAGGAGAGGGGGAAGGATACGGGGGAAGGAGAGGGGGAAGGTGAGGGTGGAATGGAGAAGGGGAAGAAGAGAGGGAAGGAGAGGGAGGGAAGGAGTAAGGGAAGGAGAGGGGGAAGGAGACGGAGGGAAGGAGAGTGGGAAAGAGAGGGTGGAAGGAGACGGAGGAAGGAGAGGGGGAAGGAGAGAGGGAGGGAATGATAAAGGGGGATGGAGGGGAGTGGAGGGGGGAACGGAGGAGGGGAAGGATACGGGGGAAGGAGAGGGGGAAGGTGAGGGTGGAATGGAGAAGGGGAAGGAGAGGGGGAAGGAGAGGGAGGGAAGGAGTAAGGGAAGGAGAGGGGGAAGGAGACGGAGGGAAGCAGAGTGGGGAGGAGAGGGGGAAGGAGACGGAGAGAAGGAGAGGGGGAAGGAGACGGAGGGAAGGAGAGGGGGAGGAGAGGGGGAAGGAGACAGAGGTAAGGAGAGAGGGAAGGAGAGGGTGGAATGGAGAGGGGAAAGAGAGGGGGAAGGAGACAGAGGTAAGGAGAGAGGGAAGGAGAGGGTGGAATGGAGAGGGGAAAGAGAGGGGGGGAGGAGACGGGGGAAGGAGACGGAGGAAGGAGAGGGGGAAGGAGAGGAGGAAAGAGAGGGTGGAATGGAGAGGGGGAAGGAGAGGGGGAAGGAGAGGGGGGAGGAGAGGGGGAAGGAGACGGAGGGAAGGAGAGGGGAAGGAGAGGGGGGAGGAGAGGGTGGAATGGAGCGGGGGGAAGGAGGGGGTGGAAGGAGAGGGTGGAATGAAGAGGGGGAAGGAGAGAGTGGAATGAAGAGGGGGAAGGAGACGGAGGGAAGGAGAGGGGGAAGGAGAGGGGGAAGGAGAGGGGGAAGGAGAGGGAGGGAAGGAGAGTGGGAAGGAGAGGGGGGAGGAGATCGAGGGAAGGAGAGAGGGGTGGAGAGGGGGAAGGAGAGGGGGAAGGAGAGGGGGGAAGGGGAGGAGTGGGGTGGAGGAGTGGGGGAAAGGATAGGGGGGGAGGATTGGGGGGGAAGGTGTGGGGGCGTTTGAAGGGGGGGAAAGGGGAGGAGTGGGGGAGAAGGAGAAGGGGAGAAGAAGAGAGGAAGGGAATGATCAAGGGGGATGGAGGGGGGACGGAGGAGGGGAAGGATAGGGGAAGGAGGAGGGAAGGAGAGGGGGAAGGAGAGGGGGAAGGATACGGGGGAAGGAGAGGGGGAAGGAGAGAGTGGAATGGAAAGGGGGAAGGAGAGGGAGAAGGAGACGAGGAAGGAGACGGAGGAAAGGAGACGGAGGGAAGGAGAGTGGGGAGGAGAGGCTGCATTGGAGAGGGGGAAGGAGACGGAGGGAAGGAGAGGAGGGAAGGAGAGGGGGAAGGACAGGGGGAAGGAGAGGGGGAAGGAGAGGGGGAAAGAGAGGAGGGAAGGAGAGGGGGAAAGAGAGGAGGGAAGGAGAGGGGGAAGGAGAGGGGGAAGGAGAGGGGGAAGGAGAGGGGGAAGTAGAGGGGGAAGGAGAGGGGGAAGGAGAGGGGGAAGGAGAGGGGGAAAGAGAGGAGGGAAGGAGAGGGGGAAAGAGAGGAGGGAAGGAGAGGGGGAAGGAGAGGGGGAAGGAGAGGGGGAAGGAGAGGGGGAAGGAGAGGGGGAAGGAGAGGGTGGAATGGAGAGGGGGAAGGAGAGGGGGAAAGAGAGGAGGGAAGGAGAGGGGGAAGGAGAGGGGGAAGGAGAGGGAGGGAAGGAGAGTGGGGAGGAGAGGGGGAAGGAGAGGGTGGAATGGAGAGGGGGAAAGAGAGTGGGAAGGAGGGGGGAAGGAGAGGGGAAGGAGAGGGGGGAGGAGAGGGTGGAATGGAAATGTGGAATGAGAGGGGGAAGGAGACGGTGGAAAGGAGAGTGGGAAGGAGAGGGGGAAGGAGAGGGGAAAGTAGACGGAGGGAATGAGAGGGGGAAGGAGAGAGGGGAATGGAAAAGGGGAAGGAGAGGGGGAAAGAGAGGGGGAAGGAGGGGGGGAAGGGGAGGAGTGGGGTGGAGGAGTGGGGGAAAGGAGAGTGGGGGAGGATTGGGGGGGAAGGTGTGGGAGGGGTAGGAGGGGGGAAAGGAGAAGGGGAGGAGTGCGGGAGAAGGAGAAGGGGAGAAGGAGAGAGGGAGGGAATGATAAAGGGGGATGGAGGGGGGATGGAGGGGGGACGGAGGAGGGGAAGGAGAGGGGGAAGGATACGGGGAAAGGAGAGGGGGAAGGTGAGGGTGGAATGGAGAAGGGGGAAGCAGAGGGGGAAGGAGAGGGTGGAATGGAGAGGGGGAAGGAGAGGGAGAAGGAGAGGGAAGGAAGGAGTAAGGGAAGGAGAGGGAGAAGGAGACGAGGAAGGAGACGGAGGGAAGGAGAGGGGGAAGGAGAGGGGGAAGGAGAGGGTGGAATGGAAATGTGGAATGAGAGGGGGAAGGAGACGGAGGGAAGGAGAGGGGTGAAGGAGAGGGCAGAGGAGGGGGGAAGGAGACGGAGGGAAAGAGAGGGGGAAGGAGAGGGGGAAGGAGAGGGGGAAGGAGAGGGGAAAGTAGACAGAGGGAATGAGAGGGGGAAGGAGAGGGGGGAATGGAGAAGGGGAAGGAGAGGGGGAAGGAGAGGGGGAAGGAGAGGGGGAAGGAGAGGGGGAAGGAGTGGGAGGTAAGGAGTAAGGGAAGGAGAGGGAGAAGGAGGCGAGGAAGGAGACGGAGGGAAGGAGAGGCGGAAGGAGAGGGGGAAGGAGAGGAGGAAGGATACGGGGGAAGGAGAGGGGGAAGGAGAGGGTGGAATGGAGAGGGGGAAGGAGAGGGAGAAGGAGATGGAAGGAAGGAGTAAGGGAAGGAGAGGGGGGAGGAGACGGTGGGAAGGAGAGTGGGGAGGAGAGGGTGGACTGGAGATGTGGAACGAGAGGGGGAAGGAGACGGAGGGAAGGAGAGGGGTGAAGGATCGGGGGAAGGAGACGGAGGGAAAGAGAGGGGGAAAGAGAGGGTGGAAGGAGACGGAGGAAGGAGAGGGGGAAGGAGAGGGGGAAAGAGAGGGGGAAGGAGGGGGGAAGGAGAGGGGGGAGGAGAGGGGGAAGTTGACGGAGGGAGGGAGAGGGGGAAAGAGAGGGTGGAATGGAGATGTGGAACGAGAGGGGGAAGTAGACGGAGGGAAGGAGAGGGGTGAAGGAGATGGGGAAGGAGACGGAGGGAAAGAGAGGGGGAAAGAGAGGGTGGAAAGGAGAGTAGGAAGGAGAGGGGGAAGGAGAGGGGAAAGTTGACGAAGGGAGGGAGAGGGGGAAGGAGAGGGGGAAGGAGGGGGGGAAAGAGAGGGGGAAGGAGAGGGGGAAGGATGGGGGGAAGGGGAGGAGTGGGGTGGAGGAGTGGGGGAAAGGATAGGGGGGGAGGATTGGGGGGGGAAGGTGTGGGGGGGGTTGGAGGGGGGAAAGGAGAAGGGGAGGAGTGGGGGAGAAGGAGAGAGGGAGGGAATGATAAAGGGGGATGGAGGGGGGACGGAGGAGGGGAAGGAGAGGGGGAAGGAGAGGGGAAGGAGAGGGGGAAGGAGAGGGGGAAGGATACGGGGGAAGGAGAGGGGGAAGGTGAGGGTGGAATGGAGAAGGGGAAGAAGAGGGGGAAGGAGAGGGAGGGAAGGAGTAAGGGAAGGAGAGGGGGAAGGAGACGGAGGGAAGGAGAGTGGGAAAGAGAGGGTGGAAGGAGACGGAGGAAGGAGAGGGGGAAGGAGAGAGGGAGGGAATGATAAAGGGGGATGGAGGGGGGAACGGAGGAGGGGAAGGATACGGGGGAAGGAGAGGGGGAAGGTGAGGGTGGAATGGAGAAGGGGAAGGAGAGGTGGAAGGAGAGGGAGGAAGGAGTAAGGGAAGGAGAGGGGGAAGGAGACGGAGGGAAGGAGAGTGGGGAGGAGAGGGGGAAGGAGACGGAGAGAAGGAGAGGGGGAAGGAGACGGAGGGAAGGAGAGGGGGAGGAGAGGGGGAAGGAGACAGAGGTAAGGAGAGAGGGAAGGAGAGGGTGGAATGGAGAGGGGAAAGAGAGGGGGAAGGAGACAGAGGTAAGGAGAGAGGGAAGGAGAGGGTGGAATGGAGAGGGGAAAGAGAGGGGGGGAGGAGACGGGGGAAGGAGACGGAGGAAGGAGAGGGGGAAGGAGAGGAGGAAAGAGAGGGTGGAATGGAGAGGGGGAAGGAGAGGGGGAAGGAGAGGGGGGAGGAGAGGGGGAAGGAGACGGAGGGAAGGAGAGGGGAAGGAGAGGGGGGAGGAGAGGGTGGAATGGAGCGGGGGGAAGGAGGGGGTGGAAGGAGAGGGTGGAATGAAGAGGGGGAAGGAGAGAGTGGAATGAAGAGGGGGAAGGAGACGGAGGGAAGGAGAGGGGGAAGGAGAGGGGGAAGGAGAGGGGGAAGGAGAGGGAGGGAAGGAGAGTGGGAAGGAGAGGGGGGAGGAGATCGAGGGAAGGAGAGAGGGGTGGAGAGGGGGAAGGAGAGGGGGGAAGGGGAGGAGTGGGGTGGAGGAGTGGGGGAAAGGATAGGGGGGGAGGATTGGGGGGGAAGGTGTGGGGGCGTTTGGAGGGGGGAAAGGGGAGGAGTGGGGGAGAAGGAGAAGGGGAGAAGAAGAGAGGAAGGGAATGATCAAGTGGGATGGAGGGGGGACGGAGGTGGGGAAGGATAGGGGAAGGAGGAGGGAAGGAGAGGGGGAAGGAGAGGGGGAAGGATACGGGGGAAGGAGAGGGGGAATGAGAGGGGGAAGGAGAGGGTGGAATGGAAAGGGGGAAGGAGAGGGAGAAGGAGACGAGGAAGGAGACGGAGGGAAGGAGACGGAGGGAAGGAGAGGGGGAAGGAGACGGAGGGAAAGAGAGGGGGAAGGAGAGGGGGAAGGAGAGGGTGGAATGGAGAGGGGGAAAGAGAGGGGGAAGGAGGGGGGAAGGAGAGGGGGGAGGAGAGGGTGGAATGGAAATGTGGAATGAGAGGGGGAAGGAGACGGAGGGAAGGAGAGGGGTGAAGGAGAGGGCAGAGGAGGGGGGAAGGAGACGGAGGGAAAGAGAGGGGGAAGGAGAGGGTGGAAAGGAGAGTGGGAAGGAGAGGGGGAAGGAGAGGGGAAAGTAGACGGAGGGAATGAGAGGGGGAAGGAGAGGGGGGAATGGAGAAGGGGAAGGAGAGGGGGAAGGAGAGGGGGAAGGAGAGGGGGAAGGAGTGGGAGGTAAGGAGTAAGGGAAGGAGAGGGAGAAGGAGGCGAGGAAGGAGACGGAGGGAAGGAGAGGCGGAAGGAGAGGGGGAAGGAGAGGGGGAAGGAGAGGGAGAAGGAGATGGAAGGAAGGAGTAAGGGAAGGAGAGGGGGGAGGAGACGGAGGGAAGGAGAGTGGGGAGGAGAGGGTGGACTGGAGATGTGGAACGAGAGGGGGAAGGAGACGGAGGGAAGGAGAGGGGTGAAGGATCGGGGGAAGGAGACGGAGGGAAAGAGAGGGGGAAAGAGAGGGTGGAAGGAGACGGAGGAAGGAGAGGGGGAAGGAGAGGGGGAAAGAGAGGGGGAAGGAGGGGGGAAGGAGAGGGGGGAGGAGAGGGGGAAGTTGACGGAGGGAGGGAGAGGGGGAAAGAGAGGGTGGAATGGAGATGTGGAACGAGAGGGGGAAGTAGACGGAGGGAAGGAGAGGGGTGAAGGAGATGGGGAAGGAGACGGAGGGAAAGAGAGGGGGAAAGAGAGGGTGGAAAGGAGAGTAGGAAGGAGAGGGGGAAGGAGAGGGGAAAGTTGACGGAGGGAGGGAGAGGGAGAAAGAGAGGGTGGAATGGAGAGGGGGAAGGAGAGGGGGAAAGAGAGGGTGAAGGAGAGGGGGAAGAGGACGGAGGGAAGGAGAGGGGGAAGGAGAGGGTGGAATGGACAGAAGGAAGGAGGGGGCAGAAGGAGAGGGGGAAGGAGAGGGTGGAATGAAGAGGGGGAAGGAGACAGAGGGAAGGAGAGGGGGAAGGAGAGGGGGAAGGAGAGGGAGGGAAGGAGAGTGGGGAAGGAGACGGAGGTGGAGAGGGGGAAGGAGACGGAGGGAAGGAGAGGGGGAGGAGAGGGGGAAGGAGACAGAGGTAAGGAGAGAGGGAAGGAGAGGGTGGAATGGAGAGGGGGAAAGAGAGGGGGGAAGGAGACAGAGGAAGGAGAGGGGGAAGGAGAGGGGGAAAGAGAGGGTGAAGGAGAGGGGGGAGGAGAGGGGGAAGAGGACGGAGGGAAGGAGAGGGGGAAGGAGAGGGTGGAATGGACAGAAGGAAGGAGGGGGCAGAAGGAGAGGGGGAAGGAGAGGGTGGAATGAAGAGGGGGAAGGAGACAGAGAGAAGGAGAGGGGGAAGGAGAGGGGGAAGGAGAGGGAGGGAAGGAGAGTGGGGAAGGAGACGGAGTTGGAGAGGGGGAAGGAGACGGAGGGAAGGAGAGGGGGAGGAGAGGGGGAAGGAGACAAAGGTAAGGAGAGGGTGAAGGAGAGGGGGAAAGAGAGGGGGAAGGAGGGGGGAAGGGGAGGGGGGAAGGAGAGGGTGGAATGGAGATGTGGAATGAGAGGGGGAAGGAGACAGAGGGACGGAGAGGGGGAAGGAGAGGGGAAAGTAGACGGAGTGAAGGAGAGGGGTAAGGAGAGGGTGGAATGGAGAAGGGAAGGAGAGGGGGAAAGAGAGGGGGAAGGAGAGGGGGAAGGAGAGGGGGAAGGAGGGCGGGAAAGAGAGGGGGAAGGAGAGGGGGAAGGACGGGGGGAAGGGGAGGAGTGGGGTGGAGGAGTGGGGGAAAGGATAGGGGGGGAGGATTGGGGGGGAAGGTGTGGGGGAGTTGGAGGGGGGAAAGGAGAAGGGGAGGAGTGGGGGAGAAGGAGAAGGGGAGAAGCAGAGAGGGAGGGAATGATAAAGGGGGATGGAGGGGGGACGGAGAAGGGGAAGGAGAGGGGGAAGGAGAGGGGAAGGAGAGTGGGAAGGAGAGGGGGAAGGATACGGGGGAAGGAGAGGGGGAAGGTGAGGTGGAATGGAGAAGGGGAAGAAGAGGGGGAAGGAGAGGGAGGGAAGGAGTAAGGGAAGGAGGGGGGAAGAAGACGGAGGGAAGGAGAGTGGGGAGGAGAGGGGGAAGGAGACGGAGAGAAGGAGAGGGGGAAGGAGACGGAGGGAAGGAGGGGGGAGGAGAGGGGGAAGGAGACAGAGGTAAGGATAGAGGGAAGGAGAGGGTGGAATGGAGAGGGGAAAGAGAGGGGGGAAAGAGAGGCGGGAAGGAGACGGGGAAAGAGAGGGGGAAAGAGAGGGTGGAATGGAGAGGGGGAAGGAGAGGGGGAAAGAGAGGGGGAAGGAGAGGGGGGAGGAAAGGGGGAAGAAGACGGAGGGAAGGAGAGGGGGAAGGAGAGTGTGGAATGGAGAGGGGGAAGGAGAGGGGGAAAGAGAGGGGGAAGGAGAGGGGAGAGGAGAGGGGGAAGAAGACGGAGGGAAGGAGAGGGGGAAAGAGAGGGTGGAATGGAGAGGGGGAAGGAGAGGGGGAAAGAGAGGGGGAAGGAGAAGAGGAAGAGAGGGGGAAGAAGACGGAGGGAAGGAGAGGGGAAGGAGAGTGTGGAATGGACAGGAGGAAGGAGGGGGCAAAAGGAGAGGGGGAAGGAGACGGAGGGAAGGAGAGGGGAAGGAGAGGGGGGAGGAGAGGGTGGAATGGAGCGGGGGAAGGAGGGGGTGGAAGGAGAGGGTGGAATGAAGAGAGGGAAGGAGACGGAGGGAAGGAGAGGGGCAAGGAGAGGGGGAAGGAAAGGGGGAAGGAGACGGAGGGAAGGAGAGGGGGAGGAGAGGGGGAAGGTGAGGGGGAAGGAGACAGAGGTAAGGAGAGAGGGGAGGAGAGGGTGGAATGGAGAGGGGGAAAGAGAGCGGGGGGGAAGGAGAGGGGGAAAGAGACGGTGGAAGGAGACGGAGGGAAGGAGGGGGTGAAGGAGAGGGGTGAGGAGAGGGGGAAGGACAGGGTGGAATGGAGAGGGGGAAGGGGAGGGGGGAGGAGAGGGGGAAGGGGAGGGGGGAGGAGAGGGTGGAATGGAGAGGGGGAAGGAGAGGTGGGAGGGGGTGGAAGGAGAAGAGGTAAAAGGGGACAGGGAAGGAGAGGGGAGAGAGGGAGGGGGGAAGGAGGGGGGGAATGAGAGGGTGAGGGTGAAAGGAGAGGGGTCGAAGGAGGAGGGAGGAGGGTGGGGGGAGCAGAGGGAGAGGTGGGGAAGAAGAGTGGGATGGGGGAAGGGGGAGAAGGGGATGGAGGGGGAGGGGGAAGGAGAGGGGTGGAATGGGAATGAGAGTGGTGAAGGGGAAGGAGAGGGGGAAGGAGAAGGGGGGAAGGAGTGGGGAGGAAGGAGTGGGGAGGAAGGAGAGGGGGGGAAGCAGAGGGGCGAAGGAGAAGGGGAAAGGAGTCGTGGGGAGGGGGGGAGGAGTGCGAAAGGAGAGGGTGGAATGGAGAGTGGGAAGGAGAGGGGGAAGGAGACGGGGGAAGGGGAGGAGTGCGGGGGAAAGGATGGGAGGGAGGATTGGGTGGGAAGGAGTGGGGGGCTTGGAGAGTAGGGGGGTAGGAGAAGGGGGAAGGAGTGGGGGGAGGAGTGGGGGGAGGAGTGGGGGGAGGAGTGGGGGGAAGGAGAGGGGGAAGGAGAGAAGGGAGAAGGAGAAGGGGAAGGAGAGGATGGAATGGAGAGGGGGAAGGAGAGGGGGGGAAGAAGGGGGGAAGGAGAGGGGGGAGGAGAGGTGGAAAGGAGAGGGGGGAAGAGAGGTGGAAAGGAGAGGGGGAGGAGAGGTGGAAAGGAGAGGGGAGGAGAGGGGGAAAGAGAGGGGGAAGGAGACGGTGGAAGGAGAGGGGGAAGGTGAGGGGGGAGGAGAGGGGGAAAGAGAGGGGGAAGGAGGGGGGAAGGAGAGGGGGAGGAGAGGGTGGAATGGAGATGTGGAATGAGAGGGGGAAGGAGATGGAGGGAAGGAGAGGGGTGAAGGAGAGGGCAGAGGAGAGGGGGAAGGAGATGGAGGGAAAGAGAGGGGGAAGGAGAGGGGGGAAGGAGAGAGGGAGGAAGGAGAGAGGGGAGGGAGCGGGGAATGAGGGAGTGGGAGATGGGAGGAGAACGAGGGAGGGGGAGGAAAATGGAGGCGGGGAGAAAAATGGGTGAGGGGGAGGAAAATGGGGGAGGTGGAGGGGGAGGAGAATGAGGCAGGGGAGAAGGAGGGGTGAGGAGAATGAGGGAGGGATGAGGGTGGGATGAGGGAGGGGAGAGGGAGAGGGGAGGGGGCGGGGCAGGAGAATGTGGGAGTGAGGGGGGAAGGAGAATGAGGGAGGGGGGGAAGGAGAATGAGGGAGGGAGGGGGGAGGATAATGAGGGAGGGATGGGGAGGAGAATGAGGGAGGGGGAAGGAGAAGGAGGGAGAGGGAGGCGGAAGGAAAATGAGGGATGGGGAGAGGGGAGGAGAATGAGGGAGTGGGAGGGGGATGGAGAATGAGGGAGGGGAAGGAGAAGGAGGGAGGGGGAAGGAGAAGGAGGGAGGAGGAGGAGGAAGGAGAATGAGGGAGGGGAAGGAGAATGAGGGAGGGGAAGGAGAATGAGGGAGGGGGAGCAGAATGAGGGAGGAGGAGAAGAATGAGGGAGGGAAGGAGAATGAGGGAGGATGGAGGAGAATGAGGGAGGGGGAGGAGAATGAGGGAGGGGGAGGGGGAGGGAGGGGTAGGAGAATGGGGAGGGGGAGAGGGGAGGAGAATGAGGGAGGGGAGAGGGGAGGAGAATGAGGGAGAGGGAGGGGGACAGAATGAGGGAGGGGGCGGAGAATGAGGGAGAGGGAGGAGAATGAGGGAGAGGGAGAGGGTAGGAGAAAAAGTGAGGGGGTGGAGGAAGGAGAATGAGGGAGGGAGAGGGGGATGGAGAATGAGGGAGGGGGAGGGGGGAGGAGAATGAGGGAGGGGAAGGAGAAGGAGGGAGGGGGAAGGAGAAGGAGGGAGGAGGAGGAGGAAGGAGAATGAGGGAGGGGAAGGAGAATGAGGGAGGGGAAGGAGAATGAGGGAGGGGGAGCAGAATGAGGGAGGAGGAGAAGAATGAGGGAGGGAAGGAGAATGAGGGAGGATGGAGGAGAATGAGGGAGGGGGAGGAGAATGAGGGAGGGGGAGGAGAATGGGAGAGAGGGAGGGGGAGGAGAATGGGGGAGAGGGAGGGGGAGGGAGGGGTAGGAGAATGGGGAGGGGGAGAGGGGAGGAGAATGAGGGAGGGGAGAGGGGAGGAGAATGAGGGAGAGGGAGGGGGACAGAATGAGGGAGGGGGCGGAGAATGAGGGAGAGGGAGGAGAATGAGGGAGAGGGAGAGGGTAGGAGAAAAAGTGAGGGGGTGGAGGAAGGAGAATGAGGGAGGGAGAGGGGGATGGAGAATGAGGGAGGGGGAGGGGGGAGGAGAATGAGGGAGAGGGAGGTGGAGGGGGAGGAGAATGAGGGAGAGGGAGGTGGAGGGGGAGGAGAATAAGGGAGAGTGGGAAGGGGAGGAGAATGAGGGAGAGAGGGGAGGGGGAAGGAGAATAAGGGAGAGGGAGGGGGACGAGGAAGCGGAATGGAGGAGGGGGAGGGGGAAGGAGAATGGGGGAGAGGGAGTGGGAAGGAGAATGGGGGAGAGGGAGGGGGAGTAGAATGAGAGAGAGGGAGGGGGTGGAGAATGAGAGAGAGGGAGGGGGAGTAGAATGAGAGAGAGGGAGGGGGTGGAGAATGAGAGAGCTGGAGTGGGGAGGCGAATGAGGGAGAGGGAGAAGGAGGGAGAGGGAGGGGGAGGGCGAGGGAGAGGGAGGGGGAGGGCGAGGGAGAGGGAGGGGGAGGGAGAAGGAGAGGGAGGGAGAGGGAGGGGGAGGGGGAGGGAGAGGGAGGGGGAGGGGGATGGGGAGGGGGAGGGAGAGTGAGAGGGATAGGGAGGGGGAGCAGGAGAGGGAGTGGGAGTGGGAGGGGAATGAGGGAAGGGATGAGAATGAGGGAGGAGGAGAGGGAGAGGGGAGGGGAACGAGGCACGGGGAGGAGAATGGGGGAGGATGATGGGGGAGGAGAATGGGGAGAGGGAAGGAGAATGAGAATGAGGGAGGGGGAAGGAGAATGAGGGAGTGGGAGGGGAAAGGAGAATGAGGGAGGGGGAAGGAAAATGAGGGAGAGGGAAGGAGAAAAGGTGAAGGGGAGGAGGAAGGAGAATGAGGGGGAGGGAGGGGAAGGTGAATGAGGGAGGGGAGGAGAATGAGGGAGAGGGAGAGGGGAGGAGAATGAGGGAGAGGGAGGGAGAGGGGAGGAGAATGAGGGAGAGGGAGAATGAAGGAGAATGAGGGAGGGGGAGGGGTCGGAGAATGGGGGAAGGGGAGAGTTGAGGAGAATGTGCAGTGGTGAGGAGAATGGTGGGGGAGAGAGGGGTGAGAAGAATGGGGGAGGGGGAGAGGGAGGGGTGAGGAGAATGGGGAGGAGAATGAGGGAGGGGAGGTGGAAGGAGAATGAGGGATGAAAGAGAATGAGGGTAGGGGAGGAGAATGAGGGAGGGGGAGGGGGAAAGAGAATGAGGGAGGGGGAGGAGAATGAGGGAGGGGGAGGGGGAATGAGAATGAGAGAGAGGGAGGAGAATGAGGGAGAGGGAGAGGGAAGGAGAATGAGGGAGAGGGAGGAGAATGAGGGAGGGGGAGGAGAATAAGGGAGGGGGAGGGGGAAGGAGAATGAGGGAGGGGGAGGAGATTGAGGGAGGGGGAGGAGAATGGGGGAGGGTTGCAGGAGAATGGAGGGGAGGAGAATGAGGGAGAGGGAGGGGGAGAGGGAGGAGAATGGGGGAGGGGGAGGAGAATGGGGGAGAGGGAGGAGTGGTGAATGGGGGATGGGGAGGGGGAGGGGGAGGAGAATAGGGGAGAGGGAGGTGAGGAGAATGGGGAAGGGGAGGAGAATGGGGGAGGGGGAGGGGAGAGGGAGGGGAGGAGAATGGGGAAGGGGAGGAGAATGGGGGAGGGGGAGAGGGAGGGGAGGAGAATGGGGGAGAGGGAGGAGAATGGGGGAGGGGGAGGGGGAGAGGGAGGGGAGGAGAATGGGGAAGGGGAGGAGAATGGGGGAGGGGGAGGGGGAGAGGGAGGGGAGGAGAATGGGGGAGGGGGAGAAGAATGGGGGAGGGGAGGAGAATGAGGGAGTGGGAGGGGGTGGGGTGAGGAGAATGGGGAGGAGAATGAGGGAGGGGGAATGAGAATGAGGGAGAGGGAGGGGGGAGGAGAATGAGGCACAGGTTGGGGGAGGCCGGAGGAGAATGACGGAGAGGGAGGGGGTGGGGCGAAGAATGAGGGAGAGGGAGGGGAAGGGGGGAGGAGAATGAGGGTGAGGGAGGGGAGGGGGATGAGAATGAGGGAGAGGGAGGGGAGGGGGATGAGAATGAGGGAGAGGGAGGGGGAGGAGAATGGGGGAGGAGGAGAGGGGAGGAGAAGGAGGATGAGGGAGAGGGAGGGGGAGGAGACTGAGGGCGAGGGTGAGGGAGGGGGGAGAATGACGGAGAGGGAGGGGGAGAAGAATGAGGGAGGAGGAGAGGGGCGGAGGAGGAGGATGAGGGAGAGGGAGGGGGGAGGAGACTGAGGGCGAGGGAGAGGGAGGGGGAGGAGAATGACGGAGAGGGAGGGGGAGAAGAATGAGGGAGAAGGAGTGGGAGGAGAATGAGGTAGGAGGAGATGGGAGGAGGAGGAGGATGAGGGAGAGGGAGGGGGGTGACTGAGGGCGAGGGAGAGGGAGGGGGAGGAGAATGAGGGAGGAGGAGAGGGGCGGAGGAGGAGGATGAGGGAGAGGGAGGGGGGAGGAGACTGAGGGCGAGGGAGAGGGAGGGGGAGGAGAATGACGGAGAGGGAGGGGGAGAAGAATGAGGGAGAAAGAGTGGGAGGAGAATGAGGTAGGAGGAGATGGGAGGAGGAGGAGGATGAGGGAGAGGGAGGGGGGTGACTAAGGGCGAGGGAGAGGGAGGGGGAGGAGAATGAGGGAGGAGGAGGGGAGGAGGAGGAGGAGGAGAGGGGAGGAGGATGAGGGAGAGGGAGGGGGAGGAGACTGAGGGCGAGGGAGAGGGAGGAGAAAGGAGAATGAGGGAGGGGGAAGGAGAATGAGGGGGAGGGAGGGGAAGGAGAATGAAGGGGAGGGAGGGGAAGGAGAATGAGGGGGAGGGATGGGGTGGAGAATGTGGGGGAGGGAGGGGGGAGAATGAGCGAGAGGGAGAGGGAGCGGGGGGAGAATGAGCGAGAGGGAGAGGAGGACATTAAGGGAGAGGGGGGGGAGAGGGAGGGGGACGGAGAATGAGGGAGAGCGAGGGGGAGGGGAGAGGAGAATCAGGGAGAGGGAGGGGGAGGAGAATGAGGGAGAGGGAGGGGGAGGAGAATGAGGGAGAGGGGGGAGGGGGAGGGGGAGGGAGAGGGAGTGGGGGAGGGAGTGGGGGACGGAGAAGGAGAGGGAGAGGGAGGGAGAGGGAGAGGGAGGGAGAGGGAAGGGGAGAGAGAGGGAGGGGGAGGGAGAGGGAGGCAGAGGGAGAGGGAGGGAGACGGGGAGAGGGAGGGGGAGGGGGAGGAGAAAGAGTGAAGGGATGAGAATGAGGGAGAGGGAGGGGGAGGAGGAAGCGGAATGAGGGAGGGGGTAGGAGAATGGAGGAGGGGGAGGGGAGGGGGAGGGGGAGGAAAATGGGGAGAGGAAGGGGAGGAGAATGAGGGAGAGGGAGGGGAGGAGAATGAGGGAGAGGGAAAGGGAGGAGATTGGGGGTTGGAGGGGGTGGAGAATGAGGGAGAGGGAGAATGAAGGAGAATGAGGGAGGGGGAAGGAGAATGAGGGTGAGGGAGAATGGGGGGAAGGAGAATGAGGAGGAGGGTGAGGGAGAATGAGGGAGAATGAAGGAGAATGAGGGAGGGGGAGGAGAATGAGGGCGAGGGAGAGGGAATGAGGGAGAGGGAGAATGAGGGAGGGAGAGGGAGAATGAGGGAGGGTTGCAGGAGAATGAAGGAGGGGAGGAGAATGGTGGAGGGGGAGGGGTGAGGAGAATGTGGAGTGGTGAGGAGAATGGGGTAGGGGTGAGGAGAATGGGAGAGGGAGGGGAGGAGAATTGGGTAGGGGGAGCAGGAGGAGAATGGGGGTGGGGGTGAGGGAGGGGGTGGGGAGGGGAGAGGGGAGGAGAATTAGGGAGTGTGAGGGGATGGAGAATGAGGGAGGGGAGGAGAATGGGGGAGGGGGAGAGGGGAGGAGAATGAGGGAGAGGGAGGGGGAAAGGTGGGGAGAATGGGGAGGAGAATGAGGGAGGGGGAGGAGAATGAGGGAGGGGGAGGGGGAATGAGAATGAGGGAGGGGGAAGGTGAATGAGGGAGGGGGAAGGAGAATGAGTGGGAGGGAGGGGGAGGAGAATGAGGGAGGGGGAACGAGAATGAGGGAGGGGGATGGAGAATGAGGTAGAGGGAGAGGGATGGAGAATGAGGGAGGGGAGGGGGAGGAGAATGGTGGGGGGAGAGGAGGGGAAGGAGAATGGTGGGGGGAGAGGGGGTGAGGAGAATGGGGGAGGGGGAAGGAGAAGGAGGGAGGGGGAAGGAGAAGGAGGGAGGGGGAAGGAGAAGGAGGGAGGGGGAAGGAGAATGAGGGAGGAGAAAGGAGAATGAGGGAGGGGGAGGAGAATGAGGGTGGGGGAGGAGAATGAAGGAGGAGGAAGGAGAATGAGGGAGGGGGAGGAGAATGAGGGAGGGGGAGGAGAATGAGGGAGGGGGAGGAGAATGAGGGAGGGGGAGGAGAATGAGGGGGGAGGAGAATGAGGGGGGAGGAGAATGAGGGAGGGGGAGGAGAATGTGGGAGGGGGAGGGGGAATGAGAATGAGGGAGGGGGAGGGGGAATGAGAATGAGTGAGAGGGAGGAGGAGGGGTGGAGGATGTGGGAGAGGGAGGGTTAGGGGAGGAGAATGAGGGAGAGGGAGAGTGAGGGAGAGGAGGAAGCAGAATGAGGAAGGGGGTAGGAGAATGGAGGAGGCGGAGGGAAATGAGGGAGAGGGAGGGGGAGGAGAATGAGGGAGAGGGAGAGGGAGGGGGAGGAGAATGAGGGAGAGGAACAGGAAGGGGAGGAGAATGAGGGAGGGGGAAGGAGAATGAGGGAGAGGGAGGGGAAAGAGAATGAGGGAGAGGGAGGGGGAGGAGAATGAGGGAGAGGGAGGGGAAAGAGAATGAGGGAGAGGGAGGGGAAAGAGAATGAGGGAGAGGGAGGGGGAGGAGAATGAGGGAGAAGGAGGGGGAGGAGAATGAAGGAGAGGGAGGGGGAGGAGAATGAGGGAGAGGGAGGGGGAGGAGAATGAGGGAGGAGGAGAGGGGAGGAGGAGGAGGATGAGGGAGAGGGAGTGTGGAGGAGACTGAGGGCGAGGGAGAGGGAGGGGGAGGAGAATGATGGAGAGGGAGGGGGAGAAGAATGAGGGAGAAGGAGTGGGAGGAGAATGAGGGAGAATGAGGGGAAGAGAGAGGGTGAAGGAGAATGAGGGGGAGGGAGAATGAAGGAGAATGAGGGGGAGGGAGAATGAAGGAGAATGAGGGTGAGGGAGGCGAATGAGGGAGTGGGAGAGGGAGGGGAGGAGAATGGGGGAGGGGGAGTACGAGGGGGAGGGTTGAGGAGAATGTGGAGTGGTGAGGCGAATGGGGCAGGGGTGAGGAGAATGGGGTAGGGGTGTGGAGAATGGGGTAGGGGTGTGGAGAATGGGGGAGGGGGAGAGAGGGGTGAGGAAAATGGGGGAGGGGGAGAGGGGGGTGAGGAGAATGGGGGAGGGGGAGAGGGAGGGGAGATGAATGGGGGTGGGGGTGGAGAATGGGGGAGGGGGATGGAGAATGAGGGAGGGGGAAGGAGAAGGAGGGAGGTGGAAGGAAAATGAGGGATGGGGAGGGGGGAGGAGAATGAGGGTGGGAAGGGGTAAGGAGAATATGGGAGAGGGAGGGGGGAGGAGAATGGGGGAGGGAGAGGGCGGAGGAGGGAGGGGGAGGAGACTGAGTGAGAGGGATGGGGAGGAGAATGAGTGAGGAGGAGAGGGGAGGGGGAGGAGAATGAGGGAGAGGGAGAGGAGAGTCGAGGAGAATGAGGGAGAGGAGAATGAGAGGGAGGGAGAGGAGAATGAGGGAGAGGGAGTTGGAGGGAGAGGAGAATGAGGGAGAGGGAGTTGGAGGGGGAGGAGAATGAGGGAGAGGGAGTTGGAGGGGGGAGGAGAACGAGGGAGAGGGAGGGGAAGGGGAGGAGAATGAGGGAGAGGGAGGGGAAGGGGAGGAGAATGAGGGAGAGGGAGGGGAAAGGAGAATGAGGGAGGGGAAAGGAGAATGAGGGAGGGGGAAGGAGAATGAGGGAGGGGGAAGGAGAATGAGGGGGAGGGAGGGGAAGGAGAATGAGGGGGAGGGAGGGGGAGGGGGAGGAGAATGAGGGAGGGGGAGGCGAATGAGGGAGAGGGAGAGGGAGAGGGAGAGGGAGGGAGAGGGAGAGGGAGAGGGACGGGGAGGGAGAGGGAGGGGGACGGGGAGGGGGAGGGAGAGGGAGGGGGATGGAGAATGAGGGAGAGGGAGGGGAAAGGAGAATGAGGGGGTGGGAGGTGGAGGGGGAGGCGAATGAGGGGGAGGGAGAGGGAGGGGGAGGCGAATGAGGGAGAGGGAGGAGAATGGGGGAGGATACATGGGGGGGTAGAATGAGGGAGCGGGAGGGGCAGGTGGGTAGGAGAATGAGGGAGACGGAGAGGGAGGGGGAGGAGAATGAGGGAGGGGGAGGCGAATGAGGGAGTGGGTGAGGGTGAGGGAGAGGGAGGGAGAGGGAGAAGGAGGGAGAGGGAGAGGGAGGGAGAGGGAGAGGGAGAGGGAGGGGGAGGGAAAGGGAGGGGGAGGGGGAGGGAAAGGGAGGGGGAGGGGGAGGGAGAGGGGGATGGGGAGGGGGATGGAGAAAGAGGGAGAGGGAGCGGGAAGAAGAATGAGGGGGCGGGAGGGGGAGGTGGGTAGGAGAATGAGGGAGAGGTAGGGGGAGGGGGAGGAGAATGAGGGGGAGGGAGAGGTGAATGAGGGAGAGGGAGGGAGAGGGGGAGGAGAATGAGGGAAACGGAGAGGGAGGGGGAGGAGAATGAGGGAGAGGGAGGGAGAGGAGAGGGAGGGGCAGGGGGAGGGAGAGGGAGGGAGAGGGAGGGAGAGGGAGAGGGACGGGGAGGGAGAGGGAGGGGGAGGGGGAGGGGGAGGGAGAGGGAGAGGGAGAGGGAAGGGGCAGGGAGAGGGAGGGGGAGGGGGAGGGAGGGGGACGGGGAGGGAGAGGGGGAGGGAGGGGGATGGGGAGGGGGAGGAGAATGGAGAGGGAGGTAGAGGGGGAGGAGAATGAGGGAGGGGGAGGCGAATGAGGGAGAGGGAGAGGGGGAGGAGAATGAGGGAGGGGAGGCGAATGAGGGAGAGGGAGAGGGAGAGGGAGGGAGAGGGAGAGGGAGGGGGAGGGAGAGGGAGGGAGCTGGAGGGGGAGAGGGAGAGGGGGAGGGGGAGGGGAGTAGAATGAGGGAGAGGGAGGGGGTAGGAGAATGAGGGAGCGGGAGGGGGAGAGGGAGGAGAATGAGGGGGGAGGGAGAGGGAGGGGGAGGCGAATGAGGGAGAGGGAGAGGGAGGGGAGGAGAATGAGGGAGAGGGAGGTGGTGGAGAATGAGGGAGAGGGAGGGGAGGCGAATGAGGGAGAGGGAGAGGGAGGGAGAGGTACGGTGCAGGGGGAGGGAGAGGGAGGGGGAGGGGGAGGGAGAGGGAGGGGGAGGGGGGAAGGGGGAGGGGGAGGGGGAGGAGAATGAGGGAGAGGGAGAGGAGAGGGGGAGGAGAACGAGAACGAGGGAGGGGGAGGAGAATGAGCGAGAGGGAGAGGGAGAGGGAGAGAAGGACTTTAAGGGAGGGGGAGAGGGAAGGGGGCGGAGAATGAGGGAGAGGTTGGGGGAGGGCGGAGGAGAATGACAGAGAGGGAGGGGGGGGAACGGAGAGGGAGGGGGTGGGGGCGAAGAATGAGCAAGAGGGAGGGGAAGGGGGAGGAGAATGAGGGAGAGT
This sequence comes from Chiloscyllium plagiosum, assembly GCF_037043375.1. NCBI lineage: Eukaryota > Metazoa > Chordata > Chondrichthyes > Orectolobiformes > Hemiscylliidae > Chiloscyllium > Chiloscyllium plagiosum. Next base: position 40,718,953 of record NW_028270181.1, on the reverse strand, counting down.
GAGAGGGAGGGGGACGAGGAAGCGGAATGAGGGAGGGGGAGGAGAATAGGGAGGGGGAGGGTGGATTAAAATGGGGAGAGGGAGGGGAGGAGAATGAGGGAGGGGAGGGGGAAGGAGAATGAGGGATGGGGAGAATGAGGTAGGGGGAGAATGAGGTAGGGGGAGAAGGGAGGAGAATGGGTGTGGGGAGAGGGGAGGAGAATGAGGTAGGGGGAGGGGTGAGGAGAATGGGGAGGAGAATGAGGGATGAAAGAGAATGTGGGAGGGGGAGGAGAATGAGGGAGGGGGAAGGTGAATGAGGGAGGGGAAGTAGAATGAGGGAGAGGGAGGGGGAAGGAGAAGGAGGGAGGGGGAGGGGGAAGGAGAATGAGAGAGGGGGAGGGGTAAGGAGAATGTGGGAGAGGGAGGGGCAGGAGAATGGGGAGGGGGAGGGGGGAGGATAATGGGTGAGGAAGAGGGCGAAGGAGGGAGGGGGAGGAGAATGAGGGAGAGGGAGAGGGGAGTCGAGGAGAATGAGGGAGAGGAGAATGAGGGAGAGGGAGTTGGAGGGGGAGGAGAATGAGGGAGAGGGAGTTGGAGGGGGGAGGAGAACGAGGGAGAGGGAGGGGAGGGGAGGAGAATGAGGGAGAGGGAGGGGAGGGGAGGAGAATGAGGGAGATGGAGGGGGAAGGAGAATGAGGGAGAGGGAGGGGAAGGTGAATGAGGGGATGTGAGGGGAAGGTGAATGAGGGAGAGGGAGGGAGAGGGGGAGGAGAATGAGGGAGGGGAGGAGAATGAGGGGGAGGGATGGGGAGGAGAATGAGGGAGGGGAGGAGAATGGGGAGGGGTATATGGGGGGTAGAATGAGGGGGCGGGAGGGGCAGGTGGGTAGTAGAATGAGGGAGAGGGATGGGGAGGGGGAGGAGAATGAGGGAGACGGAGAGGGAGGGGGAGGAGAATGAGGGAGAGGGAGGCGAATGAGGGAGAGGGAGGGGACGCGATTGAGGGAGAGGGAGAGGGAGAGGGAGGGAGAGGGAGGGGGACGGTGGAGGGAGAGGGAGGGGGAGGGGGAGGGAGGGGGAGGGAGAGGGAGGGGGAGGGGGCGGGGAGGGGGAGGAGGAGGGAGAGGGAGGGGGAGGGAGAGGGAGGGGGAGGAGAATGAGAAAGAGGGAGGGGGAGGAGAATGAGGGAGAGGTTGGGGGAGGGCAGAGGAGAATGACAGAGAGTGAGGGGGAGGGAACGGAGAGGGAAGGGGTGGGGGCGAAGAATGAGCGAGAGGGAGGGGAAGGGGGAGGAGAATGAGTGAGAGGGAGAGGGAGGGGGAGGAGGAAGCGGAATGAGGGAGGGGGTAGGAGAATGGAGGAGGGGGAGGGGAGGAGAATGAGGGAGAGGGAGGGGGAGGAGGAAGGAGAAGGAGGGAGGGGGAAGGAGAATGAGGGAGGAGGAGGAGGAAGGAGAATGAGGGAGGGGGAAGGTGAATGAGGGATGAGGAGGAGAAGGAGGGAGGGGGAAGGAGAATGAGGGAGGGGGAGTGGGAGGAGAATGGGGAGGGTGAGGGGGAGGAGGAGGAGAAGGAGGGAGGGGGAAGAAGAATGAGGGAGGAGGAGGAGGAAGGAGAATGAGGGGGGGAAGGTGAATGAGGGAGGGAGAGGAGAATGAGGGAGGGGGAGGAGAATGAGGGGGGAGTGGGAGGAGAATGGGGAGGGTGAGGGGGAGGAGGAGGAGAAGGAGGGAGGGGGAAGAAGAATGAGGGAGGAGGAGGAGGAAGGAGAATGAGTGAGGGGGAAGGTGAATGAGGGAGGGGGAGGAGAATGAGGGAGGGGGAGAGGGGAGGAGAATGGGGGTGGGGAGAGGGGAGGAGAATGAGGGAGGGGGAGAATGGGGGAGGGGGAGAGGGAGAGGGGAGGAGAATGGGGGAGGGGGAGAATGGGAGAGGGGGAGAGGGAGAGGGGAGGAGAATGGGGGAGGGGGAGAGGGGAGGAGAATGAGGGAGGGGGAGGGGTGAGGAGAATGGGGAGGAGAATAGGGGAGGGGGAGGTGGAAGGACAATGAGGGATGAAAGAGAATGTGGGAGGGGGAGGAGAATGAGGGAGGGGGAGGGAGAATCAGAGAGGGGGAGGGGGGATGAGAATGAGGGAGGGGAAGGTGAATGAGGGAGGGGAAGGTGAATGAGGGAGGGGAAGGAGAAGGTGGGAGGGGGAGGAGAAGGTGGGATAGGGAGGAGAATGAGGGAGGGGAGGGGGCGAGGGGAAGGGAATGAGGAACGGGGAGGAGAATGGGGGTGGGGGATGGGGAGGAGAATGAGGGAGAGGGAGAGGGTGGGTGTTGTTAATGAGGGATAGGGAGGGGAGGGGGGAGGAGAATGTGTGAGGGGGGAGAGAAGGAGAATGAGGGAGGGGAGAGAAGAATGAAGGAGGTTTGGAGAATGGAGCAGGGGGAGGGGAAGGGGGAGGGGGAGGGGAGAGGGGAGTGGAAGGGGGAAGGGGAGTGGAACGGGGAGGAGAAGGGGGAGGGGGAGAGGGAGGAGAAGGGGGAGGGGGAGAGGGCGGGGAAGGGGGAGGGTGAAGGGGAGGAGAAGGGGGAGGGGAAAGGGGGGAGAAGGGGTGGAAGGGGTGGAAGGGGGGAAGGGGGGGAAGGGGGGGAAGGGGAGGGGAGGAGAATGGGGGGAGCGGGGAGGGGGAAGGGGAGGGGGAAGGTGAGAGGGGAGGGGGAAGGTGAGGGGGAAGGTGAGGGGGGAGGGGGAAGGTGAGGGGGGAGGGGGTGGGGGAAGGTGAGGGGGGAGGGGGTGGGGGAAGGTGAGGGGGGAGGGGGGAGGGGGTGGGGGAAGGTGAGGGGGGAGGGGGGAGGGGGAAGGGGAGGGGGAGGCGAGGGGAAGGGGGGAGGGGGCAGAGGAACGGGAGAGAAAGGGGGAAGGGAAGGAGGGTGGAAGGGGGAAGGGAGGGAGGGTGGAAGGGGGAAGGGAGGGAGGGTGGAAGGGGAGAGGGAGGGTGGAAGGGGAGAGGGAGGGTGGAAGGGGGGAGGGAGGGTGGAAGGGGGGAGGGAGGGTGGGAGGGTGGAAGGGGGGAGGGGGGGTGGGAGGGTGGAAGGGGGGAGGGAGGAGAGTGGAAGGGGGAGGAGGGGGAGAGGGGGCGGAGAAGGTGGAGGGGGAGGGGGAGGAGAAGGGGGGGAAGGGAAGGGGGGGGAAGGGAAGGGGGGAGGGGGAAGGGGAGGGGAGGAGAATGGGGAGGGCTAGGGGAGGAGAATGGGGGGAGGGGGAGAGGAGGAGAATGGGGAGGGGGAGGGGAGGAGAATGGGGAGGGGGAGGGGAGAAGAATGGGGTGGGGGAGGGGGAGAAGAATGGGGGAAGGGCAGGGCGAGGGAAATGAGGGAGTGGGAGAGGGGAGGAGAATGTGGGAGGGGGAAGGAGAATGTGGGAGGTGGAGGAAAATGGGGGAGGGGGAGGGAAATGGGCGAGGCGTAGGGGTGGAGGAGAATGAGGGAGGTGGAGGGGAGGGGGACATTAAGGGAGAGGGGAGGAGAATGAGGGAGAGGGAGAGGGAGGTGGGAGGAGAATGAGGGAGGGAGAGGGGGAGGAGAATGATGGAGAGGGAGAATGAAGGAGAATGAGGGAGGGGGAGTGGGAGAGGGATGGAGAATGAGGGAGAGGGAGGGGGAGGAGAATGGGGGAGGGGGAGGCTGGAGGAGAATGTGCAGTGGTGAGGAGAATGGGGGGGAGAGAGTGGTGAGAAGAATGGGGGAGGGGGAGAGGGTGGGGAGGAGAATGAGGGAGCGGGGAGGAGAATGAGGGAGAGGGGGGGAAAGGAGAATGAGGGAGGGGGAGGAGAATGGGAGAGGGGGAAGTAGAATGAGGGAGAGAGAGGGGGAAGGAGAATGGGGGGAGGGAGGGGAAGGAGAATGAGGGGGTGGGAGGGGGAGGTGGGTAGGAGAATGAGGGAGAAGGAGGGGAAAGGGAGGAGAATGAGGGAGAGGGAGGGGGAGGAGAATGAGAGAGCTGGAGTGGGGAGGCGAATGAGGGAGAGGGAGAGGGGGGAGGGGGAGGGGGAGAGGGGACGGGGGAGGAGGGAAAGGGGGGGAGGGAGTGGGGAAGGGAGAGGGAGGGAGAGGGAGGGGGAGGGAGGTGGAGGGAGAGGGATGGGGACGGGAGAGGGAGGGGGATTGGAGGGAGAGGGCGAGGGAGGGGGAGGAGAATGAGGGAAGGGATGAGAATGAGGGAGGGGGATGGGGATGAGAATGAGGGAGGGGGAGGGGGATGGGGATGAGAATGAGGGAGGGGGAGGGGGATGGGGCAGAGAATGAGGGAGAGGGAGGGGGAGAGGGAGAGGAGGACATTAAGGGAGAGCGAGGGGGAGGGGAGAGGAGAATGAGGGAGAGGGAGGGGGAGGAGAATGAGGGAGAGGGAGTGGGAGGAGAATGAGGGAGAGGGATGGGAGGGAGGGGGGAGGGAGAGGGGGAGGGAGAGGGAGTGGAGGAGGGAGAGGGAGAGGGAGGGAGAGGGAGAGGGAGAGGGAGGGAGAGGGAGAGGGAGAGGGAGGGGGAGGGAGAGGGAGAGTGAGGCGGAGGGAGAGGGAGGGGGACGGGGAGAGGGAGGGGGAGAGGGAGGGGGAGGGTGAGGAGAATGAGGGAAGGGATGAGAATGAGGGAGAGGGAGAGGGAGGAGGAACCGGAATGAGGGAGGGGGTAGGAGAATAGGGAGGGGGAGGGTGAGGAAAATGGGGAGGGTGGAGGAGGAAGGAGAATGAGGGAGCGAGAACGAGAATGAGGGAGAGGAAGGAGAATGAGGGAGGGGGAGAATGAGGGAGGGAGAGGCAGAATGAGGGAGGGGGAGAAGAATGAGGGAGAGGGAGGATGGAGAGGAGAATGAGAGAGAGGGAGGGGGGAGGAGAATGAGGGAGAGGGAGGTGGGAGGAGAATGCGGGAGAGGGGGGAGGGGGAGGAGAATGAGGGGTAGGAGAATGGAGGAGGGGGAGGGGGAAGGAGAATGGGGGAGAGGGAGGGGGAGAGGATGATGAGGGAGAGGGGAGACGGAGGAGAATGAGGGTGAGGGGAGGGGGAGGAGAATGAGGGTGAGGGAGAGTGAGGGGGAGGACATTAAGGGAGAGGGGGAGAGGGAGTGGGAGGAGAACGAGGGAGAGGGAGGGGGAGTGGGGAGGAGAATGAGGGAGATGGAGGAGAACGAGGGAGAGGGAGGGGAAGGAGAATGAGGGAGGGGGAAGGAGAATGAGGGAGAGGGGGAGAAGGAGAATGAGGGAGAGGGAGGGGGAGGAGAATGAGGGAAAGGGAGAGGGAGGGGAGGAGAATGAGGGAGAGGGAGGGAGAGCGGGAGGAGAATGAGGGAGGGGGAATGCGAATGAGGGAGGGGGAAGGAGAATGAGGGATGAGGAGGAGAAGGAGGGAGGGGGAAGGAGAATGAGGGAGGGGGAGTGGGAGGAGAATGGGGAGGGTGAGGGGGAGGAGGAGGAGAAGGAGGGAGGGGGAAGAAGAATGAGGGAGGAGGAGGAGGAAGGAGAATGAGGGAGGGGGAAGGTGAATGAGGGATGAGGAGGAGAAGGAGGGAGGGGGAAGGTGAATGAGGGATGAGGAGGAGAAGGAGGGAGGGGGAAGGTGAATGAGGGATGAGGAGGAGAAGGAGGGAGGGGGAAGGAGAATGAGGGAGGGGGAGTGGGAGGAGAATGGGGAGGGTGAGGGGGAGGAGGAGGAGAAGGAGGGAGGGGGAAGAAGAATGAGGGAGGAGGAGGAGGAAGGAGAATGAGGGGGGGGAAGGTGAATGAGGGAGGGAGAGGAGAATGAGGGAGGGGGAGGAGAATGAGGGGGGAGTGGGAGGAGAATGGGGAGGGTGAGGGGGAGGAGGAGGAGAAGGAGGGAGGGGGAAGAAGAATGAGGGAGGAGGAGGAGGAAGGAGAATGAGTGAGGGGGAAGGTGAATGAGGGAGGGGGAGGAGAATGAGGGAGGGGGAGAGGGGAGGAGAATGGGGGTGGGGAGAGGGGAGGAGAATGAGGGAGGGGGAGAATGGGGGAGGGGGAGAGGGAGAGGGGAGGAGAATGGGGGAGGGGAGAATGGGAGAGGGGGAGAGGGAGAGGGGAGGAGAATGGGGGAGGGGGAGAGGGGAGGAGAATGAGGGAGGGGGAGGGGTGAGGAGAATGAGGGAGGGGAAGGTGAATGAGGGAGGGGAAGGTGAATGAGGGAGGGGAAGGAGAAGGTGGGAGGGGGAGGAGAAGGTGGGATAGGGAGGAGAATGAGGGAGGGGAGGGGGCGAGGGGAAGGGAATGAGGAACGGGGAGGAGAATGGGGGTGGGGGATGGGGAGGAGAATGAGGGAGAGGGAGAGGGTGGGTGTTGTTAATGAGGGATAGGGAGGGGAGGTGGGAGGAGAATGTGTGAGGGGGGAGAGAAGGAGAATGAGGGAGGGGAGAGAAGAATGAAGGAGGTTTGGAGAATGGAGCAGGGGGAGGGGAAGGGGGAGGGGGAGGGGAGAGGGGGAGTGGAAGGGGGAAGGGGAGTGGAACGGGGAGGAGAAGGGGGAGGGGGAGAGGGAGGAGAAGGGGGAGGGGGAGAGGGCGGGGAAGGGGGAGGGTGAAGGGGAGGAGAAGGGGGAGGGGAAAGGGGGGAGAAGGGGTGGAAGGGGTGGAAGGGGGGAAGGGGGGGAAGGGGGGGAAGGGGAGGGGAGGAGAATGGGGGGAGCGGGGAGGGGGAAGGGGAGGGGGAAGGTGAGAGGGGAGGGGGAAGGTGAGGGGGAAGGTGAGAGGGGAGGGGGAAGGTGAGGGGGAAGGTGAGGGGGGAGGGGGAAGGTGAGGGGGGAGGGGGTGGGGGAAGGTGAGGGGGGAGGGGGGAGGGGGTGGGGGAAGGTGAGGGGGGAGGGGGGAGGGGGTGGGGGAAGGTGAGGGGGGAGGGGGGAGGGGGAAGGGGAGGGGGAGGCGAGGGGAAGGGGGAAGGGGAGTGGAACGGGGAGGAGAAGGGGGAGGGGGCAGAGGAACGGGAGAGAAAGGGGGAAGGGAAGGAGGGTGGAAGGGAGGGAGGGTGGAAGGGGGAAGGGAGGGAGGGTGGAAGGGGGAAGGGAGGGAGGGTGGAAGGGGAGAGGGAGGGTGGAAGGGGGGGAGGGAGGGTGGAAGGGGGGAGGGAGGGTGGGAGGGTGGAAGGGGGGAGGGAGGGTGGGAGGGAGGAGAGTGGAAGGGGGAGGAGGGGGAGAGGGGGCGGAGAAGGTGGAGGGGGAAGGGGAGGAGAAGGGGGGGAAGGGAAGGGGGGGGAAGGGAAGGGGGGAGGGGGAAGGGGAGGGGAGGAGAATGGGGAGGGCTAGGGGAGGAGAATGGGGGGAGGGGGAGAGGAGGAGAATGGGGAGGGGGAGGGGAGGAGAATGGGGAGGGGGAGGGGAGAAGAATGGGGTGGGGGAGGGGGAGAAGAATGGGGGAAGGGCAGGGCAAGGGAAATGAGGGAGTGGGAGAGGGGAGGAGAATGTGGGAGGGGGAAGGAGAATGTGGGAGGTGGAGGAAAATGGGGGAGGGGGAGGGAAATGGGCGAGGCGTAGGGGTGGAGGAGAATGAGGGAGGTGGAGGGGAGGGGGACATTAAGGGAGAGGGGAGGAGAATGAGGGAGAGGGAGAGGGAGGTGGGAGGAGAATGAGGGAGGGAGAGGGGGAGGAGAATGATGGAGAGGGAGAATGAAGGAGAATGAGGGAGGGGGAGTGGGAGAGGGATGGAGAATGAGGGAGAGGGAGGGGGAGGAGAATGGGGGAGGGGGAGGCTGGAGGAGAATGTGCAGTGGTGAGGAGAATGGGGGGGAGAGAGTGGTGAGAAGAATGGGGGAGGGGGAGAGGGAGGGGAGGAGAATGAGGGAGCGGGGAGGAGAATGAGGGAGAGGGGGGGAAAGGAGAATGAGGGAGGGGGAGGAGAATGGGAGAGGGGGAAGTAGAATGAGGGAGAGAGAGGGGGAAGGAGAATGGGGGGAGGGAGGGGAAGGAGAATGAGGGGGTGGGAGGGGGAGGTGGGTAGGAGAATGAGGGAGAAGGAGGGGAAAGGGAGGAGAATGAGGGAGAGGGAGGGGGAGGAGAATGAGAGAGCTGGAGTGGGGAGGCGAATGAGGGAGAGGGAGAGGGGGGAGGGGGAGAGGGGACGGGGGAGGAGGGAAAGGGGGGGAGGGAGTGGGGAAGGGAGAGGGAGGGAGAGGGAGGGGGAGGGAGGTGGAGGGAGAGGGATGGGGACGGGAGAGGGAGGGGGATTGGAGGGAGAGGGCGAGGGAGGGGGAGGAGAATGAGGGAAGGGATGAGAATGAGGGAGGGGGATGGGGATGAGAATGAGGGAGGGGGAGGGGGATGGGGATGAGAATGAGGGAGGGGGAGGGGGATGGGGCAGAGAATGAGGGAGAGGGAGGGGGAGAGGGAGAGGAGGACATTAAGGGAGAGCGAGGGGGAGGGGAGAGGAGAATGAGGGAGAGGGAGGGGGAGGAGAATGAGGGAGAGGGAGTGGGAGGAGAATGAGGGAGAGGGATGGGAGGGAGGGGGGAGGGAGAGGGGGAGGGAGAGGGAGTGGAGGAGGGAGAGGGAGAGGGAGGGAGAGGGAGAGGGAGAGGGAGGGAGAGGGAGAGGGAGAGGGAGGGGGAGGGAGAGGGAGAGTGAGGCGGAGGGAGAGGGAGGGGGACGGGGAGAGGGAGGGGGAGAGGGAGGGGGAGGGTGAGGAGAATGAGGGAAGGGATGAGAATGAGGGAGAGGGAGAGGGAGGAGGAACCGGAATGAGGGAGGGGGTAGGAGAATAGGGAGGGGGAGGGTGAGGAAAATGGGGAGGGTGGAGGAGGAAGGAGAATGAGGGAGCGGGAACGAGAATGAGGGAGAGGAAGGAGAATGAGGGAGGGGGAGAATGAGGGAGGGAGAGGCAGAATGAGGGAGGGGGAGAAGAATGAGGGAGAGGGAGGATGGAGAGGAGAATGAGAGAGAGGGAGGGGGGAGGAGAATGAGGGAGAGGGAGGTGGGAGGAGAATGCGGGAGAGGGGGGAGGGGGAGGAGAATGAGGGGTAGGAGAATGGAGGAGGGGGAGGGGGAAGGAGAATGGGGGAGAGGGAGGGGGAGAGGATGATGAGGGAGAGGGGAGACGGAGGAGAATGAGGGTGAGGGGAGGGGGAGGAGAATGAGGGTGAGGGAGAGTGAGGGGGAGGACATTAAGGGAGAGGGGGAGAGGGAGGGGGAGGAGAACGAGGGAGAGGGAGGGGGAGTGGGGAGGAGAATGAGGGAGATGGAGGAGAACGAGGGAGAGGGAGGGGAAGGAGAATGAGGGAGGGGGAAGGAGAATGAGGGAGAGGGGGGGAAGGAGAATGAGGGAGAGGGAGGGGGAGGAGAATGAGGGAAAGGGAGAGGGAGGGGAGGAGAATGAGGGAGAGGGAGGGAGAGCGGGAGGAGAATGAGGGAGGGGGAATGCGAATGAGGGAGGGGGAAGGAGAATGAGGGAGAGGGAGGGGAAAGGAGAATGAGGGAGGGGGAGGAGAATGGGAGAGGGGGAAGGAGAATGAGGGAGAGAGAGGGGGAAGGAGAATGAGGGAGAGGGAGGGGAAAGGAGAATGAGGGAGGGGGAGGAGAATGGGAGAGGGGGAAGGAGAATGGGGGGAGGGAGGGGAAGGAGAATGAGGGGGTGGGAGGGGGAGGTGGGTAGGAGAATGAGGGGGTGGGAGGGGGAGGTGGGTAGGAGAATGAGGGAGAGGGAGGGGAAGGAGAGGAGAATGAGGGAGAGGGAGGGGAGGAGAATGAGAGAGCTGGAGTGGGGAGGCGAATGAGGGAGAGGGAGAGGGAGAGGGGGGAGGGGGAAAGGGGAGGGGGGACGGGGAGGAGGGAAAGGGGGAGGGAGAGGGGAAGGGAGAGGGAGGGAGAGGGAGGGGGAGGGAGGGGAAGGGAGAGGGAGGGAGAGGGATGGGGAGGGAGGCGGAGGGAGGGGGATGGTGACGGGAGAGGGAGGGGGATGGGGAGCGAGAGGGCGAGGGAGGGGGAGGGGGAGGAGAATGAGGGAAGGGATGAGAATGAGGGAGGGGGAGGGGGAGGGGGAGGGGGATGGGGATGAGAATGAGGGAGGGGGAGGGGGATGGGGTGGAGAATGAGGGAGAGGGAGGGGGAGAGGGAGAGGGAGAGGAGGACATTAAGGGAGAGGGAGGGGGCGGAGAATGAGGGAGAGCGAGGGGGAGGGGAGAGGAGAATGAGGGAGAGGGAGGGGGAGGAGAATGAGGGAGAGGGAGTGGGAGGAGAATGAGGGAGCTGGAGTAGGGAGGAGAATGAGGGAGAGGGATGGGAGGGTGGGGGGAGGGAGAGGGAATGGGGCAGGGAGAGGGAGAGGGAGGGAGAGGGAGAGGGAGAGGGAGAGGGAGGGGGAGGGGGAGGGAGAGGGAGGCGGAGGGAGAGGGAGGGGGAGGGGAAAGGGAGGGGGAGGGGAAGAGGGAGGAGAATGAGGGAGAGGGAGAGGGAGAGGGAGGAGGAACCGGAATGAGGGAGGGGGTAGGAGAATAGGGAGGGGGAGGGTGAGGAAAATGGGGAGGGTGGAGGAGGAAGGAGAATGAGGGAGCGGGAACGAGAATGAGGGAGAGGAAGGAGAATGAGGGAGGGGGAGAATGAGGGAGGGAGAGGCAGAATGAGGGAGGGGGAGAAGAATGAGGGAGAGGGAGGCGGAGGTGGGAGGAGAATGCGGGAGAGGGGGGAAGGGGAGGAGAATGAGGGAGGGGGAGAAGAATGAGGGAGAGGGAGGATGGAGAGGAGAATGAGAGAGAGGGAGGGGGGAGGAGAATGAGGGAGAGGGAGGGGGAGGTGGGAGGAGAATGCGGGAGAGGGGGGAGGGGGAGGAGAATGAGGGTGAGGGAGAGTGAGGGGGAGGACATTAAGGGAGAGGGAAAGGGAGAGGGAGGGGGAGGAGAATGAGGGAGAGGGAGGGAGAGCGGGAGGGGGAGGAGAATGAGGGAGAGGGAGAGGGAGGGAGAGGGGGAGGGAGAGGGAGGGGAGGGGGAGGGGGAGGGGGAGGGGGAGGGGGAGAGGGAGAGGGAGAGGGAGGAGAATGAGGGAGGGGGAGGGGGAGAGGGGAGGAGAATGAGGGAGAGGGAGGGGGTTGGAGAATGTGGGAGAGGGAGAGGAGAATGGGGGAGAGGGAGGGAGATGGAGAATGAGGGAGGGGAGGAGGAAGGAGAATAAGGGAGGGGGAAGGAGAATAGGGAGGGGGAGGGGGTAGGAAAATGGGGAGAGGATGGGGCGGAGAATGAGGGAGAGGGAGGGGGAGGAGAATGAGGGAGAGGGAGTGGGAGGAAAATGGGGAGGGTGGAGGAGGAAAGAGAATGAGGGAGGGGGAAGGAAGGAGAAGGAGGGAGCAGAAAGGAGAATGAGGGAGGGGGAGTGGGGAGGAGAATGAGGGAGAGGGAGTGGGAGGAGAATGAGGGAGAGGGAGGGGGAGGAGAATGAGGGAGGGGGAGGAGAATGAGGGAGGGTTGCAGGAGAAGGAAGGAGGGGAGAATAATGGGGAGAGGGAGGGGGTGGGTTGAGGAGAATGTGCAGTGGTGAGGAGAATGGGGGGGAGATAGAGGTGGGGAGAATGGGGGAGGGGGAGAGGGAGGGGAGGAGAATGTGGGAGGGGGAGCAGGAGGAGAATGGGGCTGGGTCTGGGGGAGGGGAAGGGAGAGGGGAGGAGAATTAGGGAGGGGGAAGGAGAAGGAGGGGGGGGGAAGGAGAAGGAGGGAGGAGGAGGAGGAAGGAGAATGAGGGAGGGGGAGGAGAATGAGGGAGGGGGAGGAGAATGAGGGAGAGGGAGAGGGAAGGAGAATCAGGGAGGGGGAAGGAGAATGAGGGAGGGGGAGGGGGAGGGGAGGGGGAAGGAGAATCAGGGAGGGGGAGGGTGAGGGGGAGGGGAGGGAGAATGAGGGAGGGGGAGGGGAGGGGGAGGGAGAATGAGGTAGGGGGAAGGAGAATGAGGAAAGGGGAGGAGAATGTGGGAGGGGGAGGAGAATGAGGGAGGGTTGCAGGAGAATGAAGGAGGGGAGGAGAATGGGGGAGAGGGAGGGAGAGGGGGAGGAGAATGGGGGAGGGGGAGGGTTGAGGAGGATGTGCAGTGGTGGGGAGAATGGGGTAGGGGTGAGGAGAATGGGGGGGGGAGATAGGGGTGGGGAGAATGGGGGAGGGGAAGAGGGGGGTGAGGAGAATGGGGGAGGGGGAGAGGGAGGGGAGGAGAATGGGGGAGGGGGAGCAGGAGGAGAATGGGGGTGGGGGTGGGGGTGGGGGTGGGGGAGGGGAGGGGAGAGGGGAGGAGAATTAGGGAGGGGGAAGGAGAAGGAGGGAGGGGGGAGGAGAATGAGGGAGGAGGAGTAGGAAGGAGAATGAGGGAGGGGGAGGAGAATGAGGGAGAGGGGAGGAGAATGGGGAGGAGAATGAGGTGGGGGAAGGAGAATGAGGAATGGGGAGGAGAATGTGGGAGGGGAAGGAGAATGAGGAAGGGGAGGGGAGGGGAGGGGAGGGGGAAGGAGAATGAGGGAGGGCGAGGGGAGGGGGAAGGAGAATGAGGGAGGGGGAGGGGAGAGGGAAGGAGAATGAGGGAGGGGGAGGGAGAATGAGGGAGGGGAGGGGAGGGGGGAAGGAGAATTAGGGAGGGGAGGGAGAATGAGGGAAGGGAGGGAGAATGAGGGAGGGGGAGGGAGAATGAGGGAGGGGGAGGGGAGGGGGAAGGAGAATGAGGGAGGGGAGGGGAGGGGGAAGGAGAATGAGGGAGGGGGAGGGGAGGGCGAAGGAGAATGAGGGAGGGGGAGGGAGAATGTGGGAGGGGAGGGAGAATGAGGGAGAGGGAGTTGAGGGGCAGGGAGAATGAGGGAGGGGGAAGGAGAATGAGGGAGAGGGAAGGGGAAAGGAGAATGAGGGAGGGGGAAGGAGAATGAGGGAGAGGGAAGGGGAAAGGAGAATGAGGGAGGAGGAAGGAGAATGAGGGGGAGGGAGGGGAAGGAGAATGAGGGGGAGGGAGGGGAAGGAGAGTGAGGGGGAGGGAGGGGGAGGGGGAAGGAGAATGAGGGAGAGGGAGGGGGGAGGATAATGAGGGAGAGGGAGGGGGAGAATGAGGGAGAGGGAGCGGGAGGGGGGAGGAGAATGAGTGAGGGGGAGACGAAGGGGGGAGGAGAATGAAGGAGAGGGAGGAGAATGATGGAGAGGGATGGGGAGGAGAATGAGGGAGAGGGAGGGGGAGGGGGAGGAGAATGAGGGAGCGGGGAGGAGAATGAGGGAGAGGGGGGGGATGGAGAATGAGGGAGAGGGAGAGGAGAATGAGGGAGAGGGAGGGGAATGGAGAATGAGGGAGAGGGAGGAGGAAGGAGAATGAGGGAGAGGGAGAGGGGAGGGGGAGGAGAATGTGAAAGAGGGAGGGGGTGGGTGTCGATAATGAGGGATAGGGAGGGGAGGGGGAGGAAAATGTGTGAGGGGGAGAGGGAAGGAGAATGAGGGAGGGGGGAGAAGAATGAAGGAGGTTTGGAGAATTGAGGAGGGGTAGGGGAAGGGGGAGGGGGAGGAGGAGGGGTAGGGGGAGGGGGAGGGGGAAGGGGAGGGGGAGGGGGAAGGGGAGGGGAAAGGGGAGGGGAAGGGGGAGGGGAAGGGGAGGGGGAAGGGGGAGGAGAAGGGGGAGGGGGAATGGGAGGGGAAGGGGGAGGGAGAAGGGGGAGGGGGAGGGTGAAGGAGAATGAGGGGGTGGGAGAATGAGGGAGTGGGAGAGGGAGGAGAATGGGGGAGGGGAGGGGAGGAGAATGGGGGAGGGGAGGGGAGGGGGGGAGAATGGGGGGGGGAGGGGGAGAATGGGGAGGGGAGGGGGGAGAATGGGGGAGGGGAGGGGACGGGGGAGAATGGGGGAGGGGGGAGGGTTGAGGAGAATGTGGAGTGGTGAGGAGAATGGGGGAGGGGGAGAGAGGGGTGAGGAGAATGGGGGAGGGGAAGAGGGAGGTGAGGAGAATGGGGGAGGGGGAGAGGGAGGGGAGGAGAATGGGGGTGGGGGTGGAGAATGGGGAGGGGAGCAGGAGGAGAATGGGGGTGGGGGAGGGGGAGTGGAGTGGAGAGGGGAGGAGAATGAGGGAGTGTGAGGGGATGGAGAATGATGGAGGGGGATGGAGAATGAGGGAGGGGGATGGAGAATGAGGGAGATGGAGGGGGAAGGAGAATGAGGGAGGGGGAGGGGGAAGGAGAATGAGGGAGGGGGAGGGGTAAGGAGAATGAGGGAGGGGAGGGAGAGGAGAATGTGGTAGAGGGAGGGGCAGGAGAATGGGGGAGGGAGGGGGAGGAGGGAGGGGAAGGAGAATGAGTGAGAGGGAGTGGGAGGAGAATGAGGGAGTAGGAGAGGGGAGGGGGAGGTGACTGAGGGAGGAGGAAAGGGAAGGGGGAGGTGAATGAGGGAGAGGGAGTTGGAGGGGGAAGGAGAATGAGGGAGGGGGAGGAGGAAGGAGAATGAGGGAGGGGGAGGAGGAAGGAGAATGAGGGAGGGGGAAGGAGAATGAGGGAGGGGAGGAGAATGAGGGAGAGAGGGGGGGAAGGAGAATGAGGGGGAGGGAAAGGAGAATGAGGGGGAGGGAGGGGAAGGAGAAAGAGGGGAAGGGAGGGGAAGGAGAAAGAGGGGGAGGGAGGGGAAGGCGAATGAGGGAGGGGAGGAGAATGAGGGAGAGGGATGGGGAGGACAATGAGGGAGGGGGAGGGGGAATATTGGGGGGTAGAATGAGGGGTGGGAGAGGAAGGTGGGTTGGAGAATGAGTGAGAGGGAGGGGGAGGGGGAGGAGAATGAAGGTGAGGGAGTGAGAGGGGGATGAAAATGAGGGAGGGGAGGGGGAATATTGGGGGGTAGAATGAGGGGGCGGGAGAGGGAGGTGGGTTGGAGAATGAGTGAGAGGGAGGGGGAGGGGGAGGAGAATGAGTGAGAGGGAGAGGGAGGGGGAGGAGAATGAGGGAGAGGGAGAGGGAGGGCGAGGAGAATGAAGGAGAGGGAGGGAGAGGGGGATGAAAATGAGGGAGGGGAGGTGAATGAGAGAGAGGGAGAGGGAGAGGGAGGGAGAGGGAGAGGGACGGTGAGGGAGAGGGAGGGAGGGGGACGGGGAGGGGGAGGGAGAGGGAGGGGGAGGAGAATGAGGGAGAGGGAGGGAGAGGGGGAGGAGAATGAAGGAGGGGGCGGTGAATGAGGGAGAGGGAGAGGGAGGGAGAGGGAGAGGGATGGGGAGGGAGAGGGAGGGGGAGGGGGAGGGGGAGGGAGGGGGACGGGGAAGGGGAGGGAGAGGGAGGGAGAAGGAGAATGGGGGGAGGGGGAGGGGGAAGGAGAATGAGGGTGAGGGAGGGGGAGGGGGGAGGAGAATGAGGGAGGGGGAGGGGGAAGGAGAATGGGGGGAGGGAGGGGGAAGGAGAATGAGGGAGGGGGAGGGGGAAGGAGAATGAGGGAGAGGGAGGGGGAGGAGAAAGTGTGAGGGGGAGGCGAATGAGGGAGAGGGAGGGGGAGGCGAATGAGGGAGAGGGAGGGGGAGGGAGAGGGAGAGGGAGGGGGAGGGAGAGGGACGGGGATGGAGAGGGAGGGAGAGGGAGGGGGAGGGGGAGGGGGAGGAGAATGAGGGAAGTGATGAGAATGAGGGAGGGGGAGGGGGAGCGGCGGAGGAGAAAGAGGGAGTGGTAAGGGGATGGAGAATGAGTGAGGGGGGAGGAGAATAAGGGAGGGAGGGAGAGGGGGAGGCGAATGAGGGAGAGCGAGAGGGAGAGGGAGGGTGAGGGTGAGGGGGAGGGGGAGGGGCAGGGAGAGGGAGAGGGAGGAGAATGAGGGAAGGGATGAGAATGAGGGAGGTGGCGGGGGAGCGGGGAGGAGAATGGGGGAGAGGGAGGGGGATGGAGAATGAGTGAGAGGGAGAGGGAGAAGAGGACATTGAGGGAGAGGGAGGGGGAGAGGGTAGGGGGGCGGAGAATGAGGCACAGGTTGGGGAGGGCGGAGGAGAATGACGGAGAGGGAGGGGGTGGGGACGGAAAGGGAGGGGTGGGGTCGAAGAATGAGGGAGAGGGAGGGGAAGGGGAGGAGAATGAGGGAGATCGAAGGGGAGGGGAGAGGAGAATGAGGGAGAGGGAGGGGGAGGAGAATGGGGAGGGTGGAGGAGGAAGGAGAATGGGGGAGGGTGGAGGAGGAAGGAGAATGAGGGAGGGGGAGGGATAAGGAGAATGAGGGAGGGGAGGGGAAGGAGAAAGGGGAGGTGGAGGGGGAGGGGGAGGAGAATGGGGAGGGGGAGGGAGGGTTGGGATAATGAGGGAGAAGGAGTGGGAGAAGAATGAGGGAGAAGGAGAGGAAGAGAGAGGGTGAAGGAGAATGAGGGGGAGGGAGAATGAAGGAGAATGAGGGGGGGGAGAATGAAGGAGAATGAGGGTGGGGAGGAGAATGAAGGAGTGGGAGAGGGATGGAGAATGAGGGAGGGGGAGAGGGAGGAGAATGGGGGAGGGGAGGGGGAGAATGGGGGAGGGGAGGGGGAGAATGGGGGAGGGGGGAGGGTTGAGGAGAATGTGGAGTGGTGAGGAGAATGGGGGAGGGGGAGAGAGGGGTGAGGAGAATGGGGTGGGGTGGAGAATGGGGGAGGGGCAGCAGGAGGAGAATGGCGGTGGGGGAGTGGAGTAGAGAGGGGAGGAGAATGTGGTAGTGTGAGGGGATGGAGAATGAGGGAGGGGGCAGGAAAATGAGGGAGTGGGAGGGGGAAGGGGAATGAGGGAGGGGGAGGGGTAAGGAGAATGAGGGAGGGGGAGGGGCAGGAGAATGGATAGGGGAGGGGGGAGGAGAATGGGGGAGAGGGAGTTGGAGGGGGGAGGAGAATGAGGGAGAGGGAGTTGGAGGGGGAGGAGAACGAGGGAGAGGGAGGGGAAGGGGAAGAGAATGAGGGAGGGTGAAGGAGAATGAGGGAGGGGGTAGGAGAATGAGAGAGAGGGATGGAGAATGAGGGAGAGGGGAGGAGAATGAGGGAGGGGTAGGAGAATGAGGGAGAGGGATGGAGAATGAGAATGAGGGAGGGGGAAGGAGAAAGGAGAATGTGGGAGGGGGAGGAGAATGAGGGAGAGAGGGGGGAAGGAGAATGAGGGGGAGGGGAAGGAGAATGAGGGGGAGGGAGGGGAAGGAGAAAGAGGGGCAGGGAGGGGAAGGAGAATGAGGGGGAGTGAGGGAAGGTGAATGAGGGAGGGGGAGAGGGGAGGAGAATGAGGGAGGAGGAGGAGGAGGAAGGAGAATGAGGGAGGGGGAGGAGAATGGGGGAGGGAGGAGAATGAGGGAGGGGAGGGCGGAGGAAAATGGGGAGAGGGAGGGGAGGAGAATGAGGGAGAGGAAGGGGAAGGAGAATGAGGGAGGGGGAGAGGGGAGGAGAATGAGGGAGGAGGAGGAAGGAGAATGAGGGAGGGGGAGGAGAATGAGGGAGGGAGGAGAATGGGGGAGGGATAGAGGGGTGAGAATGAGGGAGGGGGAGGGAGAATGAGGGAGGGGGAAGGAGAATGAGGGAGGGGAAGGAGAATGAGGGAGGGGGAAGGAGAAGGAGAATGAGAGAGAGGGAGGGGGAAGGAGAATGGGAGAGGGGGAGGAGAATGAGGGAGAGGGAGGGAGAAGGATAATGAGGGAGAAGGAGAATGAGGAAAGGGGAGGAGAAGGAGGGAGGGGGAGGACAATGAGGGAGAGGGAAGGAGAATGAGGGAGGGGGAGGGGGAGGGAGAGGGGAAGGAAGGGAGGGGGAGGGGGGAGGGAGAATGAGGGGGGGAGGGGGAAGGAGAATGAGGGAGAGGGAGGAGAATGGGAGAGGGGGAAGGAGACTGAGGAGGGGAAGGGGAGGAGAATGGGGAGGGGGAGGGGGAGAGATATAGGGAGAGGGAGTGGGGGAGCGAGGGGGAGAGGAGAATGGGGAGGGGAGGGGGAGGGGCGGGGAGAGAGGGGGTAGGAGAATAAGGGAGGGAGGGGGGAGGAGAATAAGGGAGGTGGGGAGGAGAATAAGGGAGGGGGGGAGGAGAATAAGGGAGGGAAGGGGAGGAGAATAAGGGAGGGAGGGGGAGGAGAATGAGGGAGGGGGGAGGAGAATGAGGGAAGGGGGGAGGAGAATGAGGGAGGGGGGAGGAGAACGAGGGAGGGGGAGGGTGAGGGGGAGGGGAGGGAGAATGAGAGAGGGGGAGGGGAGGGAGAATGAGGTAGGGGGAAGGAGAATGAGGAAAGGGGAGGAGAATGTGGGAGGGGGAGGAGAATGAGGGAGAGGGAAGGGGAGGGGGAGGAGAATGGGGGAGGGGGAGGGTGGAGGAGGATGTGCAGTGGTGGGGAGAATGGGGTAGGGGTGAGGAGAATGGGGGGGAGATAGGGGTGGGGAGAATGGGGGAGGGGAAGAGGGGGGTGAGGAGAATGGGGGAGGGGGAGAGGGAGGGGAGGAGAATGGGGGAGGGGGAGCAGGAGGAGAATGGGGGTGGGGGTGGGGGCGGGGGAGGGGAGGGGAGAGGGGAGGAGAATTAGGGAGGGGGAATGAGAAGGAGGGAGGGGGAAGGAGAATGAGGGAGGAGGAGGAGGAAGGAGAATGAGGGAGGGGGAGGAGAATGAGGGAGAGGGGAGGAGAATGAGGGAGGGGGAGGAGAATGAGGTAGGGGGAGGGGGAATGAGAAAGAGGGAGAGGGAGGGGGAGGAGAATGAGGTAGGGGGAGGAGAATGTGGGAGGCGGAAGGAGAATGTGGGAGGGGAAGGAGAATGAGGGAGGGGGAAGGAGAATGAGGGAGAGGGGAGGAGAATGAGGGATGGAGAGGAGAATGAGGTAGGGGGAGGAGAATGTGGGAGGCGGAAGGAGAATGTGGGAGGGGAAGGAGAATGAGGGAGGGGGAAGTAGAATGAGGAAAGGGGAGGAGAATGTGGGAGGGGGAGGAGAATGAGAATGAGGGAGGGGGAAGGAGAATGAGGAAAGGGGAGGAGAATGTGGGAGGGGGAGGAGAATGTGGGAGGGTGAGGGGAGGGGAGGGGGAAGGAGAATGAGGGAGGGGAGAGAAGAATGAAGGAGGGGGAGGAGAATGGAGGAGGGGTGGGGGAAGGGGGAGGGGGAGGAGGAGGGGTAGGGGAAGGGGGAGGGGGAGGAGGAGGGGTAGAGGAAGTGGGAGGGGGAGGGGGAAGGGGAGGGGGAAGGGGAGGGGAAGGGGAGGAGAAGGGGGAGGGGGAGGGGGAAGGGGGAGGAGAAGGGGAAGGGGGAGGGGGAGGAGGAGGGGTAGGGGAAGTGGGAGGGGGAAGGGGAGGGGGGAGGGGGAAGGGGAGGGGGAAGGGGAAGGGGGAGGAGAAGGGGAAGGGGGAGGAGAAGGGGAAGGGGGAGGAGAAGGGGGAGGAGAAGGGGGAGGGGGAATGGGAGGAGAAGGGGGAGGGGGAATGGGAGGAGAAGGGGGAGGGAGAGGGGGGGAGGGTGAAGGGGACGACAAGGGGGAGGGGGAAGGAGAGGAGAAGGGGGAGGGGGAAGGAGAGGAGAAGGGGGAGGGGGAAGGAGAGGAGAAGGGGGAGGGGGAAGGAGAGGAGAAGGGGGAGGGAGAAGGAGAGGAGAAGGGGGAGGGAGAAGGAGAGGAGAAGGGGGAGGGGAGAAGGGGGAGGGGGAATGGGAGGGGGGGAGGGGGAATGGGATGGGGAAAGGGGGGAGTGGAAGGGGGAGGGGAAGGGGGAAGGGGGGGCAGGGAACGGGAGGGAAAGGGGGAGGGGAAGGGGGTGGGGAACAGGAGGGAAAGGGGGAGGGGAAAGGGGGAGGGGAAAGGGGGAGGGGAAAGGGGGGAGGGGAAGGGGGGAGGGGAAAGGGGGAGGGGAAGGGGGGAGGGAGGGGAAGAGGGAGGGGAAGGGGGGAGGGGAAGAGGGAGGGGAAGGGGGGGAGGGGAAGAGGGAGGGGAAGGGGGGGAGGGGAAGGGGGGGAGGGGAAGGGGAGAGGGGAAGGGGGGAGAGGAAGGGGGGAAGGGGAAGGGGGGAGGGGAAGGGGGGAGGGGAAGGGGAGAGGGGAAGGGGGGAGGGGAAGGGGAGAGGGGAAGGGGGGAGGGGAAGGGGGGGAGGGGAAGGGGGGAGGGGAAGGGGGGGAGGGGAAGGGGGGGAGGGGAAGGGGGGAGGGGAAGGGGGGGAGGGGAAGGGGGGAGGGGAAGGGGGGAGGGGAAGGGGGGGAGGGGAAGGGGGGGAGGGGAAGGGGGGGAAGGGGTGGAGGGGAAGGGGGAGTGGAAGGGGGGAGTGGGGAGGGGGAGGGGAAGGAGAGGGGAAGGGGGGAGTGGGGAGAGGGAGGGGAAGTGGGAGGGGAAGGGGAGGGGAAGGGGGGAGTGGGGAGGGGGAGGGGGAGGGGGAGGGGGAGGGGGAGGGGGAGGGGAAGGGGGAGGGGAAGGGGGAGGGGGAGGGGAAGGGGGAGGGGGAGGGGAAGGGGGGAGGGGAAGGGGGGAGGGGAAGGGGGGGAGGGGAAGGGGGGAGGGGAAGGGGGGAGGGGAAGGGGGGAGGGGAAGGGGGAGGGGAAGGGTTGGGGGAAGGGAAGGGGGGAGGGGAGGAGAATGGGGGAGGGGGAAGGGAAGGGAAGGGGGGGAGGGGGAAGGGAAGGGAAGGGGGGGAGGGGAGGAGAATGGGGGAGGGGGAGGGGACAGGGGAGGAGAATGGGGGAGGGGCAGGGGGAGGGGAGGAGAATGGGGGGGGAGGGGGGGAAATGAGGGAGTGGGAGAGGGGAGGGAAATGAGGGAGTGGGAGAGGGGAGGAGAATGAGGGAGTGGGAGGGGGAGAGGGAGAGGGAGGGTTAGGGGGAGGAGAATGAGGGAAGGGATGAGAATGAGGGAGGGGGAGGGGGGAGCGGGGAGGAGAATGGGGGAGGGGGGAGGGGGGAGCGGGGAGGAGAATGGGGGAGAGGGAGGGGGATGGAGAATGAGTGAGAGGGAGAGGTGAATGAGGGAGAGGGAGAGGGAGAGGAGGACATTAAGGGAGAGGGAGGGGAAGAGGGTAGGGGGGCGGAGAATGAGGCACAGGTTGGGGGAGGGCAGAGGAGAATGACGGAGAGGAGGGGGTGGGGGCGAAGAATGAGGGAGAGAGAGGGGGAGGAGAATGGGGAGGGTGGAGGAGGAAGGAGAATGAGGGAGGGGGAGGGATAAGGAGAATGAGGGAGGGGGAGGGGGAGGAGAATGAGGGAGGGGGAGGGGGAGGAGAATGGGGAGGGGGAGGGGGAGGGGTGGGGGATGAGGGAGAGGGAGGGGGAGGAGACTGAGGGCGAGGGAGAGGGAGGGGGAGGAGAATGAGGGAGAGGGAGGGGGAGGAGAATGAGGGAGAAGGAGAGGAAGAGAGAGGGTGAAGGAGAATTAGGGTGTGGGAGAATGAAGGAGAATGAGGGAGTGGGAGAGGGAGGAGAATGGGGGAGTGGGGGGGAGAATGGGGGAGGGGAAGGGGGAGGGTTGAGGAGAATGTGGAGTGGTGAGGAGAATGGGGGAGGGGTGAGGAGAATGGGGGAGGGGAGAGAGGGGTGAGGAGAATGGGGGAGGGGAAGAGAGGGGTGAGGAGAATGGGGGAGGGGAAGAGGGAGGTGAGGAGAATGGGGGAGGGGGAGAGGGAGGGGAGGAGAATGGGGGTGGGGATGGAGAATGGGGAGGGGAGCAGGAGGATAATGGGGGTGGGGGAGGGGGAGTGGAGTGGAGAGGGGAGGAGAATGAGGGAGTGTGAGGGGATGGAGAATGAGGGAGGGGGATGGAGAATGAGGGAGGGGGATGGAGAATGAGGGAGGGGGAGGGGGAAGGAGAATGAGGGAGGGGAGGAGTAAGGAGAATGAGGGAGGGGAGGGAGAGGAGAATGTGGGAGAGGGAGGGGCAGGAGAATGGGGGAGAGAGGGGGAGGAGGGAGGGGAAGGAGAATGAGTGAGAGGGAGTGGGAGAATGAGGGAGTAGGAGAGGGGAGGGGGGGGGTGAATGAGGGAGGAGGAGAGGGGAGGGGGAGGTGAATGAGGGAGAGGGAGGGAGAGGAGAATGAGGGAGAGGGAGTTGGAGGGGGAAGGGGAATGAGGGAGGGGGAGGAGGAAGGAGAATGAGGGAGAGGGAGGAGGAAGGAGAATGAGGGAGGGGGAAGGAGAATGAGGGAGGGGAAGGAGAAAGAGTGGAAGGGAGGGGAAGGCGAATGAGGGGGAGTGAGGGGAAGGTGAATGAGGGAGGGGAGGAGAATGAGGGAGTGGGATGGGGAGGAGAATGAGGAGGGGGAGGGGGAATATGGGGGGGTAGAATGAGGGGGCGGGAGAGGGAGGTGGGTAGGAGAATGAGTGAGAGGGAGAGGGAGGGGGAGGAGAGTGAAGGAGGGGGAGGTGAATGAGGGAGAGGGAGGAGAATGAGGGAAGGGATGAGAATGAGGGAGGTGGCGGGGGAGCGGGGAGGAGAATGGGGGAGAGGGAGGGGGATGGAGAATGAGTGAGAGGGAGAGGGAGAAGAGGACATTGAGGGAGAGGGAGGGGGAGAGGGTAGGGGGGCGGAGAATGAGGCACAGGTTGGGGGGAGGGCGGAGGAGAATGACGGAGAGGGAGGGGGTGGGGACGGAGAGGGAGGGGTGGGGTCGAAGAATGAGGGAGAGAGAGGGGAAGAGGGAGGAGAATGAGGGAGATCGAAGGGGAGGGGAGAGGAGAATGAGGGAGAGGGAGGGGAGGAGAATGGGGAGGGTGGAGGAGGAAGGAGAATGAGGGAGGGGGAGGGATAAGGAGAATGAGGGAGGGGAGGGGGAGGAGAAAGGGGAGGTGGAGGGGGAGGGGGAGGGAGGGTTGGGATAATGAGGAAGAAGGAGTGGGAGAAGAATGAGGAAGAGAGAGGGTGAAGGAGAATGAGGGGGAGGGAGAATGAAGGAGAAGAGGGTGGGGAGGAGAATGAGGGAGTGGGAGAGGGATGGAGAATGAGGGAGAGGGGAGGAGAATGAGAATGAGGGAGGGGGAAGGAGAATGAGGGAGGGGTAGGAGAATGAGGGAGCGGGTAGGAGAATGAGGGAGAGGGATGGAGAATGAGAATGAGGGAGAGGGGAAGGAGAAAGGAGAATGTGGGAGGGGGAGGAGAATGAGGGAGAGAGGGGGGAAGGAGAATGAGGGGGAGGGAGAATGAAGGAGAAGAGGGTGGGGAGGAGAATGAGGGAGAGGATGGAGAATGAGGGAGAGGGTAGAGGGAGGGGGAAGGAGAATGAGGGAGGGGTAGGAGAATGAGGGAGCGGGTAGGAGAATGAGGGAGAGGGATGGAGAATGAGAATGAGGGAGAGGGGAAGGAGAAAGGAGAATGTGGGAGGGGGAGGAGAATGAGGGAGAGAGGGGGGAAGGAGAATGAGGGGGAGGGGAAGGAGAATGAGGGGGAGGGAGGGGATGGAGAATGAGGGGGAGTGAGGGAAGGTGAATGAGGGAGGGGGAGCGGGGAGGAGAATGAGGGAGGAGGAGGAGGAGGAAGGAGAATGAGGGAGGGGGAGGAGAATGGGAGAGGGAGGAGAATGAGGGAGGGGAGGGCGGAGGAAAATGGGGAGAGGGAGGGGAGGAGAATGAGGGAGAGGAAGGGGAAGGAGAATGAGGGAGGGGGAGAGGGGAGGAGAATGAGGGAGCAGGAGGAGGAAGGAGAATGAGGGAGGGGGGAGGAGAATGAGGGAGGGATAGAGGGGAGGAGAATGAGGGAGGGGGAGGGAGAATGAGGGAGGGGGAAGGAGAATGAGTGATGGGGGAGGAGAAGGAGAATGAGGGAGAGGGAGGGGGAAGGATAATGAGGGAGGGGAAGGAGAATGAGGGAGGGGGAAGGAGAAGGAGAATGAGGAGAGGGAGGGGGAAGGAGAATGGGAGAGGGGAGGAGAATGAGGGGGAGGAGAATGAGGGAGAGGGAGGGAGAAGGATAATGAGGGAGAAGGAGAATGAGGAAAGGGGAGGAGAATGAGGGAGTGGGAGGACAATGAGGGAGAGGGGAAGGGAGGGAGGGAGAGGGGAAGGGAGGGAGGGGGAGGGGAAGGGAGGGAGGGGGAGGGGGAGGGAGAATGAGGGGGGAGAGGGGGAAGGAGAATGAGGGAGAGGGAGGAGAATGGGAGAGGGGGAAGGAGACTGAGGAGGGGGAAGGAGAATGAGGGAGAGGGAGGGGTGAGGAGAATGAGGGAGGGAAGAGGGAGGGGGAGTGGGCAGGAGAATGAGGGAGGGGAATGGGGCAGGAGAATGAGGGAGTGGGAGAGGGAAGGTGAATGAGGGAGCAGAAAGGAGAATGAGGGAGTGGGAGGAGGAAGGAGAATCAGGGAGGGAGGGAGGGGGGAGGAGAATGAGTGAGGGGCAGGAGGAAGGAGAATCAAGGAGAGAAGGAGGAGGAGAATAAGGGAGGGAGGGGAGGAGAATGAGGGAAGGAGGGGGGAGAATAAGGGAGGGAGGAGGAGGAGAATGAGGGGGGAGGAGAATGAGGGGGGAGGAGAATGAGGGAGGGAGGGGGAGGAGAATGAGGGGGGGAGGAGAATGAGGGAGGGAGGGGGAGGAGAATGAGGGAGGGAGGGGGAGGAGAATGAGGGATGGAGGGGGAGGAGAATGAGGGAGGAGGTGGGAGGAGAATGAGGGCGAGAGAGGAGGTGGGAGGAGAATGAGGGCGAGGGAGGGAAGGGGAGGGGGTTGGGGAGGAGAATGAGGGAGAGGGAGTGGAAGGCGAATGAGGGAGAGAGTGGGGGATGGGGAGACGAATGAGGGAAGGGAGGAGAATGAGGGAGGGGAGGGGGAGAGGGGAGGAGAATGAGGGAGAGGGAGAGGAGAATGAGGGAGAGGGAGGGGGGAGGAGTATGAGGGAGAGGGAGAGGGAGAGGAGGACATTAAGGGAGAGGGAGGGGGAGATGGAGGGGGAGAGGGAGGGGGTCGGAGAATGGGGGAGGGGGAGGGGGTGGTGGCGGAGAATGAGGTAGAGGCAATGGGTGGGGGCGGAGAATGAGGGTGAGGGAGAGGGAGAGGGAGGGGTTGGGGGAGGCGAATGAGGGAGAGGGAGGGGCGAGAGGGAAGGAGAATGAGGGAGGGGAGGAGAAAGGAGAATGACGGAGGGGGGAGGACAATGAAGGAATGGAGGAGAATGAAGGAGGGGTGGAGAATGGAGG